>NC_137970.1:90720250-91139759 GCF_963924665.1 Micromys minutus
ATAAGCTTATAGCAAAGTAGAGGCACAAGAGCTGAGTTGGGAAGGAAAACAAGAATTGATAGTTTTCTTTGAAAACAAAGGAACAGGACAAAGGAACAGAGGGACGGGCTTCAGGTGTTGGCCTTTCTAGCACAGGGTAAGTGGGCAGAAGTTGGGGTTCAGAAGACCAGACTTGAAGCAAGCTTTAACACTGAATATCTGGGCACCTTTGGGGAGCAGTTTCTTCATTTGTGCCTGAAGTTCCTCACTTGTATATAAGCCTTGGATGCTTACATCCTCCCAGTTTCTATCCCTGCTCTATAGAAGAAATAAAATGCAAGGCACCTGACTTTTCTTGGTGAAGGCAGAACTTGGAATATCTCCTGAAATCAGAGAGCTCCCAGTGGTCATTAGTACGGGACTAAGAAAGCTAACACTAGGCCAGAGGGTCTGGACTGGGGAACTCAGTCTGAAATGAAATGAAATAGAACCCCTGCCTTCCATTGTGAGCAGCAGGCCAGGCAACAGCAAGTGCATTTCCACCAAACTTTGCTTTGCAAGGCCTTGTCCTGTGAGGACAGTACTCTGGACTCATGGAAAGGCAAACTGTAGTATTGAGTTTTGTTTGGCTTGGTTTTAGTTCTTGACTCCCCCCCAACCCACGGATATAGACTGAGAAAACCCACATCCTTCCCTCTGCTCTTTGTTGTTTTCCTTTCACCTGTGTCCACTACAATCTCTGGCCGGGCTTAGAGGGGAAACAACAAAGGTGAACCTTTTGCTGTCAAATATAGATATAGATTATAGAGAGGTTCTTCATAGCAATGGAAATGAACACATTTTCAGAATTATTTCAAGTTGCATTTTCAAATATCCTTTACCTAGACAAAATTCTGGAATAGGCAAGAGATGAAGCCATTAGGCCAAATTATTTTTGTCTCCTCTTTCAGACTTTTCACAAAAAAAATTAAGCAACAGACTAAATTGTGTTTTGATTAAAATAGCATATAGCTCTGGAGTTCAAGTTGCCTAAAGTCCTCTGAAAAATGTCTATGAATGACAGTCAGGGCGAGGGGAAGTAACCAGTAACAGGATATCCCCTCGCCGAATGTGTTGCTTTCCTTACAGACCACTGGGGAATCCTTTGGCTAGGAGGGAAAAGTGAAGCTTCCCTTGCAATTCCCCCTTCATCCCTGCCCAGGGAACTTTTCCTCCCATGTACCTGTTGTCCTTGTGTACAGAATCTCCCTCCCCTAACTCTACTCTAGCTAAGCATGTCTTTGACATAGATTAGATGTCACCAATAAGTCTCAAGACTGTCCCTCGGTTGAGTTGTATAACCACTGAGAGTTCAGGAGTGAGGATCAGGGCTATGTTTCTTTCTCTTTGTTCCCCTCAGGGTAAGACTATTGGAGGACCGGTATTGGTCCCAAGTAGCTTCTGATATCTGGCTTTTGCTTCATCTAGGAGACTCCAGAGCTGCCACATTGTTCTAATCAGGAGGGAGCAGCAGCTGGGGAAGAGAGCAGCAGCCTAGTGAACTCAGCTCAAGGAAAGGTGAGTAGTAAAGAAGACAGAGAGAAAGATCGGGAAGAAGAGAAACGGGATGCTGCTCCCGTCAGGACCGGAAAATGCCAGGAAAAGAAGAGGAACCGTTGCCAAATTGAAACCCAAGAAGACATGGAATTGCCTAATAAAATCTCCAAACAAGGTATTAATCCTACCCAGGGAGACAGTATCATAATGCAGATGACTGGGTTCACTGACTTATGTAGTTACCCTCTCTCTGGGGGCTCCCCTAGCTCTGTGGGTACTTCCTTGCTCTGGCGCTTACCAACTGTGAAATCCCAGAGGTTGCTGTGAAGTTGCTTTGAGAGTGTACACGGTGACTATCATACTGAAAGTGCTGTGTGATATAGATCTGACGGAGTGTGATATAGCTTATCCACAGTCAGGACATCCAGTCAAGCACCCTATCATGTGATAACATCCCATGCTTTCCATCACATCCCTTTCCTCCAGGACAACCACTTCCTGCCCTCATCCCTGTTCTGGGAGTGTAGGATGACAGGGGTATGCTCAGGACTCATTTGGTTGTGCCCTGAGAAGCAGCGGCTATAGCTTCATATCTTTCCAAGAGAGGTTGGCAGTGGCACTTCTTGGCTCTGAAGACCTGGCTCAGGCCATGCAGTTGCCACTGTCACTGCTGCTGAGTGAGGTGCCTATTGAATTGGAATGAACTCAGCCAGGAGCTCCTAGTCTTGGGCTTTTCTGTCTATGGGGCTGCTAGAATGCCACTAGGAGCACACTTCTGGGAACCCCATTGGTAATTGCTCATGCAGCTACCAAACTGAACTCTGGGAGAATTTGAGATTAAAAACCAGAAAGACATTTTCCCCCTCAGAAGTACTGTCTGTTAAAAAAAAAGAAAAAAAAAAGTTGATCCATCCTTGACTTACTGTTTCCTAAATCACAGATTTTTCTGCTGAGTGGGGGACCAAACCAGATCTCAGTATTCCATTTGGATCTTTTGATGCATCTGACCTTGAATGCTCGCTGTGTATGAGGTATGTGATGTGGACCATCACTTAACTGCCTGGTACCTGGAACTTTCTGCTGGTGACTTAACTACTGAGTTGCTTAGTTTGTAAAATGGCACTGATGAAATACAAACCACATTGTCACATGAGGCAGCTGGTGTCCAAGCTTACAAGCTGTGTTCTTTACATCCTTAAATCTCAATTTTAAAAGACCTGGAAAGTGGCAGTGCACCTTTCAAAGGTCAAAACCAGATGGGGCACATGTTGAACATGCCTACTATTTGGTCTTCTTAGGTTTTATTTTGTTATATATGACTGTGAAACAAGATATACATTTTAAAGCTGCCCATAATCCCATTGAGTTAGACCAGCCTGTGTTACATTATTGTCTGAGCCTTAGATTTTTTTAAGCTTGTGACCCTGAATCTAAAGTGCTAAGTTAAGAACTCAATGCTCAAGGGTTAATGTAGATCCCACAAGCATTTTCTCTGGAAGCTAAATAGAAGCCTAAATGGGTTTATGTTTATACAATTTAGTAAACAGTACATGTAACAGATACTTGGCAAGTCTTTTCCTCCCAGGTAGTGTGTGATCTTTACTTTCTCAGGACTCTGAAGAGCAATTCATCCATATATCCCATTTCAAAAACAAATACAAGTTTATTTCATTTTCATAGCTGTTATTTAGTGGCTAATAGAAGAGGTTCTGAAGTCAGTATTTGAACCCTGGCTCTTTCAACCTACAGATTTTGGCTCTAGAGCAAATGACATTTGTTACCACTATTTGTTTTTTAGTAAAGTAAAGGATGGTGGAATCAACCCCATCAGTGGCAGTTAATTAAGAAAAACTATTTAATGTTTAGAGTAGTGCCCGAAAAACAGTAAGTACTCAAAAACATTTATCTTTTTCTTCTTACTCATTGGTCTTTAATGTTAGCTCCACAGACCTCAGAGGAAGATCTATGTATACATTCAAATAGATTCAGGAATTCACTGAAGCAATATGTAAAGTGTACATATGTATGGGTGGATGTGTTTCTAAGATAAAAGCATACAGCTTGCATTAGATTCTCAAATGTGCTGATTTTCTCCAAAAGCATTAAGAAGGAACTTGAACAGACATTTGCCTGCCCTTTGAGAGCACTTATTCAGTTATCTGTCATGTGTGTTTATATTCTGAATGAAGACCAAGGACTGAAACATGGACTTTTCTTAGGAAAAATATATGTATGTGTGTATGTATGTATGTATGTATGCATGCATGCACACACACACACACACACACACACATTGGGTCTAAGGGAACAGCTCAGTGGAAGTGCACTTGGCTACTATTCATGAGATTCTGGATTCATTAACCATTATTATCACAACAGCAACAATAGTAAAATAATAATGCACAAAAAGTCTGAAGTAGCAAGGTTTGTTCACAAGCATGTTGAAGGTCTCAGACATCTCAGAACATATAGCATAGATGCAGTCAAATTAAGCTTCACACATCCTTCCAGGAGTCTGCTTAAGTGGTGTGGACAAGAATGGAATGCATGGCAGAAGCAGCTCCTTTTTACTGCTTCACTGAGTCCCTTGCTAACGAATGGCAAGTGCATCAAACTAAAGCCAAGGTATGAGATAGCAAAAGCCTGCTTTCAAGCAGAGACTGGGCCCTGCAGCCACCACGCCAGTGCTGTGTCTCTAAAGCCCATGATAGGCTCAGTGAAGTCAATTTAATTTAGCTTACTCAGAAAGAGCAGGTCTTTGTTCTGCTTAACCCTCCTTAACACTCCTGCCAAAACCCAGGCGACACAAATCAAACATCCTGTTTGTATTTTCTCTGTGGAATAAAAATCCTGAGGTTGAAATTTCTTTGTTTCTCTTGCTTTTCTTTTCCTCTTTCATCTTCTTTGTCCCTAATCACAAGGGACTTTGTAGAAGAGTTAGGAATTTGCTCTAAGAAATAAACACACAGAAGATAGGCACCCCTTCTAGTTTGCGCCCTCTGAGCTTAAAAGCCACTGTGGCCTTTTGTTCCATCCTTGGCCAGAGTGGATGTCATGGACGCTGCTAAGTTATAGCTAGATAGATTCTCACTGCCTTGTGGCATAAGAAACCTGCCCAACCTAAAGGGCTTTTTGATCTAAAGCTCTTTACATTTCAATCCTTGAGAAGGAACGTGTAGGATTTCAGCAGGATTTGCTGATAAATTTGTCAGTTTGTTTCTTTTCCCACTTGTAGCTATTGCTGTTTTCTCAGTGGCTGTCCTTAGGTTTTGTTCCTGTGTCTTTAGAAGAGAGGTTGTGTACTTGGTTACTTTTCTCGTTGCTGTGAATAAATATTTGACCAGAAGCAATTTAAAAGAGGAAATGTTTGCTCTGGCTTACCATTGGAGGGGACCATTGTCTCTGGTGAGCAAGGCATAGCAGCAGGTGGGAGGAAATGTGTCTGGTAAGCTCCAGGGTCCTGCTGCTCACCTTGATTTCACAACATACAGGAAACTGAGTGGTGAATGCTGGTGCTCAACTCATAATCCCCCTTTTTTAGTCGGTATAAGATCCCAGCCCATGGCATGGTGTGGCCCACAGTTAAGATGGGTCTTTGCACTTCAGACTAATCTAGATATGTCTCTCAGGTATACTCAGAACCTTACCTAATCTAGATAATGCCTCCCAAGTGTCTTGGAGGTTTGTCTCTTGGGTGTCAAATTGACAATTGGTATTAATCATCACAAAGTCTAAGACTACAGGTAATTTCAAGCCTCGTGGACATGAAATTAGACATTTGTACCACCCATACAAGTTTCCAGACTGAAATCTAGGCTTGTGGCATTGTCCTGGAAGAGAGAAGTTACACAGACCATGAATTTATATATTTTGATTCTAGAGAGCAAATTGACTGGTTGGAAAGTTTCACAGGGAAAAGGTAGGAAGTATGACTGGAAGCCAGGTGTAGAGGCTCATGCTGTATATGTAATCCTAGCTCTAGGGATGTAAATGTAGGAAGATTAGGGGTTCAAGGTCATCCATGGCTACACAGAAAGTTCGTTATCTTGGGTTACATGAAGCCCTATTTTTTTAATGGAGAAATAATTGGTGAATACATCAATGATTTTTTTTTCAGTGTCCAAGTTTCCATTGCTAAACTGGAAGAACTCCATTGAAGGAAATCTCTTAATCTCTACACCTTAGAACCCTGCCCTGCAATCATGGGAGGCAGGAAATCCTCCTTTAGCTTTACCTGGTATATATCACCGGAGCCATTGGGGCTCATCTTTGGCCTGATGTAAAGCAATACCTTTTGGATGATAAAGATCTTTTAAGATTAGAAGTGAGAATATTTGCAACCTGAGCTAATGGCCCTGTGACACTGGTGACAAGTGAAAGGATCAGCTTTATATATAATCTAGTTATAGCTCCCTAAGTCACTGGGTATTAAGACAGTTTTCTTTCTTTCTTTCCCTCCCCCTTCTTTTTTCCTTTTTGCTATAATCTGATTGCAAAGCAGCACAATGCAAGGATGTCCCTGGTAGGGAAAGATAGTTCTTTCCAGATAAGGCAGGCATTTTCTCTTGGATTGACATCTAACTAAAGGCATTTATTCTGACTATTGTTTACCCCATCACTCTGACAATGTGAAATGCTTTTTTTGTGAGACAAACTGGCCCTGCTCTGATTTTAAAATGTCTCCCCAAAGTGTTTTCGAAATCTCTATCTTAAGTGGGAAAAGGACATTCTAGTATATACTTCTATCAAAGAGTATTCCTTTATCTTTCTAGAGAGTCAGGATGAAGGGGGAATATTAGAAAGGGAAGGAGAAAAGTATATGTGGAAGTGGGTACATCTACAGGTGGATCACTGGCTGGCTGGAATATATTTGAATTTATAGATGTATACAGTCCTGGCTAACTTGTAGACTAAAGGAGGAAGATTAGCTGGAAATTCAGACTTGATTAAATATTCCAAGCTTTCTGCCTATCAGCTAGCAGTGTAATCTTGGGATGCTATCTCATCTGTTTGAGTTTTAATTTCCTCAGCAGTAAAATAGAGTTAATTACAATTATCATTTATTGATATATAAAGTGAATTTTAATGAAAAATAGTATTGCATGCAGCCAGAAATATAGTAAGATAAATGTATGTACATTCTTAAAATACAATAGACTCAGTTATGAAGTTCTAAGGAAAAATAGCTTTGTATATTAGTAGCAGATAGATGAATCAATCATCCTAATATGTATAACCAAATAATATGTTAAAGCATTCAGATATGCTACGTATGCTAGTATATGTCTGTAATACTAATACTCAGAGGTGTGAAGCAAGTGAATTAAGGTTTACAGGCTAGCCTGAGCTACAGACCCCTGAAAAATACCAAGGGCAAGGAATCTGAGGGAGGTAATGCCTTCTTCTAATTCCAATACTTGAGAAACTGATAGAAGAAGATTACCAGGGGTATGAAGATAACCTGGCTTACTACTTACTTACTAGCAAGACCTTATATTTGGGTATGTGGTTCAGTGATAGAATACTGTTCTCACATGTGTAAGGCCTTGGGTTTGATTTACACACACACACACACACACACACACACACACACACACAGCAAAATAGTCAGATGTACAGAATTCATGTAGTACAGAAATAATTGTTCTGGATTGGCTTTTATGATAGTTTGATCACCTCAGTGGTTCCTGAACCAGTCCTGAAATCATACTTTAGTAACCAATTTTGTATTGTGAAATATATGTGCTCTGTCGAAAATATTGTAAAGAACCATGTAAACACTTGGTTTAAGAAGTGAGACATCAGGAGGACCCCAGCAACTGTCCATATGACATTTTTGCAATCAGGATCTTAACCACTACTCCTGTGGTGGTTTCAGTGGAATGTCCCCCATGGTCTCAGTTGGTGGCACTACTTGGGGAGGTATAAGAGGTATGGTCTTGGTGAAGGAACTGCATCTCTGGGTACAGGCTTTAAGGTTTCAAAGTATTCAGTGGTCCCCAGACCTCTTTCTCTGTTGCCTGGTTGAGATTTGAGATGTGAGCTCTCAGCTTCAGGCTCCAGCCACTTTGTCTGTCACCTACTATCCTTGCAGGAATTTAACTGTCTGGAACCATAAGCCTCAAATAAACTCTCCTATAAAAATTGCCTTGGTCATGAAGTTCTCTCATAGCAATATAAAAGTAACTAATACAACCTCAAAGCTTTTATCTTGAGTTTGATTTTGTTCCTCACAATTTTACCATGTGTATATATATATATATATATATATATATATATATATATATATATATAGGCAGCTGTAAATGGTATCAACTGGTTTGGCCTAAGTCCTAAAACTTAGGCAGATTCTGGTTGTTGGTTTTGTTTTGATTTGTTGTTGTTTTAATTCACATCATGTAAGCAAATTTTGATCATTTTGATTAGCACATATCCCATTGTGTGAGTGGACCAGTCTCTTTATTCTGTTGTAGAGGGATGCTTGAGTTGGCTCTAGTTTGGCCACTATTTCTGCAGGTGCCAGTGTTTGCCTGTTTATCTACTAGGCTCTTTGTTTTTCTGACTGCTTTAGTTTTTTTTTTTCTTACAAGCTCTAGGTATGTTTTAGATACAAGCCTTTTCTAACCTGAGTTTTGCAAATGTTCCCTCTTACTATGTAGCTTGCCTGTTTGCCCTTTCAATGATGCTTTTAGATAAACTTAAATGTTCTGCATCTTAGCACAGTCAAAACTAACAATCTTTTTATTTATAGTGTTTCTTTGAGTTTATCTTTATTTCTGTGTCATAAATATGTTTTCTTATTTTATGTTCTAAAAGCTGTATTATTTTAGATTTTATTTTATATGTATTTTCTAGATCACCTGGACTTGATTCTTGTATGATAGTCCACTTTTATTTCATCATGCACATAGCTATTATAGCATTTATAGAAAATGTTATTTGTGCATTACGAATATTCCCATGGCCCTGATTTAAAACGTCACATTTGTCATAAGTCAAGAATCCATGTCTGGGTCTATTCCTGAGCTTTCTATTCTGTTCCATGGATCTATTTGTCCTTGTGTTAGTACACCCTGTTTTAATCACCATGGCTTTATAATAAGTTCTGATGCTTGGCAGAGCAAGTCCTCCCACATCCTTGTTCTTCAGATGTGTCTTGGCACTCAGCCCTTTGCATTTCCTTATTACATTTAGAAATCAGCTTGCCAAGTTTTCCCCAAAACAAATCAACAAAAAACAAACAAAAAGACCTCATTTCGATGTATTGAGATTCACCAGATGTTTATAGTCTTTTTTAAAATTGATTTTTTGAGAATTTCATATCTGAGTACTGTACTTACGTAATTTTAACCTTTCTCTCTCCAACTCTTACTGTGACCCTTCCTCCTCCTTCTCAAATCACTGACATCTTCTTAAATTTTATATATATACATATATATATATTATAAAATATAAGGCTGACAGCTTCTTCCTCTTAAATGAATACTCTTGGGAAGTCAAAATAAGTTGATCAATACTTTTCTTCCCTTTTTTTCTGTGCTCACCGTCTTGTTAAATTGAGGCTCCTAGTCATCATGACCCCCTAACTCCTAGTCCTGTTTCTGGTGAACCTGTCTTTATACAAAGTAAATCTATGCATCTCTGAATGTGCAGAACATGTTTCATTAAGGGTCCCCAGATTGATTTTAAAACATCTTCCCTTCCCAAAGCAACTAAAATAAGATCTAATGGAAGTATGGAACATATTTTATATGTAGATAGATGTATGCACATATTTATTTATGTATTGATAGTGACTGTATTACTGCCAGGGAAATTATCCATCCACACAAAAGGCAGACACCAACTGTTACTTAAAGAAAGAATAGATTCAAGGCTAGCAAACACTGAGTCTTTCGCCATAGTAACAAGGTGTACAGAGTCTAATTATGTGCATGCATGTGTGTATCTCTCTGTGTATTTGTGTGCTTATAATATAGTCAGGTAAACAGATTAGCTAAACATTTTTTTAAATAATGGAATCTATTCAGACACTCTGAACACTGATCTGAATTTTCTTGGATCAGACAGGAAAAGGCTAGAATTTATGTTACAAAATGATTTAGTTATGGTGCAAAAATGAACTAATGCATCTTTCTATATGTAGCTCAGGAATGAAAAGAAAATGCTTTTCTGAGGTGTGACAGCCCTCTCCATGGAACACAAAAGGAGTACCCCTCCCATAGGCTTTGACAAACAGTACTGTGAAACCTTAACCTGCAATGTCCCTGTCTTGTTTTTCTTTAATCTTACACTTTTCTCCTATTTGTTTCCTAAATTTCAGATTATTCTATGAGCCAGTCACAACACCTTGTGGTCACACCTTTTGCTTGAAATGTCTTGAGAGATGCCTGGATCATAATGCAAAGTGTCCACTGTGCAAAGACGTTCTTCTACAGGTAAACTTTCCTTTTTGGTTGTGTTAGCTTATTTTGTATTAACACTGTGCTCAGCTGGATCCCAAGCCACTGTACTGTGCTTGACCAAAATGCACCACCCCCACCATCTGTTTATTTCTGCTGTCTCCTAGACATCCTTTCTCTCTCCACGAAGTCCTTCAGGAAAATGAGGCAACATCTAGCTTTTCAATAACTGTCAGTAATGAAGTTCATTTGTGTTAGAAGCAAAACATGCAATAGATGATAAACACAAGGCTTGGTTCTGATCCCATTGCGGTACCTCGTAAACAATAATCTTGAGTGAATTTTTGTTTCCACTATCCTTGAACTAGATAGCTCTGACTTCTGCATACAGTGATGTTTATTTGTTCTTCAAAGAGGTCAGTTGATAAAGGCCCTCGCCACCATACCCTCTCAGATCTTCAAGGTGGTCTTTTGTTACAGCTGCTCAGGAGCCACTGTTCTTATTAGTAGATACTTGACTTCTTGTAAAGCTCTAAGGATTCTTTAAAAAGGAACCCCACCAGCTTACATCTTCAAGTGGGCCTTGTCTTGCTTTCATTCAGAGACTTATCGATCTCAGGTTACAACCAGTATTAATATTGCTTTGTGCTTGAAATACTTGAAGAGACATAGCAGATGCCAGATTAGCTCTAGAGAATAGTAATGCATGCTGTCCCAGGATTTGGGAAGCTTTTTGAGTTCAGTGCCTACCTAAGACAAATAGAAAGACCATGTCTCAGGAATGCAAGGGACTATCTATAGGTTCCTATTGGGTCCATAGAAGTTTATGTTAAGACTTTCTTAACTCTTGGCAATAAGAAGATGGAATAAGCCCATCATCCATGGTAACCTTGAGGACGTGTATTGAGACTGGGAAAGTACTAAAGTCACAGCTTTCCTTTGATTAATGAGGTAGGATTTGCAACTTGATTGTAGATAAGAATTTCATGGTCCTATTTAAATGAAACAGCTATGGTGTGTTAATATAACAAAGTTCAGATCAACAGAAGGAAAAAAGTACCATATGTTCAGCCTCTAGATTCTTTAGAGTCTAGAGAAAAGCACTGTTACCATTTTAGAGCATCTGCTTCCTGACGTTTTGTTTTAGCATCACCAGAGGGGTCACTTTCCTCCTTAAATTGCCTACCTCTTGAGTCACTGCTTTCATCTAAAGCCTAGGACTAGGCACTACTTTTTCCCCTGTTGCCAGGCAATGGCAGTAGCTTAGTTCAAACTTGTACATGATCTCAAATCTAAAGCTCTTGCTCATCTGTGAGATTTTCAAAAGTTTAATATGATTATTTTCTTTGTTAATTTTTTCTAATCATAAAGAATCAAATGTATATATTTAAAGTAAATCAAAACTCTTAACATCCAAAGACACATACACTGTGGCTGTATTAGCTTGCAAATTATAACACTTGAGTGATTTGACTACTATCTGGGCTATGTCAGAAGTTTGCTGTATTTTCTGTGGGCCATATAATAGTTCTTTATTACCTTGTTCCTCTTCTAGTGCTTGCCAACAAGAAAATATAGCAAAAATGTAATAATGGAAGAACTCATAGCTAAGTTCCTGCCAGAAGAACTCAAGGAAAGAAGGAGGCTTTATGAAGAGGAAATGGAAGAGCTTTCGAAGTATGTATATATGCGTTTCTATTTTCCATTCCATGTACACCAGCTCACAAAAACTGTCACGTTTTTTACCATCTTCTTACTCAAATAATATCATGTTAATAGTTTGAAGTAACCATGGTGAAAATATTTACACCATGAAGTCAAAAAGTGCTACAGACTGCTCCCTCCCATTCCACTCAGAAGCAGTTAAACTTTTACCAGCTTGTTTCCAAAGAAGCTCACCAGCCAAACCAGAGAGCCACCTGATGCATCTCTGCACGAGTGAGCGCATGGCATGAGCAGGAGTGAATTAAGGAGCAGCTTAATTAAGAGATCACATGGAATGACTAGAAGATTCCTTTGAGTCCTTACGTGGGTAGTGGGGTGGTTAAAGAATGGTATGATGCATGCCTGGGGTTTAGACTGAGCTGTATCACTGAATCATCCTCCATATGCTCTTTCACCTCTCTGGGACTCAGTTTTCTTGCCAGTAGCTTGAAGAAGATGGTGCTTACATTCTGAACTTGTTCTGAAGACCCAAAGAGTTTGTACATAGCAAACACTGAGTATGTGGCAACAGCGCACATGTTTATTTCCTCTGCCACACACAGTGTGAGAGGTGAAGGGTTGGGATGAGAACATAATTGCATCTTCAAGGGCTCTCCCTGTTGTGCACTAAGCAGGAAAGGCAGGAACTAATAGCTAAGATTGGCCCCACTGACTCCTGCCCTCCTCCTGTCCTCCTCCCTGTCCTCCTCCCTGCCCTCCGCCTGTCCTCCTCCCTGCCCTCCTCCCATCCTCCTCCTGCCCTCCTCCTGTCCTCCTCCTGCCCTCCTCCCTGCCCTCTGCCTACCCTCCTCCTGTCCTCCTCCCTGCCCTCCTCCTGCCCTCCTCCTGTCCTCCTCCTGCCCTCCTCCTGCCCTCCTCTCTGCCTTCCTCCCTGTCCTCCTCCCTGCCCTCTGCCTACCCTCCTCCTGTCCTCCTCCCTGCCCTCCTCCTGCCCTCCTCCTGCCCTCCTCCCTGCCCTCCTCCCTGTCCTCCTCCCACCCTCCTCCCTGTCCTCCTCCTGCCCTCCTCCTGTCCTCCTCCTGCCCTCCTCCCTGTCCTCCTCCCTGCCCTCTGCCTACCCTCCTCCTGTCCTCCTCCCTCCCCTCCTCCTGTCCTCCTCCTGTCCTCCTCCCTGCCCTCCTCCCACCCTCCTCCCTGTTCTCCCATCCTCCTCCCTGTCCTCCTCCCTGCCCTCCTCCCATCCTCCTCCCGTCCTCCTCCTGCCCTTCTCCCTCCCCTCCTCCCGTCCTCCTCCTGCCCTCCTCCCATCCTCCTCCTGCCCTCCTCCTGCCCTCCTCCCTGCTCTCCACAAGGGTCCTCACAGCATTCTAAAGGTGAACTGTTTCCTGAGGGGGGGAAATCTCTTCTGCTTATATACCCCCTAGGAAGAGACCATTTTTGAATTGTGCATCCTGTTGGTTTAGATGTGGCTCTCAGATCATAAAATAATTTTCTCAGAAACTAGAAATATTTGTTTCTCATTGACTTTTATAGTGAAACTACTCTGTACATTTTTGGCTTTTTCTCCCCCGATTCTTCACCTAGCCTTGAACCTCTCTCACTCCTTTTCTCAGCTATCACTTCAGGTTGCACTAATCTAGAGCATACTGAGGGGCTTTCTGTCTGAAAGCATCTCAGATCTATTCCCTTTTAAGATGGAGGCAGATGACCATGCATTTCTTGACCCATTTTGGTGTAGTTCCCTGCACTGAATTTACTAGATGATTCAGAGAAGCAGAATCTATGAGGTTGGGGTTTCCCAGTGGGCCATATGTGTGAATTTTTAAGGGTATTTATTGAAAAGCACATTCCTGTATCCCAATTCCAGGGTGAATGCATTCCTATCTCTGAAGGTGTACTGGCCTAGTCATCTAGATTTAAGGGTCCCCCATTTTGATGTCCAGGAGCATTTGAGCATCACTGGAATACATTAACCTTGGCAGTCTGTTGCTGGCTACTCCTTCTGGCTGAGTATGCTCTGAATGATCTCTGAAGGCTTTGGAATTGGAAATGCATCTAGTACTTTGCAGGTTTTCTACTTGCCACTCTGAAAGCTGATGTATCAGTGACCTTCTTCATACCTCAAGCAGAGTGCCTCGCCACAATCTGCCCATTTGGGCAGCGAAAGGAGGGGAAGGAGGGACGGAGGGAGGGAAGAAAGGAAGAAGCAGCAGAGCTGTCATGCACAGTAACTTTGTAGAGAACTAATCAACAAACAGCCTGAGCAATGACAGTTTAGGCTTTCAGCCTTGGTGTAGTCTGCACTGGATCATGGTTCTTGAATTACTGCATCAGGTGCACTTCAGTGTTTTTCTGCGGTCATTAAACTTTGATGACTCCTTGTCTTTCTCCAAGGAACCATATCATGACAGTTGACCAATCTTTCTGTGTTCTGCCCTCTTGGACTGAGATCCATTTCATCTTCTCTTCATGACAGCTTAAATAAGAATGTGCCTATTTTCGTGTGCACCATGGCCTATCCCACCGTTCCTTGTCCCTTGCACATCTTTGAGCCTTGTTACCGCCTGATGATTCGGAGATGTATTGAGACAGGCACGAAACAGTTTGGCATGTGCCTTGGAGATCCTGTCAAAGGGTAAGTGAAGAGACCTAGAGAACATGGAAGTTGGGTGGAGAGATATTTCTGCTTTACTCTGGAAGGCTTCTAGAGATGAGGTCAACAAATCCATGAGGTTAGCCAGCTCAAAACACTGAAGCATCTGTGAAGATGATAGTATCTCTCGTGCCTGCTTTACGGTATGAGAGGCTCCCTATTTAAGAGAACCCTAGTGGGAATCTTTCAGCAAGAAAGTGGCAGACATTATAAAACTTGTCTTGTAGGCTATGGTTATAGTTCAGCCTGCCTACCAGTCACAAAGCCCCAAGGTCAAGCCACAGCACGACATAAACCAGAATTGGCATTGCACACCTACAATTCCAACAATGAGGATGTGTAGGCAGGAGAAGACAAGGTTTAAGGTTATTCTTGATTACATGTGAAGTTCATGGACAGTCTGACACATGAAAGCTTGTCTCAAAAACAAACAACACAGACAAAATATATTGCCTTGTTAAGAGTGTTAAGCCCTGGAGTTAAGCTACCCACTTTTACATTTGAGCAATGGCTTTGGAGCCCCTTAGACATTGGACAAATCATTTGGCCATTCTGTCTCCAATTTCTCTGTTAAGTGAGCATGATGGTATGATGGTCTTGGCCTATTGAGAGAAATGATGATTTACTGATACACACCAAGTACTAAGTACAGTTCTTGTCTGAATGAAACTATTTTAGATATTGTAACATCATTCTGTATAGTAAGCAGTAGATTTTTTTTGAGACAGAGTTTTATAGTATATCCCAAGTTGGCCTGGGGCTTACCGTATTGTCCAGGCTGACAGTAAACTCAAAGCAATCTGATTTCAGCCTCCCCAGTGTTAGGATTACAGGTGTGAATTAACACAAGCAGCTTTAATCAATATAAATTTGTTCCTACAATTATCAAGACTATGAAGTCTACTACCAATATGCCAGCATCTGATAATAGCCATTTTTCGTACAGAGGACTAATCCATAGCCTTGCACATGCTAGGCAGCTAATTCTACCATTGAGCTATACTCCAAGCTGGTTTCATTTTATTTTAAAACCAGATACCACTAACTTGCCCAAGTAAGCACCAAATTTGTGACTCTCCTGTTAACAGCCTCTTTTTAATCTAGGAGTATAACTGTGTACTATCATGTTCAGGATGTGATAAGACCTTCTTGTATTGTAACATGGTAGAAAGAGAAAGTGAGAGTCAGTGACTCTGCCTGCCTGTTAACAATGAATGTGCTCTTGCAGTAATTAATCCACTCATGTGGACAGAGTCCTCATGGCCTGATCACTTCTTAAAGGTCCTTCCTCCTAACAGTGTTAAAATGGAAATTAAATTTCAATACCAGCTTTGAGGGGAATAAACATTTAAGCCACAGCACTGGCACATAGTATGTGCTCAACATAGCAGTTATACTGTTGTGTTCAGATTTTTTTTCACAGATGTTTCCTATTCTATAGCTGCAGTTGTAGAACTAGGCATAGAAATCCTGTAGCAATCAACTCAAGGTGTTAAGAAAGGCTAGGGTCCAGGCCAAGAAATATAGAACTCAACAACAATAAATATACTCTCTTGACTTGATTCTCAATAAACAGGTTTGCAGAATATGGCTGCATCTTAGAGATCAGAAATGTCCAATTCTTTTCTGATGGCCGATCAGTGGTTGACAGCATAGGCAAGAGGCGCTTCAAAGTTCTCCATCAGGGTCAACGGGATGGCTACAACACTGCTGACATTGAATACATTGAAGATCAGAAGGTGAGGGTGGCCAGTGTCAAGAAATCTGAAAGCAAAATGATTGATCAATGTATCTTGGTATACAAAGATGATTGCAAAGGGGTTTCTCAGAATTGCCTTGAGGCCTTGGTGCTTCTCACCAAATTGTTTCTGAATTAATGCTGCTGAACTGCTGCCCACTTGCACCCATAGTCCTACACTTTCCTGTCCTTCTCCCTGCTTAGCTGAATTGTAGTTGTGCTTAATGTTTGTTTAGGCAAATCCCTAGACCTATTCAGCCTGTGTTAGGTCTCTGCTGGGAACACCAAGGGCTCGATTTAGCATGGAGTCTACACTAAGTATTTTAACTATGGATTGATTTGTATTTCCCAACTCATTTCTCTTGAGATTGTTGTAGATTCAAATATAAATTTGCATTTTTAAAATGTGCAACCTCCCCAAGAGCACTCTTCCTAAATCACAGTTCTTTGCCATCTCTGAAAGCAAAAATGGTCCCATGTCCAATTGACCCTTGCTTTTCTGAGCTAATGGGTAGATAAAGATGTCAATAACCCTATGTTCAATTATATTCCTTATGTAGTGGATTAATACATGATTATTGGATAAATGCATTTGACCTTGAAGACATACTGAGGCACACATACCGTCATATCCAACTTCCCAGTGAGGAGGAACGAAATGGGTGTTAAAATGAAAGGGGCAGAGGCATGGCATTAACCAGCATGATGCACTTCACTCATGCACCTTCAGCTGTGCCAGCCCAAGCTTCCCTGCTTGCTGTTTCGGGCATTGTTTTCAAACTTTTTGTTTTCCTGCTCTCTCTGCCATATCGGTACACTAGGCACTGGGTGTTTCATATCTTACATAGGAAAAAGCCAGATGGGTGAAAGGGTGTTGAAAACAGTTGAGGCGGATGGAAGAGATGGAGGTTGCTTCACTTTCATTCTGATGCTTTCAGGTTCAGGGAGACGATTGTGCTGAACTCATGGGATTACATAACTGTGTGTATGAGCAAGCGTCATCGTGGTTTCATTCTCTCAAAACATCTCTGAAGAATCGGATACTAAATCACTTTGGTCCAATGCCAGAGAAGGATGAAGACCCCCAGGTATATAAGAATATCTACTTATAATAGGTTGCCCCACAGGTGGGAATATCCAGGGTTTGTGATTAGATAGGTATATAGTTGTCATCCATCAAGTCGAGTGCAGAAAAGAGGGACAGATATGGTATTGTGTAGCTATGGAGTGAACATCATGAATAAGGCCAAAAAGGTCCCTAGTCTGAATTAGGTGAACAAAGATAAATAGTAGGAACTTGGAACTAAGACAGATATTGAGAAATACATGAGATGAGAGGAAGAGAGTACAGAAACCACCAAGAGACCCATCAGTGGGAGTCCAGAACCACATCGTAGTAATGTCAGGGTAACAGGATCTATGCAAAAGCCAGGGAGTGAGAGAGATGATACCAAAGGTTACTACTTCTATCCAGCTTCATGTCCCCATTGATGCATGAGCTAGGAGGTAGGGTCACCTATCCTGTAAGGACACAGCTGCAGAAACCTTCATATCCAGCCCATCTATGCATAGCCCTGCAAGTCTAGACCCTAAAAAAATGGACCCCAAGGACATAGTTTGTTAGGTTCTAGTGGATTGTCTTCTATGAAAACCAGCTCTCTGTGAGCTCAAGCTGCAGATTCACAGTCTATTAGGAAAGCAGGGAGAGTGGTTTCAGTAAGCTTTGCCTGCCTGCTATCAATCAGGCAGTGTTTGTGGGGAATCCCAGTTTGGAGATTTGATGGCCTGTGTAAATATATACTCTTAATGACACCTTTATTCATATTCTAATCTGGTTGTCCCACAGAATCACCCCTGTAACTTCTTTGATTCCCTTTTAAGCTTCCTGATTCTATCACTATAGAAAACTGTCTCTCTCTCTCTCTCTCTCTCTCTCTCTCTCTCTCTCTCTCTCTCTCTCTCTCTCTCTCTCTCTCTCTCTCTGTGTGTGTGTGTGTGTGTGTGTGTGTGTGTGTATAAATTCTGACTCTTCTGCCAAGACTGCATTGCCTACCTTTCTAACTGTGACCTTGGGTAAATCCCTTCCACTCTTTCAATTTTTCTCTAAATTCAGAAAGGATCATTAGAATGGCTCCAGCTGCATATGTAGCAGAGGATGATATTGTCTGGTATCAATAGGAGGAGAGACCCTTGGTCCTGTGAAGGCTCATTTCCCTAGTGTAGGGGAATGCCAGGGTGTTGAGGTTGGAGTGGGTGGTTGTGAGAGGCAGCACCCTCATGGAAGCAGGGGGAGGGAGCATGGGAGAGGGGGGAAACCGGGAAAGGGGATAAGATTTGAAATGTAAATACATAAAGTATCCAATTTTTTAAAAGACAAAAAAAATAGAATATCGTAAGTTCCTCCTCTTAAATTCTGACACTCCAAAATGCCACTCATTTTCCTAATTGGCCAAGGTGTCTTGCTTCCCTCAGACCATAGAGTAGCTTTTCCCCTTCCTGATACAGAGGCATCACTCACATGTTCTAAAGAAAGCAAGGCCAGCAAGTGCTTTCTGGGGATCCAGCTCTTGGCTGTTGTGACTCAAGAAGACAGCATAACTCTGAACAAGGTCATGTTCAAGCTTAATGTTCCCCTTCACCTGCTGGGGAACATTCTCTCCCAGTCAGGGAAAAGATAGAGATCAACAATGCTAACCACATCTTCCACAGGAGAAAACACAGATGCCACAGTGTGATTCATAAGGCCTTAATGACATAGCAAGCTCAAATCATTTCCTTCCTTATTAGTTTTGTTATCGTGTTGCCTTGGTGGTGGCAGCAGCAGCAAAAACTCATCTAGCTTGGTATATCTAACCCTGTAGCCCCAAGCATTTCCACGAATAAGAATGTTGTACCTTAGTGGGAGGTTTCTTAGAAACAGCCACAGTATTAACATCAGCTTAAATATCTATTGCTGATCCTGGGAAAGTTCTGAATATCAACCTAGTAGTGTCCAGATGAAGCTAGAGACACACAGAGAGGCCAAGGGTTCACAGACATTTAGGGAGAAACACATAAACAATTTGGAGCAAAATAACCTTATGTGGAAGGAGTTAGATCAGCCACATTGTGCTTCTCTATAAGCTGGAAACTGACTTCCTTTGAAAGCTGTAGAAAGAAAACTCACGAGGTTTAGCAATAAATGTCCAGAATGTGTGCTCAGGAAGCTGATGACATAGAGAACTTTGGTGAAGGATTGATAAGGAATTTGAAATGTCTTTTTAAAAGGAAAGACTGAAGGTTAACACAAATGTGTTTTCTAATTGGAATGCTTGGTTCCTGTTCGTTAAGACTGGAAATCATAGGTCTTGGTTCCAGGGGAGAAGATAGCTATAGTTCTGCCAGTGACATGGTATATTTAGACTACAGCCTTCCACCAAAGAAAGAAAATGATGGGAGCTAAAAACATGCCAAGCCCAAAGAATCATAGGATTAAAGGCCCAAATTTTAAATGGATCAGGCCAAAAGACCTAACCAGACCCTTAGAAGTGGAAGGGACAAAGCAGTGGGCACTCCATTTCTTAAAATCATACTGCCTAGGCAGCATAGTGCTTATGTTGAGATGTTATGTTGATTTGCTTGGTTTACAAGTACTAAATATGATTGTGGCTCAAATGAGAAAGGCTTCAGTCCTTGAGGGCTAAGGCGGTTCTACTCCAAGAGAGCATTCAGGAACTGGGGCTTTTTCATCACAAAGCTCTGCCATCTTTAGACGGTTACTTTTTCTTGATTGGCTAAGACTGATCATCACCATGTCTTGAATCTTGCTAGAGAAATGGGGAGGAGATGGAGAGATGACTCAGAAGTTAAAGAGCACTGACTGCTCTTCCACACACCCCATAGTGGCTCAAAACTGCCAGTTAAAGAGAATCTGACACCGTTTCCTGACATATGTAATGCACAGACATACATGTAGGCAAAACACCATACACATAAAATAATAAAAAATTAAAAAGAAATAAAAGAAATTGGAAGGCAGAGACTACATGTTCTTTTCCCATAACAGTGACTGTGAACTTCGACATATCACTTCTCTTTATGGTTTTAACCAAAATTTGGTCTTATGGCCTCACCTAGCTGCAAGGATGCCTGAGAAATAACAGTTTTCCTCACCCCATAACACCATGTAACTGTATGCTTAACTGAAATAAAAGAGAAGAAAAATTCTGGAGACTCAGCAGTCTCTGCCAAAGACAGAAGCAGTTAGTTCCATGTGGGATGTTTAACCTTATTTATGCATGTGGTCTTCTCTACATGGACTATTTCTCTGTTGCAGGTCAATCCGAATGGTCCAGCCTGGTGCTGGTGGACATTGGCAGTTCTTCCCCTGGAAAGCAGAGCTCAGCTTCCCTTCCTAGCAATGAGGTCCTTAAAGGATAGACTGAATGGTATTCGGCGCATCCTGGCCTTTATATCAAGAAACCAGAATTAACGGGACTGGACTGTGGATGAGGAATTTCCACTCTCTCCACTGCCCAAAGGCAATGTTCTTGTAAACATATCTAATTGCAATAACACCTTAACAGAAGATAGTACCTAGAGAGATGTTACTCTGCTTTGTAGCCACACAGAAAACAGATAGAAAGACCCAAAGGATGTGACCAGTTTAATTTTTTATATTCTGATGCTTCTTGACACACTGTGCTAACACACAAACAGCAGAAGTGTGAAAGAGGCCAAAATATGTTGATGTTTAGCATCAGTTTTTCTGATATTAAAAAGTTTCTTGTCGTTCATAGCTGAATGAGTATGTGGTTCAAATGTCAAACAGAGATACTAATGTTGCTGCGTTCTTTCACTGACTTGAGGTCTCATTTCAAATGGTTCAGGTTTTATAGAGCATTGTGTAAAATAATGTTCATACTTCTTTCTCTTTTAATAATTTATTTTTTTGCACTACTGTATCCTTTTTCTACATGTACGTTTGTAACTATTTAAGTGTACATTACTGAAAAGTCCATTGCTTTATTTATTGATGTGGCTATGTGTATAGGGAGGAGGACAGTACTAACCATGTGCAATGTTCTTTCTTTACTCAGCTTTTGTTGAATTAATCCCAGTTCTTGGGCTTTTATATAGTTCAAGTCTATTCTAGTGGACTGAGTTTAAAAGAACTTCAGAAGAATTCTAAAGTAATTCATCTTCACAGATCCCACCTTTTCAGTTTGAATTAAGGAATAGAAAATATTTAATTGATTTGGCATAAATTGTGAGGTGTCCCAAGGTAAAGTAAAAGAATCCATTTTCCTGGTGTAATGCAGAATAAGGTTGATAGAAGTATTCAGGATCAGAGAGATGAGTTACAGGTGTCTTTTTATTACAGTCTACTACAGTTACTTGTTTCAGGCAATCTGATTAGAATAGTATTAATTTCTCCCTAGTGCAGTTAGGGAAGAACTTAATATTTACCTGTTCTTTTCAGAGGTAATGGCTTTTAGTTTGGCGTACCTCTTTCATATCTTCTGAGTTCTGAAGTTTAAAACCTGTACCAATATGTACTGAAATACTTGAGACTATCCTTTCTTAAAGTGTGAAGAAACTGGATAGGTTAGGACCCCTTTTAAATCACTATAAAAGATCCAGAGATTGAATCCATGGTTTTATGTAAACACTGCCTTCCCTCCTGGTACCGATGGGCCAAAGATTTCATTGCAGGAGAGAAAAGACAGTAAGGAGGTGGGAGTAGTGTTTGAGTTTACTTAGTGCTAGTCTGAGTCCTTTGGTGTCAGAGAAGCCTGAAAGAATAGAATGTGGGAGTGTTATAATAGCAGAGGAGAAAATGAGAGTCATGAAAAGTGAATTGCCACATTTTGTTTTTATGCAAATTTTTCCCAGGTGATTTTGGAAAGCTATGGTGTATTGTTCACATGCAGTCCCTCCACTCTTGGGGGGGGAGGAGCTTCAAGGGATAGTCTGGATTCTTCTATAACGACCAGAAACATGGAAGAGGTGGGGATTGTGTGTGCATGTGTGAGAGAGAGAAATGGTCTCTAAATGCTATAAAAGAGACCCATATAAGCAGAAAGCAGCTTATCACCAGCTCTTGCTTAATGGGGGCTCTGTTTTCAGAGCATTGCCAGGTTTGATGTTTGGAATAATCAGGACTGGCAAAGAATGATGCGAGTATGGAACGTAAATACAGAAGCAGATACTAACCAAGTTAAGTCTTGGGGGCTCAGAGAACAGGAAATTAAGATGCTTTTCCCTGCCACCTGACGCCCAGCCAGCCATATAATTATAGCAAAGTCCTAGTATGGTTGCTTCCTATTCTATAGTGCAAACACAGCAAAGAAGAGCAAAAGTTTCTCCACATACCACATGTATTTGGCTAGTAATTTAACTTCTGTTGAGTCCCAGTTTTCTTGTATCTAAAATAGTACTTGTGCTCACTTCAACAGCACATTTACTAATATTGGAATGATACAAAGGTTAGGATGGCTCTTTCACAAGGATAGTAGGCAAATTTGGGTAGTGTTCTATATATTTTACTAAAAGATGAAATGGTAGTGATATTAATAGTATATAGGCTTGTTAGGAACATTAAATGGGACATGTCAGAAATTACTTAGCACAGTGCCTTGATGATGGGGAGATATTTGATAAACTATAACTATTATCAGCCCTGTTGCAGAATATCATCAATAATCTACAGTTATGGGAATTTCTGCCTTTACTTGCAATACTCATTTGCAGCCTCTGTAAGCGTGGTTTCGAAAATCCTAACCACTGATTCTTGGACCACAACTTGATAGTTTGCAAGTGACTCCATTTGGGTTTAAGACCAGCAAAGTAGAGCTGGGGATACATCTCAGTTGTTAGCATTTACCTGACATGCATGGGGCACTGGATTCTCCAGTACTGTAAAAATAAAAGAATTATAAGGAAAATTAAAAGACTGAGAGAAAATGAGGGTTAGAAGGTAGGTAGGGGCTAATTTCTATGCCAAGAAAATTGTTCTCATTTTAACTAGGGCTGAAAAATGGTGTTATATTGGGGAGCATCTAGAATTCTGGCTAGAATGGAAGCCTTAAGCTCTGGCTCCCTAAGAATAACCAAACCATCCCCTCCCTGTTCTTCATGTGTTAATAATCTCAACTAGAACAGTTAAAACAATTAGATTTGAAAACAATTAGATTTCACCACCTATGGATTATGCACATAGCCAACAGTATTTCTTTCTGCTGCCCCAAATAACAGACTCTACAATGATGTGTTGAAAACCTACCATCTTTCAACATTTTGAACAGTTTGTGTTATAAATGTTTTACTCAATAGATATGACAATCAAACCACTAACCCTCTCCCCTAAGAGTTCAAAATGAGAAGTTTCATGTGAAGTAAAATGAAGCCAACCAACACATCTCTTATTAATCCAATGGGAAAGTGTAATTTGGCTTCTTAATACAATCCCTTTGATAAGAGAGAATAGCCAAGAGCACATGGAAATCTTAGCTGGGCTAAACAGCACTTTCCTCTGAACCTGCATCCAGGTTGAGTTGTTCTTAAGCCAGCTCAAGCTGCAGTAATGACAGGAACTGGGATACTAGGCTTTGACTTTCTTTCTTAACCACTAATCTGTTAAATTTGACCATTTTTAACAACTGCGGATGGGTTCTGCTTCTAAGCTCAGCCACAAGACATCCAGAGATAAAGCTATGTCTTAGCTGGAAGGACACGAGTCCCCAATGTACACGTGCCACTTTCTTGGGCGAGTCTTTCTGTCTTGAATTCATGACTGACCCAGACTTTGTAGATTATTTTCTCTCTGTTCGTATGTGTGTATGTATGTATATCTCTCTGTGTGTGTACAAACACAAAGAGACCCCAGGTAGCAAGCAGACCTTATGCCTTTCTGCTTTGTACCGTACTACTGCTGCTAGCTAAAAACCAGCAAAATGTAGAAAGTGAAAAATGAAGAAACTACTTTTCAGTGGGTAATTTGAAGAAAAACGAAGTTTGCGCCTGATTCAGGGGAACAAAGAACTATTCCAAATAGCTTGCCTTTTCTGAAGGCCAAGTGCTTCGAGTTCAGTGCTGCCTCGGTAGCAGGGTTAAGTTGTGATGGCACACGTGGTGCTGCCATCTCTGCCTGTGGAACATGCCTGGGTTCAGATAATCCCCTGTGAGTAGCCACAGAAGCCTCAGAACTGCCATGGCTGGGTCACTGCACCCCTGTCAACAAGCTGTGTCCTGTTGATAGACTGTGACCCCCTGGAGCCTGCATTCCCTGTGCCAACTCCATTTCCAGCATGTGAATTTCAGCCATAGATTCATCCTCTGGCTTGTCGACTGTGTGTCCGTTCCTACTCCTCAAGGTAGAAATGGGCAGGCTGTAATCTCATTCCTGGGTCTAAGCAATGAGGTTTAGATTCTGGATAGAAGATAGCTCTGAAAAACATACAGGGATTGACTTTCTGGCATTTCTAATGTTCAGAGGGCAGGAGTGGAAAGGAGCCATCCATGCACAGTGTACACATTCAGTTCCTTTTAGAATGATAGGTCCCGCTCAGTCTACTGCTTAACTACTTAATAGTCTGGATTGTACACATCCAGCGATGAAGAACTTTTCACTTAGAAGTGGGTGTTTCCAAACATGTTAAAATAACCTCCAGAGAGAAGTGCCTGGAACCGCTGTTCCTGGTGTCACTTTAAAGCTTTTTGCTTCATGACTTTGTAGCATTAAAACCTGTTTGCAGCCACAAATGTGATTAACAGAAGTTTACAAAGCAACACTGTACCTTATTCATTATCTTAAAAGTCTGTGGACATTCATCTTTTGTTCAAGCAATGATGACAACCAGTGAGATAAAAAGATAGTAAATAGTTCAGCCTGGCACCATTGGCTGTTGCTAGACTAGTTTCATTGGTGTATGCCGTGCTTTCTAATGCCAGGATTAAAATACCAAGCAAGCCACTTAAACAGTGGCAAGTGTGTATATGTGTTTGGTTTCCATTT
This sequence comes from Micromys minutus, assembly GCF_963924665.1. Lineage (NCBI taxonomy): Eukaryota > Metazoa > Chordata > Mammalia > Rodentia > Muridae > Micromys > Micromys minutus. The sequence continues at coordinate 90,745,219 of NC_137970.1, forward strand.
GTTTGTTAAGCAGCCATTTTACTTTTCTATGGTCATGAGTTGAAGGGAAATTAAGATAACGCTCCCTCCCCACCAATGCTATTCAACTACCTCTATATGCCTGATTTCTTTAAAAGGGTTCCCTTCATTCTAAATCTGCACAAAATAGTTTCAGCTCATCTACATTGTAATTGCAATGTGATATAGACAGTCTCTGTGAAAAATTGTTCATTAAACACAAATTTCCTGTTGTCTCTGTGTCTACTGAAGTGTCTTCTATCTTAGAAAAACAATTAACTGGCTGGGATGGACCTGGTGGTACAGGACTACTGTCCCAGCTACATAGGAGGCTGAAGCACAGGGATTGCAAGTTCCCTGCCAACCCAGGGAATGCAGTCCCTGTCTGTCATAACTAAAAACTGTGCAGGCCTGTCATCCTAACTGCTTTGGAAGCTGGAGTAGGAAGGTCACAAGTCCAAGGCCTACATCAGTGTTGGAGTGAGTTCAAGGCCAACCTGGACCATGCAGTGAGATCTTGTTTCAAACACACACACACACACACACACACAGTTGGGCAGCTACAGCTCAGGCAGAACACTTTGCCTAACAAACACAAGACCCTGGCTTCCATTCCTACCATCACAGATCAAAATTAACCAATGTCCCTGGTGTCAGTAGCACTGGAAAGGAAGCTATGGTAGCGTGTTTCCTGTTCTCCCATTGGCCGTAACATTTGGATGACAAAACCCTTCAAAGAAGTGAGTGTTGAGCCAGGGTCTCGATTCAATCCTCAGCACTACTAAGATTAAGTAAGTCAATACAAATGAAAACAGTTCCCTGTGAAACCAGGTCTGCATCCTAGCAGCAAGCCTTTACCGTTATGACAGGCAGGTGTGAGTGGATTAATGTGACTGAGTTCTGAAACCCTGGCTATAGACAGCATGTTAAAAACAAAAACAACAAAACACTGGGACACTTGGCTTATATTTAATGACTTCTTTTTGAAGCATCTTTGTTCTTTGCCAGATATACCACTTCTGCATTTATTGGGGGTTTCTTTTTCGAGCACTTTTAAATTCTTTGATAAAACTACAGATGGATCCAGTGTTCTTTGGTCATATACGTTCCCACACCCTATCCCTCCTCCAACTCCTGGACCTCCCCTGCTCTTTCCCTTCTAAATCTGAACCTCACCCCCTTTTCTTCTCTTATCCTCTGAGTGCAATTAGTGCTACCTGTATGTGTCTGAGTGTGGGTCCATCCACTGAGGCATGGGGATCCTACCACGGCCACACCTCCAAAGTGCAATGATTCTCCCTCCTCCAACAGACAACAGCCCCTCAGCTAAGGGCTGAGGCATTTTCCAATAATCTGCCTCTAATTTCTTTGTAGTAAAACATTGCTGTGTTGCGTGCAGATCACCCCACCTTCAGTTTTGAATTTTTTTGTTATCTTGCCATCTCACAGCTATTATTTTTGATGAACTTTTTAATTTAAACTTTTATATTTTCATTGAGTAGTTTATCAAGAGTACATCTTAAAGGGGGTTGAGGAGATGGCTGAAGGGGTGAAGGTGTTTGCTGCCAGCATGATAACCTAAGTTTAATCCCTAGAATTCACACACACATACACACACACACACACACACACACACACACATGCACACACAAATTAAATAATATAAACAGATTTTTAAAAATAGCTTAAAGGTGACATCTAAGTCACTAACCATTGGGCTACAGCTTCGGCCCAGCATGAACTGAATGATAGGAAAACTGATAAACCCCCTGGAACAATGTCTGATATTAACCAAACCAGCCCCAGCAAGAGAACTTCAGCAAAGTGTTACATCTCTTCTGCAGTGCTGATTTTTGTGTTGTGCAATGAATGGAATGTATGCAAATTCTAGTTTACCAAGGACACAAGCATGAGACAATTCAGAAATGAACTGAGGATGGGAAGGTAGCGCAGCTCGGGTGGTAAGAGTGCTTGCCATCACCCCATTACATAACTAGTTCAAGACCAGCCTGAGATTCATGAGACTTTTTTCTCTTTTCTTTCTTTTGTAAAATTTAATTTTAATTTTACTTATTCACTTTACATCCTGCTCACTGCATTCCTCCTGGTCACCCCTCCCACAATCCTTCCCCCATCCTCCCTCCCCTTCTCCCCTGAGAATGTGGAGCCCCCTGGATATCCCCCACCCTGGCACTTGAGGTCTGTGAGGTCAGGCACTTCCTTTCTCATTAAGGCCAGACAAGGCAGCCCAGCTAGGACATATCCCATGTACAAGCAACAGCTTTTGGGACAGCCCCTGTTTCAGGACCCACATGAACACCAAGCTACACATCTGCTACATATGTGTGGAGAGGCCTAGGTCGAGCCTGTGTATGTTTTCGGTTGGTGGTTCAGACTCAGAACCCCAAGGGTCCAGGTTAGTTGACTCTGTTTGTCTTCCTATGGAGTTCCTAACCCCTTTGGGGCCTGAAATCCTTCCTCCTATTCTTCCACCAGAGTCCCCAAGCTCCATCCACTGTTTGGCTGTGGGTGTCTGCATCTGTCTTAGCTGCTGGGTGGAGCCTCTCAGAGAACAACTGACACCTATCTTGTATAGTTCAGGAGTCTGTTGAAGGTGGACTCGTGAGACCCTTTTAAAGGAAAAAAGGAAGGAAAAAGAAAGGAAAGAAGGGAGGAAAGAAAAATGAGCTGAGTGATGGATTGATTGCATGGCATGTGCAAGGCCGTAGGTTCAATTCCCAATAAAGAGAAAAGAACTGATAATTCAGGTGCACTGTCATTACACCAGCAATTCCCTATAGAGAGGTGCGGAGCAGATGATTTTTAGTTCAAGGCCAGTTTGGATGATACAATTAGAACCTGCCCCTCAAAACAAGAACAATGGAGTGGAAAACAGCATAAAACAAAGGCCCACAGCTATAATATCAGTTATTCAGGAATCCTGAATCACAGGGATCGCAAGTTTAAGGCTTACCTGGGTAATGTGGATCCAGTCTTAAACGCAATAAAATAAAATGATGGGGAATTTCTATGTACTTGGACCTGATCTTCTCTGTTCTAACAGATCTATGGAGTAATAGAATTCTTGGCCAATTAAACCCCAGAGGGAATGGTGGTCTATGTTGAACTACACCATTCTGTGTCCAACCGGACAGTGTATGATTCACAGGAGATACAATACACTTACGCCAAAGGCGCAAGCTCCCTTTCCAAGCCAATTCTTCCACCCAAAACGGCTGCATAGCTTTCTCCCTAGAGAACTGGATTGGGCCATCTTTAAAGAAAGCCAGTCCTAGTTGTAGCTGTTCCAGAAGCCTCAAGTAAATCCAAAGCTGTCAGTTTCTGCTTCCTCTCCTCTGGGATCCGTTCTGGCTCCTTTGTGTTTCCCAGGGCCAAATATGATTCCCTAGAAAGTTCTCTCAGTGACAAAATGAAGGTTGTGGAAAAGAAGAAAAATGCCTTAAGCCCATGGGTTCTCCGAAGCTGAAACACTGCTTTCTTTCTTTTTAATAATTACTTTTTTTCCTAATCACAGTCCCCCTCCCTCCTCTCCTCCCAGCCCCACCCTGGCAAATTTCTCCCCCACCAAATTGGCACTCCCCTTCTCAAAGAAGGGGAGGCCTCCCTTGAGTACCATCCCAACCTGGGACATATTTTGATTTCTTCAGATGCAGGAAGGATTGAGGAAGGATGGGAGGAGAGAAGGCTTGTCTGTGATCATCTCAAGGCATAATATATACCCTAAACAAGAAGACTTGGTGTCTCCAAACTTCCTTCTACCACTCTCAGGATTGCTTACCAACTTTTCTATCCCAATCTATATTTATAGATTAGGCACCTTTGTTTCCTTTCCACTACACACACACACTAGTAAACACTGTTAGTGCATTAAAAGCACTTAAATTTTTTTCTTCTATTTGATTGACATGTTGCCTTCCCACCCCCAAAATTGTACTTCATTGCAAATACTACCTACTTTCCTGGAAGTAGATATCAATAATGTATAAAAGTCTAAATTTCAGCAGAATTCAGCCATCAAAAGAGCCTGTTTGCTGTAAATTCAGTGTTTCTATAAGTCCAATTCCTGTGGTTTCTTTTGAAGGTTACAGATGTGGTATAGCTTTATTCAATAATCACAAGAAGAGGTAAAGTAAGATCACGGCTTCTTTGGGCCAGGAGCATTGATGTGTTGAGCATGTGAGGCAGGATAAATAAGTATGATATAGATTTAATATTTAGGTATGTATACACATACTTATATAACATAAAAGCAAGGAAACTATGGAGAGGAAAGCAGTTTAAAAGGAGTGAATAGGAGAGTGTAATTGTAAGTGTGCTGGCAGTTTTATGTCAGCTTGACACAAGCTAGAGTCATCTGAGAGGAGGAAGGCTCAACTGAGAAAAATCCTGCCATAAGCTCAGCCTGTAGGTAAGCCTGTAGTGCATTTCTTTAATTAGGAGTGGATGTAGTGGAGCCCAGTCCACTACAGACTTTGGTCGTATCTGTGGGTGAAACAACCACTGGGTTCTATAAGAAAGCAAGCTGAGCAAGTCGTGGAAAGCAAGCATTAATATACTCCATTAATATACTCCATGGTTTCTGCCCTGCTTGAGTTCCAGACCTCATTGATTTTAGTAATAAACAGTGAGATGAAATGGAGGGAAATAAGTTCTTCCATTTTCAAGTTGCTTTTGGTCATAGTGTTTCATCACAACATCAATAATGCTCACTAAGACAGTAGGGAAGAAAGAACAGCACATTTTCACTAATGAGTGGAATCTGCCTTTCATACAAAAGGAGATTATGGAGGGAACCAAGGCAATCAGTGGGTAGAAGTAGTATGGCTAGAGATGGTAATGAGGTTAATGTGATCAAGATACAACAGTACATATGAGAGTATACTAATGAAGTCCAGAACTGGAGTGTTAACCACAAAAGACTATTGGACATATAAAAAGAAAAGGGAAAGGGGGCATGGGGAGAAGGAAGCCCTCTGCTTTGGGATCTAGGTTGTGTTTCTTGCTAATGCAGGGTTAAGAGCTTCATCACAAGTGGCCAAAGTAAGACTGCCATGAAGAGTGCCTGCAGACAGAGTACTTCTGGATGACATGGAAAACAAGAGTATCAAACCATTCAATAAGCCATGCTAGAGCAAAGCATGTGTGACCTTTAACCTTATCAGCATTCCTCTCTCATTCATGAATCTTAATAATGTACAGGTACCTCATAATCTAACTCAGGATTTCGTCTACAAAAGGACATTTTTATAGAATAAATAAATAATTTAATAATTTTTACTTAATTATAAAACATTGCATAGTTTTAAGTATTTTGTTTTGTTTTATTTTGCTTTGTCACTGAGCATCTTTGACTAAGGGAACTTCACACACCAAAATCAAAAAGCTATATAATTATTGTTCAAGACAATTAGACATGACCAGCTGTCTCTCCTAAGAAGCCTAGATGGGTATGTATTAACCCATCTTTGTTCAATGGCCCCTAACTTTCTTCATACTCACTCATCCTGAATTTTTTTCTGCATAAGTCAAGGATACTGGGCTTACTTTAATGAAACTTTCTTTAAAAAGAAACCACTCCAGCTACTTTTTCTTTCATTGAAAGATTAATTTATTCACTTTACATCCCAATAGAAGCCTCTCTCCTCCTCTTGTCCCAGTTCCACCCCCACAACCCCCCCACTCCCTTCCCCTCTCCTCAGAGAAGGGGAAGACAGACCCCTATGGATACTAGTGGCACATCCTAAGCTCATCCTATCCCACTGAGGCCAGACAAGGCAGACAAGCTAGAGAGAAAGAGGTCCAAGGGCAGTCAGAAACAGCCCCTACTCCAATTGTTAGGGAACCCACATGAAGACCAAGCTGCACATCTGCTACAAATATGTAGGGGGCCTAGGTCCAACCCCTACATGCTCTTTGGTTGGTGGTTCAGTCTCTGTGAGTCCCCATGGACCCAGGTTAGTTGACTATAGGCCTTATGGTATCCTTGACCCCTCTGCTCCCTCAAACCCCTTGCAATCATGCACACATACATGTATGTGCACCCTTCCACAAGATTCCCTACGCTCTGCCTAGTGTTTGGCTGTGGGTCCCTGCATCTGTTTCCTTCAGCTGCTGAATAAAGCCTCTCAGAAGACGGTTATGACAGACTCCTGTCTAGAAGCTTAGTATAATATCATTAATAGGGTCAGGGGTTGGCCCCTCTCCCATGGGATGAGTCCCAAGTTGGACCAGACATTCATTGGCCATTTCCTCAGTTTCTGCTCAATCTTTGTCCCTGCTCATCTTATAGGCAGGACATATTTTGGATCGAAGGTTTTGTGGATGGGTTGCTGTCCTTATCCCTCCGCTGGAGGTCCTGCCTGACTACAGAAGGTACTTCAGGATCCATATCCACAGCTTCTAATAGCCTTAGCCAGGGTCACCCCCATAGACTTCCAGAAGCCCATGCCAGGTCTCCAGTTCATCCCAGAGGCACTCCCCACTCCTCCGCTCCTGCACTGAGCAAGGGGAACACTCCTCCCTTGTTTGTGGGAGTGCAAACTCTTACTCTGGAAAACAATTTGGCAGCTTGTCAGAAAACTGGGAATTGTTTTACCTCAAGAGCCAGCTATACCACTCCAGGGCATATGGCAAATAGATGCTCCACCACAGAACAAGGACATTTGCTTGCTCAACTATACTCAACTTGCTGTTCATAACAGCCAAAAACTGTAAACAAGCTAGTTGCCCCTCAACTAAAGAATAGACGAAGAAAATGTGGTACATTTACACAATGGGATACTACTCAGCTATTAAAAATTAAAAGCATGGAATTTGCAGGCAAATGAATAGAGATAGAAATATCCTGAGTGAGATAACCCAAACGCGGAAAGACATACAAAGTTTGTGTATGAGTGGATATTGGCGATAAAGTACAGGATAATCATGCTACAAACCACAAATCCAAAGAAGCTAAGTAACAAGGAGGGCACAAGGAACCTGAATCTCACTCACAAGGGGAAATAAAATAGCTATTGGAGGTGGATGAACAGAGGGAACTGTGTGGCAGAGAGGTGAGGAGAGGAAGGGGGTGGGGAATCAGATGTGGGGAGAGCAGCGGCAAGGGTGGGGTGGAAGAAAGAACAGAATTGGTGGGGGACATCACTCCAGGTACTTCAAATTGAGTCTTAGAAGTGTTTGTAGCGGTTGCCATGCCAGCACTCCCTAAGGCCAGCACTCTCTATGGCCAGCGCGCCTCTCACTTGCCAAGCTCCAACCCCAGCCAAAGGAGAAGGGGAGTAAACAAGGAGGTGCCTGTACCATGGCTTGTACAAAGCAGACTGCCTGCAAATCCACCTAGAAAACAACTGGCAACAAAAGCTCACAAGAGTGCGCCCTCTACTGGGGAAGTGTAGGAACCACATCATTACAAGCTCAGTACTGTGGCACTCTGAAATCTTACACTGTCAGAAGTCTACTGAACTGATTCACAAGCTCCCCTTTCAGTCTGGTGTGAGAAATTGCTCAGGACTTCGAAACAGACCTGCGCTTTTAGAATGGAGCTATTGGTGCTTTCGCAAGAGGCAAGTGAAGCCTGTCTGGTTGGACCTTTTGAAGATACCAAACGTGTAACAATTATGCCAAAGATATCCAGCTAGCAAGCTGCATACACGGAGAACGTGCTTAAGGGTCCATTATGAAGGGGAACATTTCATTCTCCAAAAATTTTTTTTTCTTCTTCTTCCTGTTATCAGTAGTTCTGAAGGTTAGATAGTTTTTCTATGAAGTCAAAGGTACCTAAGCATACGATTGCGAGTGGAAACATAGAGGACAAAATCAGTTTCTCCACGTTCATTTGTGTGTGAATTTTAACATAATTTTCAAGATGTAAAACATTCATGCAAGCAAATGTTTTTCACATTTCAACAGTTTAAACTTATAACAATTATAAAAAAAACTGTTAAAATTTTCTGGACCTTTGGATTTTTCCCTTTTTATTGGATATTTTATGTATTTACATTTCAAATGTTATCCCCTTTCCCAGTTCCTTCCTCTCCCATAACCCCTCCCCCTGCTTCTATGAGGATGCTGCCTCTCCCAACCCACCCACTCCAACCTCACCTCCCTGACATTCCCCTATACTAGGAAATCGAGCCTTCACGGGACCAAGGGCTTCTCCTCCTATTGATGCCAGACAATACCATCCTCTGCTACATATGTTGTTGGAGCCATGGGTCCTTCTTTGATTGGTGGTTTAGTCCCTGGGAGCTCTGGGGGGAGATCTGGTTGGTTGATATTATTGTTCTACCTATGGGGTTGCAAACCCCTTCAGCTTTCTCTAACTCCACTGAGGTCCCTGTGCTCAGTCCAATGGTTAGCTGCAAGCAGCCTTATCTGTATCAGTGAAGCTCTGGCAGCCTCTCAGGAGACAACCATATCAGGTTCCTGTCAACAAACACTTCTTGGCATCAGCAATAGTGACTGGGTTTGGTGTCTGCAGATGGGATGGATCCCTAGATGGGGCAGTCCCCGAATGGCCCTTCCTTCAGTCTCTGCTCCATTTTTTTGTCCCTTTCTTTCCTTTGGACAAGAACATTTCTGGGTTAACAACTTTGAAGTGGTTGAAGGCCCCATCCCACAACTGGGGGCCATGCCTATCCACTGGACATGGTCTTTAGAGGTTCTCTTTCCCCTTTGTTGGGTATTTCAGCTAATCTCATCCTGTTGGGTCCTGGAAGCCTTTCATTTCCCTGGTATCTAGGACTTCGTAGTGGCTACCACCAGTTCCCCATCTCCCACTGCTACACATTTCTATTCGCTGTCATGATCCTCTGCACTGCTCTCCTGTCCCCTCCAATACCTGATCCTACCCCTCCTTTTTCATTCCCTGTTCCATCTCCCACCTCCATCACTCTGCCTCCTGTGATTATTTTGCTCCCCTTCTATGTAGAGCTAAAGCATCCACACTTTGGTCTTCCTTCTTCTTAAGCTCCATATGGTTTGTGGGCTGTATCATGGGTATTCTAAATTTTTGGGCTAATATCCACTTATCAGTTCTGTCATTTTTGTGTAGCTTACCTGCATTTTACAGAGCTTGTAATCAATGATTCAATTCATATATTCTATTTAAGTCTTTCTACACATTAAAGTATTTTGTCCTTAATAGGAGGTCTCTAAGGCCAGTTGTTTGAGACTGTTCAGGTTATATTGAAATTCAGAGATGTGCTGGTAATCAAATATATCAAGATCACATACTAATGTCTTTAAATAATCACCTTTCCCAGTTGGACGAAGTTTGAAAACTGCCCCTAGTTTAGCCTACCAAGCATGCTGGATATTTGGTGACATTGTAGAATCCTAGCAACAATGAAATATAAAGCATTCACTGAGTCTTCCTGAGGCCATTCTGTATAAACAACATTGATCATAGTTTTTTCTTCTTTTGAGAAGCTTCTCAAAGCCATATATTTAAGCTGATATGTTGGAGCATTCTTCCATCACCTACCATTCATTCACTCAGCAACTTGCTCCGTCTGCTTACAAGACTACTTTGTTCTCCTTCCTTCTTCAGCATCACACTGCTTTGCCTAAGTTTTCAGATCCTTCTCCCACAGATAATCTTTGAGTATTACATACCCATCCACTGTCTGACTGTCCTCTACATCTCCCTTGATTTGTTTTCTAATCCTAAAGTATCCTATGATCTCACAATATACATTGAATTCCCCTACCTGATCCTCAAAAATTTCTTCTCTGTAAAACCACCCCAAATAGAAGACACTATAAAAACACTCCCACAACTCAGGAAACCATGTTAATATGTGTTTTACAAATCTAGCTGTGATACTTTTTAACTTCCAGTGGCTCCCTTCTTCAGAAGTAGCGTTATATATATTCCCTGTTCTCCCTTCAGTTAACTGAAGGGCTAAAGGTGGAAATGATCTATTTGGTTAAGAAAAAGAATAAATATAAAGATGTATGTTTATGGACACATCAACAAAACCATCTCATTCCCCTCTTTTCAAATAGATTGTTATGGAGGCCACCTCTATCAATGGCCATATATTGGTGGAAATTGCTATCAACTAACAGAAAAGATTTTTGAAATTTTTCACAATAAGAACTTCAGTGACCTAGAAGGATATTGAAAATGCATTTCTGATTATTAAAACATGGCACCTATATGTAACTTGGCCTTTTTACACCAACAGTGCAGTATGTACTGTGGACATCTCAAAGGCAGTGCAGAGAGCTGGCATTCTGGATCATTTCATCCAAAGCTTATCTTGAGGAGCATGATGGTTACCTTGGGTCTTGAGTTGACACTTATGTGGGAATGAACTGCCATTTGATGGATCAATTTAAAATCTGGAAATTCATCTAAGAAGCTGTCATATCTAGATGGTTAAGAATTCTATGTTTTAGCCTGGATAATGCAGCTATTCTGGGTAAAATGCAGCTTGTAATGGATAAGATTCTAGGAAATCAAAAAAAAAAAAAAAAAAAAAAAAAAAAGGATTCTAGGAGATCAGATAGCCTGCCTTGCCTTTTGCAGACTTAGAGAGAAATAAATTTCTTCTTCAAACCAGCAGTGCCCAAGACAGGGCAGGAATTTCAGGGAACTAAACACTGGTCCTTTTTATAGGCTGACTTGCATCATCATCCTCAAATTCATTGTTGAAATCATTAACCCCTAGTATTTTAAAATGTGACTGCATTTGGAGACAAATCCTTAGAAATAAAGCCATTGTGGTGGGTCTTAATCCAATCCAACTAATGTCTTCTCTATATGAAGAAAAGGGGCCATGTAAGTACACAGCGAAGAGAGGGAGGAGGGAGGGAGAAGGAGGGGAAGGAGGGAAGGAGGGGGAGGGAGGGAGAAGGAGGGAAGGAGGGAGGGAACCCTTAGAAAGAACTCCAACATGATGGCACATTAATCTGAGACTTTTAACTTCAAGAACTGTGGAAAAATAAACTTTTGTTGTTAAATCCCTTCAGTCTGTAGAATTTTGTTATGATAAGGCTAGCATACTAATGTCCTTCCCTGTATATGACGCCTCTTCCAGACTTTGGGGAAATCCCCACAGATGCATGATTGTGAAAGGCAGAGCCTCTCCAGCAGCAGCAGCAGTAGCAGCAGCAGCAGATGTGTCAAGACTTAAATCCTGGTTCAACACTGAGAGTAATGGTAATGAGGCAAGCTTGTTAAAGGTAAAGTCCAGTGGTGGACTCTGCAGTGATGAGATGAGTAGGCTAGGTTTCCATTATTTTTTCACCTTTCTGGCAAAAGTCCTCCCAGAAATAGCTTATTGGAGGAAGGATTTACTTTTTGGTTTATGGTTTCAGAGGTGTCAGTCGATCAGTTTAGGGAAGGCATGGCCAAGCACTTCTGTTTGTATCATGATGAGTCAGGAGGGAAACGAATAGGACAGTCCCTCCTTTATGCCATCTAGGCCCCTAGCCCATGGCACACTAACCTCCCTCATTTAATCCTCTCTGGAAGCCTCCTTAAAAGCATAGCAGTAGCAGTCCCCCAGCTTCCTGGGTGATTCTAAACCAAGGCAAGCTGAAAATTAAGAATGTGAACACAGACTGCCCTTGTAGTACGTTGGTTATTTTTCTTGCATTAACTTGATCTTGGTTTCCCAGCCCCACACCCTCACCTAGGGATTCTTTGAACTACCAAGAATTTCTAAATGTATTCCTTTTCTCCCTAAATCCATTAGTGATGGGGGCCTAAATACAAGTCATGGCATTTGGAACAGGATGGGTGATAGATAACCCCAGAACTCAGGTTACTTTGAGCAGATATGCTGGCAAGGGTAACAGCTAAATCAGGTTGATAATGTCTTTTTTAAGTTTTTACTTCCTACCTTCCTTCTGTTCTCTTTTTTTATCCCCCTTGGCTAATATTTTGGCTAGGCCAAAGGGGACATTTTGTTTGGATTTACATGGGATCATTGGAACTAAGAAAGCTGTGGTCCTTGCTTGGTGTGAACTCTGTTGGGAATGAAAGCTGTTTGAAATGGGACCCTTTTGACCCATCTTAACCCATCTTGCATTTAGCTATAAAGACTAAGTGATAATAATAACTCCATGTTAGTTTTTAGTGAACTGTGATTCTCCATTACTTGGACTAAAAGGTCAGCATGGGACATAATGAAAGTTCTAGAATACACAAGAAGATTATTGAGAATGGTTATCAGTGAGAAGTATAAAAATTGTTGGAGAAGAAGGAGACACTGACACAGTCAGGGGAGTACCTTAAAGCTGAGTTCACACAATGAATGCACTCTTTCTATTTAGATGATATTTAACAGAGAAAACAGAAAGAGGAGTCTCTTGCTATATCACTTGTTCACCCCTTACCTGACATTGGAAAAACACACGCCGTCCTTATTAATCAATAATAAAGGCCTAGGGATTGGACCTTGGGCCTCTTGCATGCTAAACAAACATTTCTACCATTAAGCTATGTACCTAGCCCTCTCTTTACTTCTTTTTGTTGTTTTGAGACAGGTACTCACTAAATTATCCAGGGTAGCTTTGAACTCATTTTGTAGCCTAGGCATGCCTTGACCTTAAGATCTTAACTTCCTGAACTGCTGACGTTGCAGGTCTGTGCCACTAAGTCTGGCAAAGAAGATATATATGCATACACACACACAAATATATTAATTTAAAGATTAATTTCATAGACTTAGGGAAATAACAGTGCCTGGATAATCCCCCAAAGAACTCCTCAACACTAGCTACCACTCCTGGGGCTCTTTCCCAATCTTATCTCAGAAAAGATTTATGCTGTTTCTCAGTATCTTGCGTGGGGGGGTGTTCTTTCAGTTGCCTAGCAACCTTGTTGCACAGGAGTTTGTGGGCTCACCCCTTGCACCCCGACCCTAGCTCTTAGGTGATTCATGAACGTATGCATGTATTTTGGTTTTATTTGTTTGTTTGCTTTCAACCATGTAGCACAGGCAGACATTGGACTCGTGATCATACCGTTCCTCATCTCCAGAGGGCTGGAATTACAGGCATGCCCCATGACCAGCAGCTATTCTTGTTAAAATGTGACTTCAGATCTAACAGCTCCCAACTCTCCTCTGCATGTATTGTCAAATGTTTTTGTTGACCTTTTGTTATAGGTTGTAGAATATAGGCAGAGCAATGGAGTTAGCCTTTTAGCAGTGACATACACAACCAAGAGAGAATTCTCAGGTTTTTGTTTTGTTTTGGAGAATTTAATTCACATATGTAGCTGGGTATATAAAAATACAACAAAAAACCCAAGGAAACAAATTGACTTGGAAGTACAGGCTTTCTGGCACTCTCTAGAGTGAAAGACAGCATTGCACTTAAAATATATCTAATTCCTTGTTGAACTGCTTGGTTTAAGTTTTTTTATTTAACTTTTCATTAGTGGGGAAAAGGTCAGTAGAGCAAGGGTTTCTATAGCAACCCTGCAGCTGCCCCTCTTGTAACCTATGAAATCATTAAGTAGAGAGGTAAGCAACCAGGTCAGAGTAGAGCTTAATAGGAGCTGGCTGATCAATGGTTACATAAGGTAAGTGAGGGTCACAGCCCACTCCTCCAGAAAGAAGCAGGTAAGATTATCAAAAGCCCAAGGCTGCATTATATTGCCCAACAGCCCGGAGGACCTTCATCTCGGTGTTCCCAGGATGAGAGGCCAGTAGGTGGATGCTACAAGGAGTCAAAGGACAAAACTTGAGAAAATAGAAAAGTGTAACCGGATGGCCCCCTGCTTATCTGCTACCTTGGCAAGATGGCATAGACCTCTTTGTAGGGGACTGGGGGAGTCCATCTTATTCTTTCAAAGCCAACTACAGTCTGAGAGTAACTGATGTCTAAGAATAGAACAAACCCTCAGGTAAACCAAGAAAGGTGTAGTAGTTGCAACAAAATCCCATGCTACTGTTACAGTCTAAATGTAGAATGTCCCCATGTGGTCACGAGTTTGAACACCTGGTCTATAGCTAGTGCTTCTGTTTAGAGAGGCTGCGGGACCACTGAGGCAGGGAGCATGGAGGGTGAGGCAGTTCACTAGAGGCAGGTTTTTGAGGGTTATCACCCTGCCCCACTTCTGTTTAGGGTTCTTTGCTTCTTCCTCTACTAAGGTGTGGACAAGCTAAGTCAAGAACTCTTGTGTGCTAAGCATGATGGTGCACGGGTTTAATCCCAGCACTCAAGGGGCAGAGGTAAGTGGATCTCTGTTTGAGGCCAGCCTGGCCTACAGAGTGACTTCCAGGACAGCTGACTTCCAGGCTACATAGTAAGACCTCAACTCAACAAACTAAAACTAAAGCAGATACTGCTGCCATGGAGACATCCAGCTGCTTTCTGGCCTCGGTGGGTTGATATGCCCTGAGTCTCAGGTCCAAAAGAAATCTTTTTTTCTCTTAAGCTGTTTGTGTTGGATAGTCTGCCTCGGTGATGAGAAAAGTGATTAATACAGTTTAGGGAGCTTTTTGTTAAACACCCCTTTGGATCCTTATTCTTCCCATTCTGTAACCCACTGCAGAAATTCTCATCATGCTCACAAGTACAAAATTGGTGGCTTTATTTCTGCAAAACAAATGTAAATAAGATAATCAACCCTGTCACACCCACTGTGGGGATTAAGCATGATATAAAACAACCATTTTTTTTGTACCTGCTAAGGACAGGCTTTGACTTGGAAAACAGTTTCTAGGGTGGGTCATACAGAGACAGAGATATATTCTATATTCTCAGCAACACATGGCAGGAAAATCTGTCTTTTGCTTAACACCAGCCCTATCATGGGGGCTAGAGTACTTACCCTCATAAATTATGCCAATGCTAGGAGGCAGGTCTAGGATGATGCTCAATTCTTGGATCCTAGAAATGACATTCGTCAGACTCCTTGGTATCTTAAAACCCATCTCATCCCTCCTCCTCCAAACAACACATTTAAATACCTCACTTGCTACCTTTGACCACATTTGTAAGAGTGAGGGAGGTGTGAAGGACTGAAGGATATAAAAATCTGGGGGACTGGAGAGAAGGAGACCAGCCCGTTGGGAACAGCAACTAATCTGTGGTGCTTATTCACTGGCTCTGATACTAAAGTCTAGGGTGATTCTGACTTGCTGGGTGACCTTCTGTGCTCCATGAGTCATGGCTTCAGCTGAGTCACTGGCAGTAGAAGAGGTTTTTTTCTGCTCATGTGACTCCTGTATATATTGTTCCTCATTAATTGACAAAAGAACTAGATTTCTATAATAATAATGATAATAATAATAATAATAATAGTTATTATTATTATTATTATCATCATCATCATCATCATCATCATCATTACCATCTGTAGATTCAGAGGCACAGATTTGCCCCTTACCATCTATAAATTGCTTCTGTCTATGGCTTAATTTCCTCGTCTACAAATGAGATCAAATAGTACTTTACAGCATATCACAAGAGCATTGTGGCATTTGGATGGAATGAGTCATATAAAGAATTTCTGCAGGTTGGAAGATGGCTCAGTGGGCAAAAAAGTACTGGCTTGTGTAAGTTTGAGGATCAGAGTTTTCAGACCTCCATTACCTATGCAAATGCCAGGTTGATGTGTCCCACCTGTAAATCAAAAGCTTGGTAGGCAGGGACAGGGCATCCCTAGGACAAGATTCCAAACAGGCTATCTGATTCAGTAAGCTCTGGGTCAAAGTGAGAGACCCTGACTCAATATAAAGTGAAGAACAATTGAGAAACACATGCAACATCAAACGTTGGTGCACATACACATATACTCACACACATGAACATGAATACACACTCCACCCACATACAAAAGAAAAAGAAAAGAATATCCGAGTTGCTGTCATATAGGAAAGACTCGAAGAATATGAATCATTACTCTGGCAATTTAATGATGAAATCTCTGCCTCTGGATATAATTTCAGTGGAATTTCAGAAATCAGTGGAATATCATCCTCCATTATAACTTACTTAGTTGTTTTGTTTTATTGTTTTTGTTTTTGTTTTTGTTTTTTTTTTTTGTCTTAAAAACCCATTTACCGGGTGTTTGTTTGATGAGGATCTATATTCCGGGAGTTCATCAGTCAATAAGAAGAGGCACATGTTCAGCTAATTTCTAAATTCTCAAAGATAAAAGCTCAGGACTCAGCAGCACCTTTACAAGCGCATGCATGGCACAGGCCCTACGGGAGACAGTGGATGGTCTTCTCAAGAACCCCTGCCAGCAGTGCATACTACCTAGATGATGCATGAACTTTTCAGCATGCTGGACTTCTATTGGGGGCTGGAACTATCTTGAGAGTCCGATTACTGTTAACGGAATGGTTTACATGGCCAATGTAAAAAGTTGAAGAAGTTGCTTGTCACTGCCAGTAGAACCGGAGTTTCTTCTTGGTGCCAGGCATATGAGATCCTGTAGCTCTCAAAATGAAGACTACTTTGCTCTGTTCCCCACGCCCTGGAAACAGAACATCCATCAAGGTTTCTCTATTGTTTTATGTTTAATTTCTCTCTTTTCCCTCCCAAGAAAGAACAGTCTGTAGTGAGCTTCTATGCAGTGTTCCAAAGTTTCCCGCAATAGATCCAAAGAACTGCTTTCAGGACACAGTGTGCTTTTACTATCTCTGGAAGTTGATAAGGACTGCCTTGCCATATGGTCATTCCTTTCCAGATCATGGTTATAGGAAATGGGAAGGCTGCCAGGCTCCAGAGCCAGCCAAAGGTAAGATCCATGAAAATGTTATCGTTGTTCTAGGCACAGTGATCATAGAAGCATCATGTGGATGCAGTGTACAGCCGGTAAACACTATCTAGGGGAGGCTGTGAAGCTCGCTGATGATATTCTCAGGTCTGCGCTGTCTTTTTCAACAGTTTTTTTTGTTTTGTTTTGTTTGTGGTTTTTTTTGTTTTTTGTTTATTTATTTATATTTTTTGCAGAACTACTGCTGTGCTGCATACCAACAACAGATTGCAGATGTGAGTCCAAGTGTGTTGCATCAGAATTGAGAAGTCAGTGTGCTCTATCACCTAAGTTATTAAATCTGTGAAATCCACGAAGCTCCTTTTTTCCCCTCACCTCAAAAGTGGACTTTTCTGCAATAAAGGGTTTACAGAATTGTTTGGAGTGATATTTAAACTTGGAAGGACCCTTAGGAACTCCTCAGTTACAACGTTCCTTTTACACACAGGAATAAGCTAAGCGTCAGGAGATGCTGTTACTTAACCAAGGCCATTATGTTTATTTAATGCCCAAACCAGAACTTGAATCTGAAAATCCTGGCACTGATATCACTGAATCTTCAAGTACAACAGGTTACTTTCCACTGTGGTGACTTTTTCTTTCCTTTTAAATAATGACAGCTAATACTTAGTGATCACTTTCTCTATACCAAGAGATAAAACACATTGCCATCCCTTGTCCACGAGACATGCCTAAGTGACAGCAGATCTTATTTTCTTTGCTTAAACACGAAGAGATGGAAGCTTAGACCAACAAACTGAACCAAGGTCATACATTGCGCACCAAACTCCTTTGAGACCTAATAGATCTAATTCAATCCAAGAAGACTGTTTAGGCTAAAGGAGATATTTATACACAGAAGATCGTATAAAGCAGAACATCAGAATGTACATTTGTTTATTTTGGTCCTGACAAGATAATTGCATTAGCACTTACAAGTCTATTTCTGGGAGACTTCCAGTTTCTGAATGCTCTCATCGATATTCGCCACTATGTTTAGGAACTGTAATGAATGTGTACAGGTTGGAATGAAGAGTTGCTTTATAAAGACTAGAGGCTAAAACAGTAATAGATTTAAAAACCTTTGGTCTCATAGGAGTTCGGAGTAAAATTGGAGTTTGGGGATGGGAAAAGCATAGGAATCATCTCCCAAATACTCCTCAAATCAGAGTTAGCAGGTCTTCATGCACTTGTGATTGATTCTGTTTCTTGGCTGTTTCTCGGCATAGGAAAATGTATATCTGAAGTCACTGCCTTTGGTGGCTTGGCAGTATATTTTTTTTCAGGGAACCTGAGATTGCAGTAAATTGTGACCATTTCAAACACTATACCAAGATGGGGGAACATCCTTGAGTGGATGTATGGTCTTAAAATTATTTAACAACCCTAATTCATTTCCTATGAAAGAGAAGTTATACTGTGAAATGCTGTTAGGACAGAGGAAACATCTTTGACCCGAATTTTATTTTATTCTATCCCTATTTCTTCACAAAGCTTTCCTGGTGTCACCTGATCAACACAGAACTCTTCCATGAGAAGGCCTGGTGAATTGAGAATTGCAGGCAGCCTTTTAAAATCCATTTTCCAAACTGGGCTGCCTTGTCTGGCCTCAGTGGGAGATAATGCATCTAGCCCCACAGAGACTTGATATGCCAAGGTGGGGAAGATACCCAGGGGGCCCCCACCTGCTCAGAAGGGGAGGGGGGACAGTGGAGGGACTGTGAGGAGGACTGGGAAAAAGAACCATGAAGTTTATCACATTCTTTTCAGCTGTGCTCTAGCTCTATTTGTTAATGATCTGCTGTCTCTTGAACAGGCCGTTCACTTCTTGATAATAAGGCTATCTGTACTCAAATGAATGTTTCAAAATAAAACCGAGAATGGGCTGAAGGAGGATGTCATAAAATCCATGTTCTTATTAAGCATTTAAGAAACACCAGAAGTGAGGGGTGGCAAAACAGCAAAGTAGGCACAGGGGATTGCTGCCAAGACTATCGACAACCTTGATCCCTGGCACCCATACAGTGGAAGGAGAGACCCGACTCTGTAGATTATCCTATGATCTCAACATATGCACTGTAGCATATGCCTACAACCGTTTACACAAATAAATAAATGTTAACTATAAAAGAAGAAAACAAAACAATAAAGAATCAGTCAGAAGGGAGTTCCTTTCATGAACGTCAGCTGTGATTTTTCTGCAGGCACTAAGATCATAAGTAAATTACACTGAGCTCTGTATTTAACCAGACTAAAATCTGGACCTCTTTCCCTGGGCCCTTTGCCATAATCAAAGAGAAAACTCAGCCTCGGATGAACGTCTGTTGGGAGGTGGAAAGACCCAAGTGTTGGTGTGGGAAAAGCAGTGAGGATAGCTGAGTCACCTCCCTTCCTGGAGGGTGACCAGGAAAATAGGAAATTACTATGCATAGTGGATTGTGGGATTGTGCTTTGTTGGCAGCTCGTGAGTGGCAGAGCTGGAATAAGAACCCGGGCAGCTGGGCTCTACAAGCTGTGTTCTCAACTCCAGGGCTAGACAACCTCTCAGGAGACTGCAGGGACTCGCTGTCTCTGTGCCTGTCTGTCGTTTGACTCCCAGTTCCTAACAGGCAATAACTGTTAAAAAAAATGGTGCAAAGAAGTCCCTCTTCTGTCCCTACAGTGCCTTATGATTATTGTCTCTGTCATCTCAGATGCTATTGCTTCAAATGAATCTGTACAAGAGGACTGTCTCTGCATTTGGTGATTGTCTTAATCATTTGGTGACACTGTCACACCACACACACACACACACACACACACACACACTCATACTCACACACCTATTTTATCAAAATGAGTTTCCTGCTTACTGAACTGAGAGAGAACATACAGCACAAACTGTGAGGCAGCTTAACCCCGGGATATTAAGGGATTTGGACTTTGGTTGGGTGGTTTGGAGGATGTGAATGTAGATTGGGTGTGTCAGAAGACACAATCATTCTGTAATGGAGTGTCTTGATAAAATCGTATTCAGTAAGAGGGCAGACTAGAGCCTAGCTAAAGGTATATGGGGCAAGCAGCAGCAGGCACTCACGGGAGCTGGGGGAGGGGTGTTTTGTCATTGCATTGGCTTAGGCAGTATTCACAGGCTGCCTGAATTCAGACATTTTAGAGTGGTCTTGCTTTTGTCTGGATCCGTCATAGTCACAGAGCTGCCTTGTCTGATGCTGGCGTCCTGTGTCATTATGTTCAGCAGAACACCAAGACCTACTTTAGTGTTGCAACCATTGCCAGAGCAGCTCCTAGCAACCCCATGGCCTAGCGGATAGCTCTACTTCCACTCCTGAATGGAAAAAAAAAAAAAAAAAGCAGTTTTTTTTTTCTTATTCAGATCACCCTTTTCCAAGAAAGCTTTGTGCAAGGGACTTTCTTAGGTGTGCAGTGGGCTCCTGGTTGCACTTACCACATAGGTATGCCTATCTGCCTATCTCCAAGCCTTTCTTCTCTCATCCCCAGGGAATTGATGTGTCATTGTCTACCTAGCCCATGGCATATTTCTGAGCTAACAGCCTAGCCCAGCTCACCTTCCTGTTGCTGTGATAAACAGCATGACCAAAACTCACTTGGGGAGAGCGTCCTTTACACCTTAAACATTACAGTCTATCAGGAATTAGAGAAAGGACTGAAGGAGCTGAAGGGGTTTGCAAGCCCATAAGAACAACAATACCAACCAACCAGAGTACCCAGGGACTAAACCACTATCCAGAGAGTACATATGGTCAGACCCAAGGTTCCAGCTGCACATGTAGCAGAGGATGGCCTTGTAGGGCATCAGTGGGAGGAGAAGCCCTTGGTCCTGCCAAGACTCCATGCCCCAGTGTAGGGGGAATGTCAGGGCAGGGAGGTGGGAGGTGGTGGGTAGGTGAACACCCTCATAGAAGCAGGAGGAGAGGGGTGGGATAGGGGATATGGAGGGGAATTTGGGAAACATTTTTGGGGATAACATTTTAAATGTAAATAAAATATATCCAATAAAAATCATTTAAAAGTATATATATATAATGTATCATCAGGGGAAGCCATAGTGGATCCTGGAAACAGGAACTGAAGCGGAAGCCATGGAGGAACACTGCTTTTAGCCTGCTCCTAAATTCATATTCTTATTATTAAATTATTATTATTTTATTATTAAACCTGTTTTATTTTTTATATTAAATTATATTTATTTGTTCTGGGCAGTAGCATTTTATATTCTAAATTTATAAGATAAATTATTATAAAATATTTGGATATTTTGTGTCATTTTTATACCAAAGCAGACACTCTCTAATTTTCAGTTTAGTCACTGTGAGCCCCTGTAAACCCAGGTTTGTTAATTCTGTGGGCCATGTTCTTGTGATATCCTTGACACCATTGGCTCTTACAATCCTTCCTCTCCCTCTTCTTTACATTGCATGACTGAGTCCTGTCTGGTGTTCAGCTGAGGGTCTCTGCATCTGCTCCCATGACTTGCTGGAGGAAGCCTCCCTGGTGATGCTTACGCTAGGCTCCAATCTACAAGCATAGCAAAATTTCATTTGGAATCACTTTGTTGACTTTTTTCAAGTTCTGTTTGGTTCTATTCTAGGTGTCTGGGATTTCCTACTGCCAGTTCTCTGCCAGTGTCAGCAGTTACCTGTCTTATGGTGACTTCTGTGAACCCTCCTTTAACTCCCAGAAGGTTTTGTAAGTCAGTAGTGTGATATGGCAACATTTTGCCAGGTAGTATCAAATGACCCTTTAAAGGTACACTAGCCCAGAGCATGGAATAGTGGGCTGTGCTGCAAAGGGGATTGTTTGGTTGCTGGCATAGAGCTTTCTCTCGGGGACCAAGAACCTGGCCCAGAATAGAGGTGCTATTCTAGCACTGAGAAGACTAAGGCAGGAAGATGATGAGTTTGAGAGAAGCCCTGGTTATAGAAAAAAATCAGGATCCTATCATGACTGCCCCTCCCCCCCCCAGAGGCCCAACCAGCTGCTGACTGAGACAGATGCAAATAGTTAAACCTACCCAATGGACTGAAGTTAGTGACCCCTATGGTTAAATTAGGGAAAGGCTGGAAGAAGCTGAGGAGGAGGGTGACCCCATAGGAATACCAGCAGTCTCAACCTGGACCCCTGAGATCTCTCAGACACTGGACCACCTACCTTATCAGCAGCATGCACTAGCTGATATGAGGCCCCTAATCCATATACAGCAGAGGATTGCCGGTCAGAAAGAAGCACCTAACCCTCAAGAGGCTGAAGGCCCCAAGGAGTTTAGAGGTCTGGTGGGGTGGGCTGGGGACATCCTTTTGGAGACTGGGGAGGAGGTATGGGACAAGGAACAGTTAGAGGGCAGACAGGGAGGAGGATAATGACTGGACTATAAATAAAATTAAAGATTAAAAAAATAAGCCGAGGTGGTACAAGCCTTGAATCCCAGCACTCAGGAAGCAGAAGCAGGCAAATCTCTGTAAGTTTAAGGCCAGCCTGGTTTGTATAGAGAATTCCAAGTAAGCTAGGGAGATCCTGTCTCAAAATAAACAGAAATATTTAATAAAATAAACCAATAAAACAAAATAAGAACAGCCCCTTTTGCTAACCACTGGAAATGAGAGAAGAGGAAAACCTGATTGCTTTCTTTCCGTCTGTCCATTTATGTGCCTTCTGTCTGTCTATGTATGTGACCTGAATTTTGTTCTCATTACTGTGAGCTGGGACTGCTGAGATATGAATTTGCCTGGTTCATTCCCATTCTTTCTCTGCTTGCCTTTTTTGTCCTTCGTGGATTTGGGAGGCACCAATGAAATGAGAAATTCTGAAGAATTTGCAAGCTGCTTGGCTCCAACATTGCAAACGGGTGGAGGTCTTGGAAAACTCCTTCTCCCCGTTCTTTGTACCTACTTCTTTTGTATCTCCTTGTTCAACTCCACTCAAAGGCTTGTGACTGAGGCACAACATAAGGCAGGGCATCTGTGCATGTGGCTCTTTCTTCCAAACGTTATTTGAGCATAGTTCTCTTTATATAACACACTGCTGAAAATAGGTATGCCTGTAACTATGTTTGCTTGAACGAAGCAGCTTCCATTGCAGTGTGGATTAGAGTAGACTGTTGTAAGACTATAAGAAGACACTACACACCAAATCAGACCAGTAAAATGTGCTGTGAATTTTTTTCAACACCCTCTCTCACTTGCCCTCATTTTACATGTAAGAAAACTGAGGATGTATGATTACCAGAAAAAAAGGAAGAGGAAGAAAGGAAAGAGTGGGGAAAGATGAGAGGAAAACGGCTGGGAAACTGCTGATCAGGAAGTAAGAGGATCTGGTGGAGCTTTGCAGAGCTGGGTTAGGTGATGGGGAAAACTTTGAAGAAGTAGATGTACTTTCTTATGAATGTAGGACAAGAAGAAAAATAGACCAAAACCTTCTTGAAATGTGACCATCTGAAGTCAGAATAATCAAGAAAAATAAAACACACACACACACACACACACACACACACACACACACACACACACACACACACACACACGCACGCACAGGCGCGCACATCTTTTCATTACTTTCCTCTTTACTGTTGAGGCAAAGCCAGGCATCTATTCTGATAAAGAGCTATAGTGCTCCATCTTGTGGTCATCTTTAGAAAATGCACTAGGAGTGTGTCATAGCCTCTAATGGGATGCTTCAAACACAGTGAAGCTATGTTAATTTTTCAAAGACCATGAGGTCCTCTTGTGCTACTACATTAAAAAATGTTAAATAATTATTTGTTTTACCTATGTCAATCACTGAATCACAGTGCCCTTGGACCAATGTAGTAACTTCAGCCCACCTTCCTTGTTGCACATTTTTCCTTAGGAGGGTTATTCTTTGTCCCACTGACCACTTGGCAGGATGTGTTTGTGTATCAGGTGCTGGGAACACAGTGTAGTGCAATATTAGCAAGATTCCTGTTCTAATGGGGCTTCCTGTGAGAAGTATGGAAGAGTCAAGGTCATTCCTTAGAAACTTAATTTAAATTAAAAAAAAAAATATTTTTTTAAAACCTCAAATTTTCTATGGAAACAAAAGAGATCCAAAAGGCAATCCTAAGCAAAAATAATACTACAGGAAGTATCAACATACTTGATTTCATGCTATAGTAACAAAACAATGTGGTACTAACCCAGAAACAGATAATGGAACAAAAAGAGGGCCCAGACATAAGCCTTAAAATTTCAGCCATTTGTTTCTAGATAAAAATGTAAGAAGTGCACTTTGGAGAGGAAAAAACTTTAAACAAATGATGTTGTGAAATCTGGATGCCCACATGTACAAGAAATTCTGAAACTGTGAAAAACGTTCGAGATAAAGGCATAGACATGGAGATTTGAAACCGGACTCCAAAATAACTAAGATGAAGCTTACAGTTGACAAACAGGACCTCATAAAATGAAGCCTCAACACAACCAAGAAGCTTGTTAGTCACTTGAAGAGACATTTGACAGAATGGGAGGAAAATCTTTGTCACCTAGACATGTGGCAAAGGATTAGTATCTAGCATATACACAGATGACTCAAAAAGAAAAAGCAAAGAGAATAGGAAGCGACAAAACAACTAAATCAGAACAGTGAGCTGATCCAATTGTAAAGTGGTCAGCTCAGAATCATATACGAACAAGTCATATTATCTGAACTGAGCTTCTATTTACATATTTAAGAATATGTGTGTGTATGTATGTAAAATAACAACTAACTCAAAAGAGGCCATGAATTTGAGAGAAAGAACAAGGGGGCACATGAAGGGATTTGAGAAGGGAAAGGAAAGAATGATATAATTGTATATGAATTTCAAAACTAAAGGTAAATTAGCATAACAGTGAGATAAGAAATGGAATGGGCTACTCAAAGTACAATATATACGTGATAACATATATTTTCTTTAACTGATCAACATTTGTATCCTTTAGGTAAGTGTAAAGTAATAATTACTTTTAGGCTCCACATCACTCCTGTCATTAAGAAATCTAATACCTCGTGAGGTCAGGGGTGGTGATCTCCCCGCCCCCGGGAGTTTTTTATTGTTGAGAATAGTTTTTGCTATACTAGGTTTTTTGTTATTCCAAATGAATCTGCAAATTGATCTAACTCTATGAAGAACTGAGTTGGAATTTTGCTGGGGATTGCATTGAATCTGTAGCTTGCTTTAGGCAAGATGGCCATTTTTACTATGTTTATCCTTCCAAATCCATGAGCATGGTAAAACTTTCTACCTTCTGAGATCTTCAATTTCCTTCTTCAGAGATTTAAAGTTCTTGTCATACAAGGCCTTCCCTTGCTTGATTAGGGTCACACCAAGGTATTATATATTCTTTGTGACTCTTGTGAGAGGTGTAGATTCTCTAATTTCTTTCTCAGCATGTTTTTCCTTTGAGTAGAGGAAGGCTACTGATTTGTTTGAATTAATTTTATATCCAGCCACTTTGCTGAATTTGTTTATCAGCTGTAGAATTTCTCTGGTGGAATTTTTGGGGTCACTTAAGAACACTATCATGTCATCTGCAAATAGTGATGATTTTACTTCTTCCTTTCCAATTTGTATCCCTTTGATTTCCTTTTGATGTCTAATTGCTCTGGCCAGGACTTCCAGTACTACGTTGAATAGGTAGGGGGAGAGTGGGCAGCCTTAACTAGTTCCTGATTTTAGTGGGATTGCTTCAAGTTTCTTACCGTTAAGTTTGATGTTGGCTGTTGGTTTGCTGTATATTGCTTTTATTATGTTTAGGTATGGGCCTTGGATTTCTGTTCTTTCCATGACTTTTAACATGAAGGGGTGTTGAATTTTGTCAAATGCTTTCTCAGCATCTAAATAGATAATCGTGCCCCCGCCTTTGGGGTTGTTTATATAGTGAATAACATGGATAGATTTCCATATAGTGAACCATCCTTGCATCCCTTGAATGAAACTTACTTGACCATGGTGAATGATTGTTTTGATGTGTTCTTGGATTCGGTTTGCAAGAATTTTATTGAGTATTTTTGCATCAATGTTCATTTGAAGCTATCATCGTGAGATTACCCAGTCACAAAAAAAAAAAAAAAAAAAAAAAAAAAAAAAAAAAAAAAAAAAAAAAAAAACTTATGGTATGTACTCACCAATAAAAGGATACTAGCCCAAAAAGCTCAGAATAACCAAAAAACAATTCACAGAACTTATGATGCTCAAAGAGAAGGAAGGCCAGAAGGTGGATGCCTTCTTAGAAGGTAGAACTAAACACTCATGGGAGGAAATAATGGGACAAGTAGAGGAACAGGAATTAGAGAAAAGATCATCCAGAGACTTCCTCACCTGGGGATCCACCCTATATGCTACCACTAAACTCACACACTATTTCTGATGCCAAGTAGTTATTACTGGTAAGAACCTGATATGGATGCCTCCTCAGAGGCTCTGCCAGAGTCATACTGATACAGAACCGAGGAGGATGCTTACAGCTAACCATCAGACTGAACACAAGGACCCCAATGAAGGAGCTAGAGAAAGAACTGAAAGAGCTGAAAATGTTTGCAACCTCATGGGAAGAACAACATTATCAACCAACCAAAGCCTCCACAGCTCCCAGGAACTACAACACCAACCAATGAGTACACATGGCGAGACCCATGGCTCCAGTTGCATCTGTAGCAGAGGATGGCATTGTCTGGCATCAATGGGAGGAGAGGCCTTTGGTCCAGGGAACCCCACTGTAGGGGAACGCCAAGGTGCTGAAGTAAGAGAGCGAGGTTGGTAGAGGGAGCACCTTCTCGGAGGCAATGGGAGGGGTAGAGGGTAGTATTGGAGGAAAGGGGATAACATCTGAATTGTAAATACAGAGAATGTCCAATAAAAAAGAAATCTAATACCAACAAATGTTGGTAAGGATGGGGACAAAAGGGATCTGTGTACACTGTTTTGAAGATATAAACTAGTCCAGTAAGTGTGCAAATCAATGTCAAGGTTTCTAAAAACTAAATATAGCTCTATCATATGACTGAGCTATACCACTTTGGGTATTTGTCCAAAAGGCTCTGAATCAACATATTAGAGATACAGCTGCACACCAATATTTGCAATTGCAAAAAAATGCAGCACTATGCACAACAGTTAAGCTATGTGTGATGGTGTGTATATGCTTGGCCCAGGGAGGTATGGCCTTGTTGGAATAGGTGTGGCCTTGTGAGTGTGGGCTTTAATACCATTGTTCTAGCTGCCTGGGAGCCAGTGTTCTGCTAGCAGCCTTCAGATGATAATTTAGAACTCTCAGCTCCTACTGCACCATGCCTGCCTGGATGCTGCCATGTTCCTGCCTTGATGATAATGGACTGAACCTCTGAGCCTGTAAGCCAGTCCCAACTAAATGTTGTCCTTACAAAAGTTGCCTTGATTATGGTGTCTGATTACAGCAGTAAAACCCTAACTAAGGTGCCTCATGATGAGGAAATACAAAAATGTGGCATGGATATACTATAGAAAGATGTTTTTCATCCATAAAAAAGATAAGTGGTGTCATTTACAGGAACATGAATGCAACAGAATATTATCATGTTAAGTGAATTTAGTCTCATATATATATATATATATGTTGTTAAAATTCCTTTCCAAAGGGGTATGTAACCAAGGTCTAACCCTCCTCATAGGATCTCGACCACAAACTGAACTGTAATTCCACCAAAGTTCAGTCTGGCAACCAATGAGTTTATTGGGCTTCCTAGCAGAGCATAAGCGAGAGGTCATTACAGGGGTATGGGTCCTTCTCTATCTCCCTTTCTCCCTCCACCTGGAAAGCCTTCCCAGCAAGAATATGAGATACACACACACACACACACACACACACACACACACACACACACACACACACACATTCTAGCCTCTCCCCTAGGTTCATGTACAGAGTTGACAGTTGGTAAAGAGCAGTTGGATACTCTAGAGGGTTGATGTAAACTGTCAACAATTTAACTGGGATAATCTTTTACAAGAGGGACATGGCTGAATATTCTGAGACAGTCACTGACAACACACTCTACCTTTTCCTCCAACTCTTATATTTTTTCTTCTTCTTTCTTCTCCAAAGGTCCCTGAGCCATGCAGAAGATGGCACTGATGTATGACTATTTCTGTGCTTCAAGAGGGACTGTGTCTCTATTCCTTTCTATTCATTCCTCCATTTCCAGGACATAGTAATTGGAGCCACTATTGTACTAGTTGGTCCATCTTGCCTGGTACTTCTTCTATCACAATTAATGCAGTGTCCAGTGTGAAGGCACACACTTTTAATCCCAGGACTCAGGAAGCACAGTCATGGGGATCTTTGTGAGTTCTGGATCCAACCTCAAAGCTGCCTCCCTGAAGACTAGCCCTCATAGTATGAGCAGGAGCCAAGCAAGCTGCCAAAGGCTTGGCAGTTCTTCTGTATAGTCTATGAACAATAAGCAGTATGGCAAGATATTTTGAGAAGCACAAGGGCAGCATTTATATCCCTAGGGTAACCAATAGCCGCTCAGTTAGACTTCAGGCCCACTCAATGGGAAAGAATATATGTCTGGCACTATATATTAGCCAACTACCATGGCTGGTGGGGCTTGGGGAACATTTCAGAAGGGGAGAGGGACCCAAATATTATAAGAGCTACAGAACCAAGATAGTCTCTAAAGGGAAAAAAAGGACAAGTGAGGTGGAAGGAGCTGTGGATCTGAAAAGGGTAAGGAGGGGAGTGTGGGGTGAGTACAATCAAGATATGTTGTATGAACTTCCAAAAGAACTAATAAAAAGATCATGCCATTTTAAAAACATGGAGAAAAACTAATCACCAAATTTTATGAATTGAGCAACAAATTATTTGTGTAGAAATTCAAATAGGCCTTTATTTGAACACACACTTTGAGATCAAGTCAGATTTGCAAAACTGCTTTTTAATTCTAACTTTAAAACTATAAAAATGTGGATTTGATTAATAATAGAAATAAGTGTACAGAAATAGCAAACCCACAAAAGTTGTCTGAAAAAAATGTCTGAAACCATGGGAAAAAAATGAAGTGGAAGAGGATGCTACATTCCTTGAAGATACACTATTTAAAAAATGTTTATAAAGTGAATTTACTATCTTTTTAAAAATATTTACTTATTTAATTACTTATTTATTAATTATGACATGTATTGGTGTTTTGTCTACATGCATGTCTGTGCAACACAGTGTTTATGGAGACCAGAAGATGACATTGTATCCTCTGGAACTGGAGTGCCAGACAGTTGTTAGCCATTTTTGAGGTGATTGAAATTGAACCAGGGTTCTCTGGAAGAGCCATGGAATTCTCTTAATCACTGAACTACCTCTCCAGCCTATGAATTTGTAATCTTAATAAAATATTCTAAAGTTTTTAAAGGCTATATAAAGTTGCTTAAAAATCAACAGATAAACATTTACAATCAATTTTGACAATAGAGCCCATGAACATTAAACCCCATTTAAGCAATATTGGCCTCCCAAGAGTTCAGTTTTTTAAAAATAAATGCACTTATTATATCTTAGTATAGTGTTTGTGGAAATGTTTTCTTTCCTTTCATAAATACATAATAATCTAGGTTTTAGATTTCTCTGGGACCTTCAGAGACTAAAATATTTACTCTCTACACTTTACAGAAGAAATTTCCCTGACTTACGATTCTTCATACTAGACAACTATATTTTAGCTGATAACCATAGAATCAAGAGGATAGCATCAGGAATGAAGAGACAGCTCTGCAGCTAAGAACACTTGCTGCTCTTGCAGAGTTCTGTTCCCAGCCTGATCATAAGTGCCTTTAGTGCTGGTTCTAGGGAATCTGATGCTCTATTAGGTTCCAGCACTCACTTGGCATACATTAGCACAGACACCTTTGAAAGAGGAGGGGAGAGGAGCAATAGGGTTCACTTTGATCTAAAGAGAGCCCAGATTTCTAAGAGCCCAAACGAACTAACAAAAATATGGTATTTCCTAACCCATCCCTCCCCGCCAAGGTTTTCAATCATTTATTGGATGAGGACTATGTCAATCTTCACTTATCAACAAATCAGCTTAGAGCTGACTATGTAATGACAAAACCGTTTATATAGCCTTCATAAGTCCCGCCCCCACCACCTATGACATAAGTATTTCCCATCTAGTTCCCGGAAGTTAGCAGAGACGCTTGGATTGGCCTCCGCCTGGGCTGGCCTCTTCTACCATCACGTCCCTGCTACTTCCACAGGACTACCGCAGGTACCATCATAGACTTTAGTTCCTTTGCCTGCTGTCTCCTCTAAGCATGCCCTCCCCAACTTGTCTTTAGGGGCCAGCAGCTTCCTAATCACAATCTTGACCGGAGTCCTCATTGTCATCTCGTCCTCTGTGTCATCCTGGCCATTGCGGTTCGAATAGTCATTATCTTCATTATCCCAGGTCAGTCAAGGCTTTGTTGAGGTACCTACTAGTGTCATGTCTACTACAGGGGATCAAAATCCAACCAGAGAGAGTCGAGACAACCCAGTGACTCTAGAGGGAGAGTGGGTACTGGAAACTGCAGGGAGCGACACAGTAGGCCTAAGTGGCTCCTCTGCCACACCTGAAGCCGAAGAAATAGTGGTAGATTGTCCTAGAAAGGTGGAGGATATTGGGCCCGAAGGAAACCCAGAGGAAGAAGGAAACAGGGAAGAGAGTGTGGACATTGAGGAAAACACAGATATTGAAGCTGTTGATGAGGAGGAAGAAGATGAGGAGGAGGAGGAGGAGGAAAGTGTTCCAGCAAATGAAAACGTTGTGGTGGATGCCCATTTTTTCCCAATGGCTGGATTTCGATTTATGCTTCTGGATCTGGTCCGTGCCATTCGCAATCGGGTCTATTATGATGACCACATCCTGGTTAGTGACCCCCGAGAAGATCAAGAGATGGACCCACCTGACACTTTTGAATCTAGCAACTCAAATGAGCTCCAAGTACCACCTGGGCCCATCCCATCAACAGTGAGGCCCTCAGAGTATGAGCAGCAGGGCTCAGACCTTCCGGAGATTATCTCCACATTTCCAGAGTTGGAAGAGCCTACTGACTTCGAGGAAGCAGCAGACCATTACCTGCATGAACCAGAAGCTAGGGCAGCTGGGCAAGCAATAGAAGAGCTGGGAGAAGAGCCAGCAGGGGAAATCATGGAGCGATCCTTGGCTTCTGGGGGTAAGGAAACAAGGCCTAGGGTCCTAGATGAGGCGGATGATATTGGGCAGGGGTGGGGAAGCAGGAAATAAGGGCAAAGGCTGTCACTGGGAGGGAGGCTGCTGCTCTGGCTGAGGCTGATTCTTCACTGGGCAGAAACAATTGACTCTGCTCAGTGCTGGCCTCTGGTGGGAAAGTGATGGTTGGGTGGGTTTTTTGTTGTCATTGTGTTTGCTTTTGTTCGTTTGTTTTAGCACAGGGTCTCATTATTTATTTAGCATGAATTAGCCTGGAACTCTCACTCCTCTGCTGGCTACTGAGTGCTGGGATCACAGGCCTATACCACTAGGCCGGTTCTATGACAACCTTTATAGGTATTTGTTTTGTGACAGTCTCACATAGGCTAGGTTGGCCTTGAGTTCACTATGTAGCCACGGTGTCCAAAAGAGAACTTGGAAGCTAATGGAAGAGAAGGCTGACCACAAAAGAACAAGAAAATGGTATTCGTCATTTTGAGTTTATGGTTTTTAAAAATGTAAAAGTTCTTGGAAACTTAATTCCCTGCATTGATGAAATAGTTTGGGAGCACTTGCTGGGAAAGGAAGTGTTGTTATTCATGGCTTGAGAAAAATTCATTATGGAATTTGTATTCGAGGCAAACAAGTATCTTCCTTCCCATGTTATGCCCAAGGTTTAATGGATACAAGGTAACTAATGCTTCTGATGTCTTCTTCAAAGAAAAAAATGAGCATCATTGCATGGGATATTTGCTGGGAAAGGAGAAAAATGTCGCTAGAGAAATGGTCGGGTGGCAGAAGTATCAGGATTAGGGAATCGTAAAATGAACACCAGGACGGTGCCAAGCTACTAGTTTTGTAGTTAGTGTCTCCCTGTTTCGCTCGAGCGGGAATGTGTATGGTACTATTGATTTGGAAATACACAAAATTTTTCCTGTGTGGTTTGTAATGATTTTTACTAAATAAATAGGTGGAAACTATCATGCTAGACAATATGAAGATGACTGTGTAGTTGGTGAGGAGGAAGAAAAGGAAGAAGAAAAGAAAAACGAAGAAGCACTTGATGAAATGCACCCAGAGGCAGCAGACTACTGCACCAACAAGTTCAGGTCTCTGGGCATAGCTTTAAGAATCAATCAACATCCCTATAGCTACTCATCAGCTTTTTTCTTTTTAAATTCTAGTTAATTAATCAAGGAAAGATTTATTTTGAATTCAAACAAAATTCAATTTAACTTTCTTAGAATGTGACTAAAATATTCATGTGCCTACTAATCTAAAATGTGGTGTGTTCTTTGTGGCTGTCCCTCGCTTATTCTGGGCTCTTTTGTCCGTGACTGTAAGACTAATAACGAGTGGTAAATATATCAGACTTTATACCTGTCTCTGAGCTTGATGAATATATTTTTAAAGAACAGTTGTCTGAAGTAGCAGTGGTTATGGCTGGGCCAGGCACTAATTGAGTCCCCAAGCTTGGTCACAGTTATGCAGCCCTCTACAATTGTAGGAAACAATGCTATAATATCACTATGGACAAATAGTAAAAATGTTAAAGTAGGATCATTTCTAATGGTTAAGACCTAAATATTCATTTAGTTGTGGGTTTTTATATTTTAAACCAGTCAAAAGACATAATATGATCATTTAACACCAAATTGATAATGAAAATTTAAAGAATATCTCTCTAAATAATTAATTTTTCTCTTCTTTCTTTTTATTCACAGCTGAGTACTCCATAAAATATGTGGAAACAAAGGTCTTCTAGGGTAAGAAAGCATCATTGATGGAACTAGCACTGGCTTTTATAGCTCAAGGACTTTCAAGCAGAGTGTACAAGACTGAGTGAGGTCTTTGCTCGGTGGAGTAGAGTGTGGGGTTGACATGTGTGGGGTTCTGAGTTCGAATCTCAGGAGCTGAACACATGTGCGTGCACGTGCTTGTGTGTGTGTGTGCAGGTCAGACTAATAGCCAAAAATTTGCTGTAACCCCATGATCAAGTGCATAAGCACCCTGATAGCCATGGGTTTGATTCATAAGAGGAAAGCATGTTCTGTAATTCTTGAGCTATAGCACAAAAGCAGCAGGCATGCACCAAGGCTGATCGTTTTCTTAAATTTAGGAAGCAGATTAATCTTGCATAATTCTTCATTTTCTCTTTAGTTTAGAAGAATAGGAAGAAAAGGATGAAGAATGAAGGTTTACAGAAGTTCACCAAGCTTAGGCTTTCTACTTCTTTGAAGTTCAACAAAGTTTCAACGGTGACTTCATCCTAAAGTTCATTATCCAATAGGGAAAAACTTCTCCTTCTAAATTTAACCTGGCTCTTTCAAGTTCCAAATGAAACAATGTCATGTAATAAAATAAAGCACAGGCATGATTTGGAGGCAACACTGTAATTCTGTTTTGGTGCTTTCATATTTATTTGACAGGGATAACTTTGCAGTATTTCATACTTATTTTAAGTCCTTTATTGCAGCCCAATAATTAAAATAACAAGTTTAATTATTATTTTTTAAAATTTAATTATTTTAAGTTTAAAATAATTTATAGGTAGGAAGATGAAGTTTAAGGCATTAATTAAAACTCCATAATACTATCCAGTTATATGTGCATTTTCTCTTACCTGTTACAGATATGTTAGACAATATTGGATAAAGCAAAAAAAACATTATAAAAAGAAATAGAAATATCGGTAGCTTTTATTTAGATAAATACTTCTGACTCATTTCTACTTTTTACTACTTTGGTCACATTAGTTTCATCGTAAAGCAAAGTTATTTTAGTGATCTTATTGTGGTTCAAATGAAATTAAATGTCAATTCTAAAATAATTTTTATACACGAGACATCAAGGCTTTAGTGTTTTGTTCTCTCCTACATGAGTGACTACTCTCATGTACCTATTGAATCTGATTTGCCATATGCTATGTGAAAAACAATGTACAATATCTTACTGACTACATGCCCAGATGACAACCTATTGGGCTAATTTTTAAACATATTATCATTTTATTATACTTTTCAATACATTTTTTTTTTAGTTATTTAAAGATTTCAAGGAACTTTTCAAAAGATTTTAAAACTTTTATCTATGTGTGAGTATCTCAGTGGGTGGATGGCTGTCCATTCAGACTAGAAGGCACTGAATACTTTGGATCTGGAGTTACAAGAAGTGCAAGAGCTGGGAACCGAACTCCAGTCTCCTGGAAGAGCAGCAAATGCTCCCAAGTGCTTAGTTAATTCTCCAGACCCTGTAGTGCATTTTTGATCCACTGTTCCCTTTCTCAGAATCTCTTCTTTATCTTTTCTCATTAGTTTGAGTTAAGCTACTATTTAGACAGATACTGGGATAGCACTGCTTTGCTTTTTTTCCAAGTCCCATTTGCTTGAATTGCTTTTCTCTGTCCTTTCAGTATCTGGTGCTACCGGTCCTTAAAGCTAAGATGAAGTGCTTGTAGGCAACAGAAAGATGGACTT
The DNA here is from genome assembly GCF_963924665.1 of Micromys minutus. Classification (NCBI taxonomy): domain Eukaryota; kingdom Metazoa; phylum Chordata; class Mammalia; order Rodentia; family Muridae; genus Micromys; species Micromys minutus. The sequence continues at coordinate 90,779,644 of NC_137970.1, forward strand.
TGTTTTGCAATTCACTGACTTGCGTCTTTTTGGTTGAATAAAATAACTATTTGAAGGTGTTCATTGAATGCTGTCTTTTCGGTTTGTGTTCATGGCCCTGTTTTGTTTTTTAGTAATTGTAGCTTCATTTGTTTTTAGCCTATGGCTTCTTGGATACCTTTAGTTCTCTTTTCAGTCAAAAGTATTGTTTTCAGCATTCTCTGTGGGGCTGGTTTGATGAACATGAATTATTTAACCTTGTTTGTATCATGAGAAATTTTTTGTTCTTCAACTCTGGAAGATAGTTTCGCTTGACAAAGCTAGCTGGGATTAGTATCTGACATCTCTTACAGCTTGGAGTACATTGCTTTGTGCTGATATGACTATTAGAGTTTCCACTGGTGGTAATTTCTCTGGATGAGAAAATAATTTCAAGCTTAGTATAAAACTAGTTTTCATTGCCATAAAAAGGCAAAGCTGTTTGATTTTTGCAACATAAAAATAAAAATTGCATAATTATGATCATTAACCAACTTGCAAAACCTAATCAAACTAAATAGTATTTTCAACAAATTCCTAATTTTATCTCTTCTATCTACCTGTATTACTGAAAATAACTTATATATCATATCAGGAAGGAAGCATACAGTTTCATGTGACTGGGAAATACTGAGGTCTGACTATGCCACTTTCAAGTATGTCCTTTAAAAAGTAGGAGTATTTGTGCAGAGGCTGCACACACCGCAAGCACATGTGGAGATAGTTCCCTTGGAATCCTCTGGGCTCCCCGTACTTCTGTCATTACAAACACATAGTACCACCACGTAGTTGATGCTAAGATCCAAACTTGGCTTCCCCTGTTTGATCAGCAAGAACTTCAGTGAACCATCTCCCCTGCACCTTTAAAAAACAATTTTAGCCATTTCAAGTCATCCAAATTCTAGTCTTCTTGAGAACTTTTTACTATTGCTGAAATTTGAGCTACATGCTTTCGAGAATTTTCTGCTTTCCAGAATCAATACCAGGTGGAAACTGACAAATTACTCCCTATAAACGTGTCTCAGGATCAAGTCTATCCTGACTTCCTGTACTATGGGAAATACATATAAAATTAAAATAGGCAGTATGCATTTGAACATGTTTTAAAAGGTGAGAATCTCATATTAATTTAAAAATGGGCGACCTGTTTATTCACTGGATGACGGACGTGTTGCTCCTGAATTTTCAGCAAATTAATATACAGTTTGCTATGCAAGGGGACAGGAAGAGGCTCTTGGCTGATCCTTGGTGGTAGCACTGACCCTTATCATCTACTACATAGCATCCTTTTCTCTTCTGCTCCAACTTTTGTAATGAAGTCTGGGTTTTCTGTTCCTGAGACTGTATACCTGTCTTCCCGTGGGAATTCTCAGGTGGCACTAAATAGAAATGTTAACCTATAGATTATCTCCTCCGCAGCACCTACTCTGCCAGCCCCCAGTCTTCACTTCCTAACTCAGCCCCTACCCTCTTACACCTCAGGTCCTTTCAGGCCTCTATTCCCCTTTAGCTCTCTTCATTACTGCAGCCCCCATTCTTACCTCAGTCCCTCAACCACTTTTCTCCTTTGGGCCTCACCTCCCCTCAGCCTCTACTTCTCATTCCACCCCCCACCTCGTTTTGAGGAACTCTACAAAGGCACTGGAAGTAATAGAAACAACAGACAACAGGAAAGGGAGTTAATGTCACAAGAACCAGGACACGACACTGATCCAGCACAAGGCTGCCCCAGCAACTCTGGGGATGGGTGCATAGCTCTATTACCTCCCACCCTTGCATTTATCATAACTTTATTTTTAATCCTATTAAAGGAACTGAGAAAACATGTTTACACTTAGATAGAAATTTAATTGATCCTTTTTGTGAAATGTTGCCACAATTTTCATGTTTCTAGTAATACAAATGCAGTTTTGAAATATATAACAGCTCTTCAATACATTTTTAAAAGACTATTAACAAGTAGTTATTACTCAGACTTAGTAGCTGTGTTTTTCCTGGGCCAATATCTGTTAAATGAACAGATAGTTATTAGAGCAGCTCGGGACAGGCACTGGTTGGTTCCAGTTATACAGTTAGCCTCTTGTAGTGACTAGAAGACAAAGATGCCTTTTAAACTGTTATTACTGACAAGCAAAAAGAAAAGCTATTGATCGCATACAACACCATGCTGCATGGCTAAATAAATATTAATTGATGAATTATTTTATTTTTGTCATTGCCTTAGAATTATTTCCAAATTGGTAATTAAGTTTTGCTTTCTGTCTTCTTGGTAAGTACACTTCAGTTATCAGGAAATGTTCTGGACACTTTTCTATTTAGTTTCTATTAATATATCTGTGCTTTGTGACAGGGTCTTGCTCTTCAGGCCAAGATGGCCTGAAACTCACTTATAGACCATGTTGATATCAAATTTACAAAAGCATTCCCATTCTAGATGCTGAAGTATTGGGGGTTACAAGCACAAATATCCATGCCCAGCTTCATTGTTAAACTTTTTTTTATTATTCCTGCCCTTGTATTTTCAGTAATGGAATTCCTCATACACTGTTCCTTTCCTTTCCTCTTCCCACAGTCCCCTCCTGACATTCCTTCCTCACCTTCATGTCTTCCTCCTATTAGTTTGTTGTTGTTTTATAATCAAGATCTTTAAGATTGGGAGATTTATTGAAATCTCCAAATGCTCTCTCAAGTGAAAAGCAATCACCCAGTGTTAGGAAAGGAAGGAAGGAGGTTGGTGTCACATGGTTGAAACCACAGTTGGATAAGCCCTATGCCATTGCCACATTCAAGCTACGAAAGGAAAACGTGTCTTCCACTGGTTAAATCAGTACACAGATGCAGAGCTCGTTCTGTTTAGAGAGCCACTGTGGCTGGTTTAGTAACTTTTAGTTACTCCATTTTCTTTCCACTGATTCTGGAGTCAGGAGATATAAAAGGAAAGTGGAATTAGAAGAAATACTGCTTTCTCTTCACTGAGGGAATTTTCCGTTTTCAAAGGGCCTCAGAACTTTTAATGCTGAGATCATTTTGCTTTTCATCACCCAAAGGTGAATTTACATGCCATGTGCCATTTCTCCTTCTTGTTGGAAATACATCTCACAATGTTTGGTAATCTTAAAAATAAATTATAAAAATAGAGAGAAATACTCTCAGGTTTATTTAAATAATCTTGACTAAAATCTGTGGGTTTCCTCTGGGCATTTTTAATTTCATTGAAAAGTGAACTTGTTTTAAATTACTTCATGTAGCCCAAAGGAAATTAAAATGTCATGCCTAAAACAATTTTCGTAAAGAAGCAGATGGAGGCCTACATTAATCACTGAGTGCATGTGTCGGAGCTACCTGGATTTAGACAGACTCTTTGAAATGTAATTTTCAGATGAACAGTTAAAGTTAGCATACAAAATGGTATGTTTTGTTATGTCTCTCTCTCTCTCTCTCTCTCTCTCTCTCTCTCTCTCTCTCTCTCTCTCTCTCTCTCTCTCTCTCTCTCCCCGTGTGTGTGTGTGTGTGTGTGTGTGTGTGTGTGTGTGTGTGTGTGTGATTTTCTTTGTTCTTATTCAGCTCTTTCCAGTTATAGTGCCTTATCTCTCCTGCCCTAGACACCTTCCTCTCCCTAAAATATCTTTTTATCTGCTTTTCCATGACATGCATTTCATTTTCTTCTTTTTTGCACCTCCCTCATCTTTCTAGAGTCTTTTCTTCTCCTTTCATGGTCTCCCTCTTACTTCCATGAAATACACACACACACACACACACACACACACACACACACATTTAAATCTAAATTCCATATATAGGAGAAAATGTTTTTTTTTTTTTTGAGTGTGGCTTATTTTGCTTAGCATAATGATCTCCAAATTCATCCATTTGCCTGGAGATCTCATTATATCATTTCTTCATGCAAATGGAAACAAAAGTTCTATTTTGTATATGCTCCATGTTTCTTTTCTTTTCTTTTTCTTTTTTATTTTTTTTGGGGGGGCATCTAGATTTTTTTTACTTCAGGGGAAAATAAACAACAGCAACAGCTAAAATTCACACAATGCTCAATCATAACCGCATTAACTCCACAGGTGAATGTTGACTCCAACTTACAGTTGAGAAAATTGTGCCTGGGGAGGTTAGGTCATTTGTCTAGGATCATCTAAGAAATCAGTCAAAATCCAAATGGAGGCAGGCCATCAAACCACAGGTCTCCTTCCTGTCTTACCAGATTGCAGTAATGTACTGCACAGTAAAAGCCCAAATTGCTATTTTATTCAAGACTCTGGTAACACAGACTGGACCTATCAGGCAGAAAAAAGTATAGCAATAACCATCTGACTGAAAATTTTATTTCAGAAATAAGCATTTGATGTACTTTAAAGTGATTAAAAGAGTTATTTATGGACTACTATAATAAATACTTCTTAAAAATAGCTATTTTGTAAATGTGCATACAGACTTCAATGAAGAACCCCTCGCTGCAAAGTGATCTGTATCAAAACCTTATAAATGGCCTGGACAAGAGAGAAAATGATAGGGGAGTCTAATGAAGCACCTCCTCAGTACACTTCTCATTCAACTATTCCCAAGGTCAACTAAGTTTGTTTTGTTTGTTCATGCTTAACCTGACAGGGACATAGGAAGCCAACAGTTCTAGAAGAAAAACCAACCCTAATCTTAGCATAAGCCATAAAGAGGCTTTTCTAACAGCTGTCAAAGCCGTGTTGAGAAAAGCAAGCATGCTTTCAATTAGACACTAAGAAAATATTCCCCCACAACCCCCCTCAAATAAACCAAACCCAAAAAACCCTATCCAACTACAAATATACCATACATTTGAAAATAAATGAATCTTGAGCATTGGAGTATGTTAGACTGAGCATGGCTGGTAGGTTTTTGTTGTTTGTTTTAGAAACAGGCCTTTGGCTGGCCTGGAACTCACTTTGTAGACCAGGCTGGCCTTGAACTGAGAGATCTGCTTGCCTCTGCCTCCCAAATGCTGCGGTTAAAGGCACATGCACCCAGCTTGTTCTAAAAGACTTCATAGTAAAGCTCATATACACAGCATTCTAGCAGGGATTCTCTGTATGGTTAACACTCTGGACTGTCCTGACAGTGAGTAGTCAGTTAACAACCATTAACAGCACAGAAGAAACACCGGTTTGTTACCACCACATAAGGTGGTCCCGTTTCCACATCTCTGATGTCTTTCACTGGTTCACCAATCAGTGCTGTCCTACACATTCAAAATGACTGCAGGTGGTTTTTTCAATCTCTCTGACCCCTATACCAAAACTGGTCATTCACAACATCATTTTAATATTATTCAGACTCCCACAATATGAAGACACACAAAGTCGCCTTTACTTATCTAATAAATAAAACAATACTTGAAATTTTCTAACATTTCTTTGTTCACACATTCATCAAAGCATTTTCAAAGTAGGAAAGCGTGACGGATGAAAGTGTATGTGCTTATTTGGAAGACACCTATTGCATTTATTCTCTAAAAGAAAAGGCAGGCCTGAAGGGTCACAGTACTGAACACTTAAACATAGTGACAGGTTCTTCTAAACCTCAAGGAATTCTGCTGGTGCAAACTGTAATGACGATCTGCTCCCACTGAACACGCAAGACCTCAGTGAGCAGAGACACCATGGCGGTCACTTCATCTCTTTCTGTTGCTTCCAGTTGCTAGCATAGTTGCCACTCGCATAAATATATCTAATGTATCCATGTAGATTGACAACATGGAATTGATAGGATCATACTTCTGAACTCCATACATGGGTGTTATTTCTGCACGTTTGACTACTTTCTGAGTGTCGTACAGAAGGAACATGCTGAAAAGAACTAACCCACCATACATGGCCACTGAGTACAGACTGGCACCAGCCACGGAGGTGGGGGGAAGAAACATGAACCCCAGTGAGACGCAAAGACAAGACCAAGGCCCACTCCCAAGGGTGCTCCCATGTTCAAAACTTCTCACTAGGTGCACACATGGCCACAGTAGAGAGGCCGCCCACAATACCAGCAGTGTACCCACACGGCTCTCAGGAGAAGAGGTCCCCCTCAGATTGTCAGAGGAGCCACAACTGCACCCACCACACCAGAATGCAGCATCCAGGCCAGATGCTTTGGGCCTGCGCTCTGCTAGTATGATATTGACTGTACAGCATTCCAGCGCCAGTCATGGCTGCAAAGGTTGCACCAATTGTCACCCAAGAGCCTGTCATCATGAAGTTCATGAGAGCAGGTGTCCTGGCTACTGCCAAGGCAGACAAAGCTGTTAATCCAATACTTCCTGCTAAGTACATGTAAGTAGAGTGAATTCTGTCCTTTACATACTGAGGCCAAATTACAGCCTTTTCGATAGCTCCAATCTCATTACACATTCCCAAGCCACAGTAGCACAGCGCTCCAAGACCAACAGCTGCTCCTCCAGCAACAAACCACCTTCCCATCTGATCAATTTTAAAGATTTTTTTCCATGGATGGTTCCAAGGCTGCCTCTTTCAGTTCCTGTCCAGTTTTCCCACGGTGAGTCCTAATTCTTGCCTTGGTAGCATATTCCCTGCTGGGTGTTAAGAGCCATTGGTTCTTTGTGATGGAACTCTTCACAAGTGGAGAGGACTTGGTGATGAAAGTGGGCTGGAAAACCCGGGAAGGTAGAGTCCGGAGACACACAAGCCTTGCAGCCAACATGGTGGGTGATACACCGGTTCACTAAGCAGATCTGAAATGCTCAGCTCCGGTCACCTCTACCACGGGACTCCCTTCCGGGCCACCCAAACCGAGAGAGCGCAACCTCCTTCTGCCCGCTCCTCCGCGACCGCGCGACTCACGGCCATGCTCCATGTTTCATTGGTTCACTCATCTTTCGAACATGTACTGGTTCCACTTTTAGCTATTTTGAATAGGACAGCAGTAAATATTGACGTGTATACATCTCTGTGGCCTGTTGGCTTGGAGTTCTTTGAGAATATATCTGGAACTGGTATAGTTGAGTATTTGGTATTTGTGGGTTTGCTTGCTTGCTGGTTTGTTCCTGACAGCTATACGAGTTCACATTCCCCTCCCCTCGGCAGTACATCAAAGCTGCCTTTTTCCTATATCACTGCCAAACATTGTTTTCTTCTTAATAGCCACTCCAACTAGGGTGAGGGGCAATCTCAAAACTACCTTTTCTGTTTCATAAGAATGCTGAACACTACTTTCAAATAGCTATAGACCATTTGTATTTCTTTGTATCAGTTATTTTATTCATTTACATTTCAAGTGCTATCGATCCTCCCAGTTACCTGTCCACAAACCACCCATCCTACTCTTCCCCCTCTCCTTTGCTTCTATGAAGGTGCTCCTCCACCCATTTACCAACTCCTGCCTCACCCCTCTAGCATCTCCCTATGCTGGGGCATCAAGAGATAATAATAAAATATAACAAGATAAAATATAGATAAAACAAGAACTATCACATCAAAGTTGGACAAGACAAACCAACAAAAAGAGACTCATTCATTTGCACACTCAGAAAGTCCATAAAAACACCAAACTGGAAGCCATAATAAGTGCAAAGGACCTGGTGCAGACCTGTGAAAGTCCTGTGCTTGCTGCTTTATTCTATTTTACATATTTGTATTATTTTGATATTTATTTCATTCTTTTGGTTTTAGCTAAAAGTTTGAGTACTATATAAAACAAGAATGCTGTGAATGGGGCACTCTGGTGATTTGAATAAGAATGGCCCTCATGGGGTCATATATTTGAATGCTTAATCGGTGAAGAGTGGTACCACTTGAGAAGGATTAAGAGGTGTGTCCTTGTTGGAGTGGGTGTGGGTTTGTTGAAGGAAGTGTATCACTGGGCTTTGAAGTTTCAAAAGGCCAAATGAGTCCCGGTGTTTCTCGATTCCTACTGCCTGCAAATCAGATGTAGTACTCTCAGCTATTTCTTTTGCTCTTTTAATTCTTCTTTCATAAAATACATCTCAATGATACCCTCCCTCTACTCCTCCCTTTTTGTCTCTACACTCCCCAATTTGCCCTCCTCCCTAGATCCACTGCTCCTCTATTTCCCTTCAGAAAAGAGCAGGCTTCCCAATGATATCAAACCAATGTGACACAACAATATGCAATAAGACTAGGCACAACCCCTCACAGCAAGGACAAAGCGACCCAGTTGGGGTGAGGGAAAGCAGGCTATGAGACTTGGAGAAATAAGTCTCTTTCTAGTACCATGTCTGCCTAGATGCTGTCATATTTCTCACCATGAAAAGAATAGACTAAACCTATAAAACTGTAATCCAGCCCCAATTAAATATTTTCTCTTCTAAGAGTTGCTGTAATTATGATGTTTCTTTTCAGCAATAAAACCTGAAGACAGGTACCCTTATTTTCATCCCTGATTTTAGAAAAGCAATTTCTTTTTCTTCCACATTTAGCATAATGTTGACTATAGGTTTATCACATCACTTTTGTTATGTTGGGATATTTTCCTTCTTTTTAAAACTTGATTCTTGGTGAATTTCAAATTATACATCCTAACTGCACTCATTTTCCAGTCCTTCCATATCCACCCTTCACCCTTGTAAAACCCCACAAAAAATAAAAATAAAGAATAAAATATCTCATGGTGGAAGCCACAGTACATCATGGTATGTCCCACAATATACTTTTTGTCCAGACAGCTTAGTTGCAAATGTTCATTCTAATGAGTCATTAGTATAGCTTAAGGCCTCTGAGTTCTGCAACACCATTGATACTGGACCCTCACCATGACTCCTTTCAGATATCCTGTGTTTTCCTGAATCATGGAGATCCTAAAGTTTTGGTTCTGCAGTACTAGCCCCTTTATGAACTCCAGCAGCTCATAGGTGGGGTATATGTTAGGATGGACCAGCTCAAAGTCCTGGATCTAGGCCTGGGTGGTAGCTGAATTGGTCAGCCTGCCAAATCACCTTTGCCTCAAAGATAGCATAAGGTTTCCTGGACCCATGCCATCAGGAATAACTCCTGCCCAAGGGAGGTGTGGGGCTAGCTGTCCTATGCCCAAGCTGCCAGGGTCAGCTCTCCCAGGATGTACAGGCAGGAGGTAGGGTCAGCTCTCCTGAGTGCTACAGTCATCAAAGGACAAGGCCAGCTCTCCTGCACTAACATCCCTGGGGCCAGAGTCTCTCCTTGCCTTCTTTTCTTTTCATCAGACCCTGTATCACATTGGGATGTTGAACTTTGGAAAAAAAGACTTTTTCTGTGGCTACTGAGATTATTGTGTGATTTCTGTCCTCAATGGTATTCATGCTATCACATTATATTTATTGATATTTTTATGTTGAACCAACCATGGGAGGAAACCAGCTTGGTCATGGTGCACATCTTTTTAAAGTATTCTGTAACTTGTATGGATTTGTTAAATATGTCCTCAATTTTTATAAAATGGTATCATTGCATCATTTTCTCCCTTTAAGCCCTTATATGTACTCCTCCTTATCCCCCCCCCCCACCATTTAAAATTCATGGCCTCTTTAATTTGAAAAAAATTAAAGAAAAATTTTGCCTATGTCTATCAGGGAAAGTGGTCTACAGTTTTTTTCTTTGGGTTATACTCTGATCTAGTTTTCATATCAGCATAATATTGGCTTTATAGAGCATGTTTATGGGTATATTTTCCTTTCTGATTTGTGGGTAAGTTTGATGGGTGTTGACATTAGCTCTTCTTCAGAAGCTTACTATGATCTGGCAGTGAATCCATCCAGATGTGGATTTCCTTGTGGGGAGTCTCAATCACTGCCTTCATCCCATTGAACATTATAGGACTAAAGCCCTAGGCACTAAGTTTCGCACTGCATAGATTCTCTCAGCACTTATTACAGTGGAGTAGACTTGACCCTTCTGCAACCTGCTTTATGAACATCAGTATTGATGTTTAAAATTTACCATCACATAGTATTTCTTATGGCTTGAACCACATAATGAGGCAGAAGCACAAAGCCTGTTCTTATTATTGTTTAAATCAAAAGGACAGAGTGGATTCACATAGTGTGGTTTGTTACACTAAGCTGGTTATGTTTTGTTATTATTTATGTTATATGACCTGTTAAAATAGCATTGCTCTTTAGATCTAATTATGAAGGATATATTTCTTGACTTCTATACTTCTGACATCATACCTTGGCCATCTTCTAAGTTTATTTCTCTCTAGAGGAACCTATGAAAGCAAGGTCTCCCATTCTGCTAGAATATGCCCTATGTAGTTAATATCTCTTTTTTCCAGTCTGCCTCTAGAGGCCACACATTGCCCTTGAGATGGACCACTCTTGGTAAATCTGACTGTCCTACCAGGGTATAGGCTCCCAGAGCTAAGTGTGCTTGCATACCTAGAATAGGACCTAGGGCTTTGTCTAGGAGATAGGCCAGGGACCACAGTGGGAACAGGAGTGGGAAAGAATGGTCACATCATTGTTTGGGTCTTTAGTAGTTTGAATGTTCTAAAATTCATTCTAGTCTCTTGGATCATTATTAATATTACATGAAAAAAATGAACTATTACATAAAACATGTTGGGATTCTGAGGGGTTGTTTGATTGGTTTTGTTGTTCTTTTTTCAAGGGTTTCTTTGTGTAGCCCTTGCCATCCTGGAACTTGCTCTATAGACCAGGCTGACCTTAAATTCAGAGATTCCCCGGTCTCTGTCTCCCCAAGTACTGGGATTAAAGGCATGAGTCACCACCACCAGGTCCATAAATCATGTTTTATTGGTTGGTTATATGTGGATATTCTCAACTTATCTCCAGTTCTGGAAATCAGCTAATCATCTCACTAGCCAGACTAAAGAAATGGTTGTTAGAACTCTTTTGCTTCCTTCACTGTGTACCATGCTTTTCTTTTCTTTTTTTCACAATCTCAGTGGCGCCAAGATGGTTCATAAGCCCCATCTTTTATAAGACTTAGACTCAGTTCTCAAGATGACTGTATTATAGCCAGCATGTGTCATGTCCCTTCTCCTACCCAACAAAGGCACACTTGAAGGCCATCAGCTTTTGTCAGCTACAGCAGTGTGGAGACTACTTCTACACAAAACAGCCTCTTAAAATGTTGTGCCAGTGACAACCTTCAGTTTGAGTTCTCAATATTCTACTTTTCTCCCTCCTTCCCTCCCCTATTTCTCAGAATAAAATGGATGACAACACAACCTTTATTGAATTTATTTGCTTTACACTAATCAAAAACAAAGAAAGCTAAAAAGAAAAGAAAACTTATCAGAATATTCTTCTAGGCATTAAAAAAACTTAACCTTTTGATTAAAAAAAATGAGTTTTGTTAGTAGTAGGAAAAATCTTAATAGGGAGTTCTCATAGGGAGAATGATGCAATGGAGGTACAAGCAAAAATAGGGAGGGGAAGTGTTAGAACTGGAATTATGTGTGTTAAGGGCATTAGTTTAAACAAACTATTCACTATAGTGATATAAATGGAATAAAATCTAGTCCATGAAAACCTTAACACTATCAAAAGGGCAAAGCTAGGGGATCAAAATAGAGAGGTGTTTTATATATTAAATGAAAAAAAATCCAGCATGTTGTTATACAGTGTCTCATACCATCATCAGCAAAACCCCAGCACCTGTTCTTTAAGCTATAGAATCCCATTGCCTCTCTAGACTTGGTTTTGGATGTAGAAGCACCCAACGTAGATGTTCAAGGCTGCATTTATATTTAAGCAAAGCAAACACCAAGTGACAAAAAGCAGATGTCCTTTGGATCTAGAAAAATGATCCTAGGTTTACTGTTAAGGAATCTAAAGGTAAACTTCTCATAATGTTTGCTAGACTTGAGAGAGATTTTAATGTAGAGAATTTAACTATGAAAAGGTTAATTAAGGTAAGGGAAAGCCCACCCACCATAGGTGACACTATTCCCTACACTTGGATTATGCACTATGTATATAAAAGAGAGGATGTTGAGGACTAGAATTCATTACTTTTCATTCCTTGCCTGGGAAAGCAATGTGATAACTTCCTCAAGTTCCTGTTTCCAGGAATCCCCTATAGTGCTGGACTATATATTCAAATTCTGCCAAAACTAAGCCTTTCTCCATTAGATTGATTTTATCACGGAATTTATTACAGCAGCAGGAAAAATAACTAAGACTCTGAGTTACAGAGAGTCTGCCCTCAGCCTGGAGCCAGAGAGGAAAGTCACTCTCCAGAGGCAGCAGACACACAGTAACTAGTGAACTTGCCACCTGCCTGGTGGAAAGTACATCCATTCCCTACGCTAAATCACCTAAATCTTTCCACTGAAATTACTTGACTGAAAGAAATGGCAATCTTTAAGTTGCTGAAGCAAAATACAGTTGTTTTCTTTCTTTAAAGGCACAATGTTTAAAATTAATGACTTTACAATTCTGTAGCATAGCTTTTCTGGAGAACATGCTGGTTTTGAGATGTTGCTAGTGCATTACTGAGGGTTAGCCATTTAGTAGCATTTATTTCAGTCAAATAATTAAAAATGTTAGTTCTTATTTCTAAAGTTATTTTCCCTAATAAAAACTAGCCCTGGCAAAAGTATTATATGGATTTACCATAGCTACTGGTAATTATTACTGAAAATGCTGATGCTCCATCCAGGAGCTATTTATTGCATGGCATCTGCCATATGGCTCCATGCTTGGGCTTTCTTCTTGGCCACTGAGAACCACTCAGGCTCCTTGGGTTGTAAGAATTTGGGTGGAAGACTTGAAGATCGTCTGGTTTCTCTTTCCCTGGTAGATGTATGAAGCATCTTCTGATCATCAAATGCAACTGGAATCGTAGCAAACAACACACAAACAGTCAGAGAACCCAGAGACACTGGAATGTCTTTGAAGCAGAAATGAAGTGGACCATTCTTTCAGGTTTTCTCTGATCAGCCAGTACTTAGTACTTTCCAACCACTGTTCTCTTAGAAATCACTGTTCTAAAAGTCAGTGCTTGGGCAAATGTTACAAAAAGTATGTCCAGGAACAACATCAACATGGATATGGCCATAGGATCAAGATCTGTTTTTAGCAGTCATTGACATTGTGAAATTAAATGACTAAATACTCAGTAAGTTTATCTAATAAAAGCCTATGAAACAATAACCTGCCAACTACTGTAGCCAAACAGACTACTCTGTTTCCCAACTCCCTCCTGATGCCTGCCTCATCCTGCTCTATGTGTGATGAACCTAACTCAGTTGTTTCAACTAAGCCAGTGGTTTTCAATTCTAATTACATATTGGAACCACAAAGGCTCATCTATCGTTTATAAGCCTCCTGGTGGTTCTACTGTTCAGGAGATTTGAGAACCACATTTCAGGAATAAGCTCATGAGACATGAAGCAAGGTGATGCCTGCTATTTCCACAGCCAAATAATGGGTTCATGAGTCCCTAGTCTTTTTTTTTTCTTGAAAGTGATTAATGGTGATAACAAAGCTGAATGTAAAGCCACCCCCACTCCTTCAGCTTCTGCTGAGGAAATCCCTCAGGCATATACCTCTCATTGATGAAGTCATGGTGTATCACTTCCTGTCACGTTTATTTGCAGTTGTCAACAGGTTTTCCAATAGTTAAAAATAAATCATTAGTGCTGGGCCTTTGCAGTGAATTTTTGTCAACAGTTTCATTGAGGATAGAACAAGTGGCTGCAACCTCATGGGAAGAACAACATTATCAACCAAAGCCTCCACAACTCCCAGGGAATAAAACACCAACCATTGAGCACACATGGAGAGACCCATGGCTCCAGTTGCATATGTAGTAGAGGATAGCCGTGTTTGGCATCAATGGGAGGAGAGGCCAGCGAAGTGTAGGGAAATGCCAAGGCACTGAGGTAGGAGAGGGAGGTTGGGAGAGGGAGCACCTTCATGGAGGCAATGGGAGGGGGGTGGGAGCAGGGTGGAGGAAGGGGATAACATTTGAAATGTAAATACAAAGAGTATCTAATAAAAAGAGAAAGAGGAAAAAAAAAGACAAGTGAAGACATACTGCTTAGCTATCAGCTAGAAAGTGACTTGGTCCTTCCCTCTTCTCCCTAGGACAAGAATGTTTTGTGCCTTCCCCAGAAAGCTGCTTTGACAAGGTGAAAGACTAGAAAGAGCTATGGAAATTACATATCAGACTTAGATATAACTATCGGTTTTTCTTAAACCAAGTTAATATCTGTTGCATTTCATGGATGAGACATGAAAGAATCATGAAGCTGATTTAGAAATGTACTGAGTGAATTGCAAAACATTTGACTACGTTCCTCCAGGGCTACTTGTGACAGATCAGAATCAGTGTTCTCACCTGATTTTGTAAACTGCCTTGACTGTGGCATTTCATGTCTGGAGATTTTGGAAAGTGAAGTCATCTTTGATGGGATATAGGTTATGCCCTCAGATTCCTATAATATCAGAATGAAAACAAAAAAATTTAAGTCCTGACAGTGAAGACAGCAAATTTCTTAGACGATCGCATGGTGCATGCCCTGTCCTGAATACTATGAATTCAATAATAATTAGAAGAACAGAGATATAGATATAGGATACAGATATTGATGCAGAAGTATACATCTGGATAGAAATATATAAGTATAGAAATTAATTATATAGATCCATAACAAAAGATAGCACAAAGCTCTACACCAAAGATAGCTCAAAGCTCCTTGATCTTGGAATACATTCATTTATGCATGCATGCACACAATTTAATGATTTATTTGCAATATATTAATTAATGATTTTTATTTGGTGTGTACAAATATTTTTCTGCACATATATGTATATACCGCAAACTCTGCCTCTGAGGCTAGAAGAGAGTATTGAATCCCTTGAACTGGAGTTAAAGATGGTCATGAGCTATATGAACTGGACTTAGCCCATCCCCCCACACATATGTAGCAGATGTGAAGCTCGGTTTTCATGTGAGTCCAGAACAACTGGAGCAGGAGCTATCCTAAAAGCTGTTGCTTTTCTGTGGGATATGTTCTACCAGATAGGTTGCCTTGTCCAGCCCCAGTTGGAGAGGATGTGACTAGACTTTCAGAGACTTGAATGGGCAGGATAGGGGGAATATCAGGGAGTCTTCCATCTGCTCAGAAAGGGAGCAGGGGAAGGATTCTAGGAGGGAATGGCCCAGGTGGGGGGGCAGTGAGCAGGATGTAAAGTAAATTTAATAAATAAGAAAAAAAGAAAGGTGGATATAAAATAGAATGGCCATGAGCTGCTATATGGGTTCTAGAAACTGAACCCATGTCTTCTGCAAGAGCACCTAGTGTTCATAACCACGGGGCAATAACTGCCATTATCAACAAAATCCAAACTGACTCAAGTTTGCCACCCTTCTTTCAGACTTAGAAGAAAAGTTATCTAGTTATACAGACAGTGTAAACAGATTGAGATAAAATTACCTTCTCTTTTGTCTATAGACTTACCTACCATCCTGACTGAGCTTGTCTCTGCTGATCTCAAAAGAGAAGTGTGGCCAGACCTGGTTATTGTTTGAATGGGAGAACAACCTTCTCTCTAGCATTGTACCACCTCGAATCTGTGAGCTTACTGAAGGTTATAGTCAGGGAGGTGAAAGACTAGAAAGGTCTATGGAAATTACACTCTGGACTTAGATATAACAATCGGATTCTCTTAACATAAGTTAATATCTGTTGCATTTCATGGAAGAGTTGGATAAAGTGAGCACTTTAAGACTTATACCTTCCAAAATGTGCTGGTATATGACTAGAAGTGATTTTTGGCGAGGAAATGGTATCACCGTATGGTTTTATGCCTTTAAAGTTGATCTTTACACAACTGTTCTAAGACAAAAATGTTTATACACACAAGGGTATTTTCCCCTGAAAAGGGGTAACCCGAGTGGGCTTTACCCTCTTAGGATCCTTCTTCTACTTAAACATCAATGACTTAAGGGGAAAGCTCTTTAAAGAAAAAGGTTAACCACACCTCGAGATTTCTTCAAGAATTTAGCCAGCACTTAGAAGCATAGAATTTCAGATGTAGTTTTTTTATATGTAAATGTAGTGATCTTTCTTGAGGTCCATTTTCTGCAGATTTTCTAAGAAGAAAGCAAGGGATCATGCATCATTCCATCATCCCTGATCTTCATGTCCAGCCCATCCTGTAAGTCTACAGGTAGGTGTGAAACCAAACCAGATCAGTACATAGAAATGCAAAGACTGACACCTAAATATACATGTTTAGGGACTGATATGAAAAGGTGTGCATAATGAAACTCTGGATAAAACCTTTTTCCTATGGCTTCTCTTCACAGTTTTAATAATGCATGGTCAATTATGGTCTTAAAATGTTCAATGAGAATTTTCATAATTAATTGATAATCTTTACATGTCATACCTAGCAACATAGAATTCTCATCCTTCCCCCATTCCAACCTGGCTGTGAATCTTCCCTTTGTCTAATTTCCACACACTGTGTACTGATGTCTCTTGCCTCTTACTTATCTGTCTTAAATGTCTGAGGCCCTGTGATAGTATCATCATAGTGCCTGTGTTCATTAAATAAACATAATAATACCCCCAAAGTGCAAGAATACAAGGAAAAGGAGCTATAAAATGCCTCTATTACATGAATAAGGCAAGAATCATAAACTTACTAAGAAAATGTAAAAACATCATAGACTGAGGTTGCTAAAATCTCTGGTAAGAACAAATCAAATTTTGAAGTTAGGAGGAATACTTGCTTTGAGCTCAGATTTTAAAAGTTAAAAACCACAATGTATAAGTAATGAGTTAAAATGAAAGGGCACAATTACAGGGTTCTTTACTATGTAAAGAGGCTCCACTAACCTTTGGTAGAGTTTCCAACTCTGGATCATATTTTGACTCAAATCTAGGTTCCTTGGTCTCAGCCCTAATTTCAGATCTGGTCCTAGATTTTTTAGGAAACTGGGATGCAAAGCCCCTTTGCCGATGTTTTGCCAAGGTGATCCAAGTTGGCTCCATAGAGGAATCTGTCTTCCAACTAGAGGCCTTTCCTGAGAAAGAAATAAGTGTTAGACCTGAGGCCAGTCTGAAAGGATGATCTGTCTGGTTGATGTTACCCACAGTAGTGTTCCAAATCGGATCCTTTTGTTGGTTACCAAGCAAAAAATAAGTAGATACCAATTGGCGAAGGGCCATTCTCTTTTATACCCGTCCTACAAACTGGGAAAATAGGGATTGGGTAGAAAAATAGCTGGGTATTAAAATTGGCACAGTGTCACTTACTGGATTGTCCCTCTTTCCATCACTGAATCAGGGGAAAACAATGCTTGACAGGCAGACTGAAAACATTCTCAAGACATCAGAGGTTCAGATCATTGATTATAATCCTTCTAACTCTAAGAAAAACCTTACAGAGCCTGTTACTTCTTCATCCCTTGTGCAAATACCATGGTGAAATAGGTGTGATCAGAGGCAGAGACAAGAAGACTATGCAAGAATGATTCTGAGGGTGCAATGTTTTTAAGAAAGATCAGAACTTACTCAATCCCCTCAATCTGAACTAAATTAAGATGATTTCAGGGTAAGAGTGCAAACATATTCCTCTTAATGAACTCAATTTTTGGGGTTCTGTTTGGCAGATTAAAGTGACATGGTGCGCACAAAATTTTTAAAAAGCTACAGAATTCTACCCAAAGTATGCTATACATGAGGTAGATGGAGAAGAGGCAGTTTCGTGAATCTATTCATGACAAGGGAATAGATCTCCTGACTGTGCCTCTCTAGGAAAAGAAAGACTCCAATGGAGTTACTTCTGAATGTATCCATCCAGAACTGGACACCTCTAAATTCCCAACTAATTCCGCCAAAGCAACAGTACAGTTGGAAGCATAGAGGCTAGAGAATTCATGGCCCATCCATTCAAGGTTTCGCCTTACAGGTCCACCCTTTATCTAGATAGACAAAACTCTCACCTGGAGGCCTGTAAACTGCTGACTTCTTCAAAGTGCTTTCATATCTGGGCCTGTTCCTTTGCTTCTCCCCAAAGCTAAATGCTGGGCTGGACTTCCCTGAGCCATGGAGAGCTCCTTTGTTTGCCTGTTCTTTGTTTGATGCTGGTGATACTGGAACAAGGGGTTTGCAAGGATCTGGATTCGCCATTCCAATCTTCTGTGAGGTTCTTCGCAGCCGCACTCCAAAAACATTTTCGACATCAAACTTTCTGGTGGGTATGAGTGAAGAAGGACTTTTACGTCCATCACAACACGGAGGGACTTCCTCCTTAAAATAAGTGCCCATGGAAACAAATGATTTCTTTTGGGCAGGAGCAGAAGCAAACTTAGCAGGTGTGGTAACAGAAGTGGGGGTGCTTTTAGTGAAGTCCCTGTAACCTTGTCTGTATTTCACATTTTTTGTTGAAGCTGGGCCTTTCGGCATGGGCCAGCAGCCAGTATTCTTCTCGGGAATGGCTCCTTCGGCAGCAGCATTAGCAGAACTTACATAAACTTGTTGCTGACAGTCAGTAATCATGGAAGACTGGCCAGGAGGAGGATGACCCTCGGGAATTCTCCACTCCACAGGAACATTTGCTGAGTCGGCTGAAAAAATCGGCGGCTGCAACTCAGCTACGTTCAAGACTTGAGAAGGCGGTATAGAAGGGCGCTGTCCTTCAGACCCCTTCCACTCATCAGGAAAACTAACAGAAACGGAGACTTTCTGCTTGTACTCAAGTTTCCCCAGGGCCTGAGAGGCCTCCCTAGCAGAAGTGCTCCACTTTACAGAGGCACCCTCAGAAAGTGGCAAACGTTCTTGAGGCTCTTCGGGCCTTCTGGATGACTGAAAAGGCTGCTTCATGGGCAGATTCTTCAATGTGGTGTCTTCCTTGGATTCATCTTCCCAGTTATATAAGAAAATGTGCTCGTCGAGTTTAGGCTTCAACAAGGATCTGGATGGACGGCTTCGGCCCCGGGTAGTAGGCTTTGCACAATTGTCCGTTTCACTAGCAGAACTGTCTGAAAATACTTGCTGTGCCATGAATTTCACAAAGGACTGGGGAGATGACCTGCTATTCTTCTGCTTCTTGGAGCTGTCTTGAGCACTCTGTAGATGAGAGGGTACTTCCTGAACTTTCGATCCTATTGACAATGAAGTGGGACATTTAGGGGTCAGTGGCCCCCAAGGAATGCTTTCATCCACAGAGGTCCTCTCAAAGCTTGAGGGTGTTTGCTCAACATTATGTTTGAGATGGGTTTGGGATGGATGTCCTGAAAGCCAGGCCTCCCTCAAAACATCTTCCTTTTTGGCAACATCTTCTAGACTTGAGGCTGGCGGCTCAAATTCAGGACCCAACCATGGCTGAGGAGCATATTTGGAAGGCATTGGCTCCGTAAGAATGCTCTGTTCTTTGGAAGCTCTCGGAGAACCTGGGGAAACATCTTCCTTGAATTCTGAGGTCACTGGTGGCTGAGAATGCTGTCTTCTAGGCCTCCTCAATGTAGTAGCTCCCCCCTCTGCAGCATAATGCTCTGGATTGGCTCTTGGCTGGAAAGGGAATCTGGAAGGCAGTAGCTCAAGAGAGCTGCTCTGTGGGCCAGAAACACTCACTAACTCAGTGGAGGTCGGTGTCTTGACAACTGGTCCCACCAAGGGCTGAGAAGGGATTCTGGGAGCTAGTGGATCAATAGGGATGCTCCATGAAGCAGTGGCAGCAGCAGCATGATCTGGGGGTACAGAGACTTGTTCAAATGGGGTGCCCTGCCATGGCTGTACAGAGTACCTAGAAGGCGTCGACTCTACAGTGATGATCTGTTGTACAGATGGGTTCAGGGATCCTCTGGGGCCTGCTTGTTTGACTACTGAGCCCATCAAGGGCTGAGGCGGCACGCTAGGAGCTGGTGAATAAATAGGAATGGCCCATGCAGCAGATACACTGCCTGGAGGTACAGATATTTGCTCAAAAGTAGGTGTTAGCCATGGCTGTGGAGGGCATCTGGGAGGAACTAGCTGCATAGACATGTTCCCTTGGACCTCAGGACTATCTGAACTTACAGAAACTGACTTAAATTTAGGGTTTGCTTGTGTTTGGAAGATATGTTTAGCAGATGTTGGCTCCATGGGGCTTCCCCATTGGGTAGAAGTGCTCACTGGATCTTGGGTCATCAGTGGCTGGAATTTGGGCTTCCCTGAAGGCTGAGGAGGCAGCAGATCCACTAAAATGGTGCCTTCTACAGAGGTGCTTTCTGAGACTGGTTGGCTTTGATGACTTGATAAGGGATGAGCAGAATATTTGGGGGGCAGTTGGCCCATGGAAATCATTTTAGCAGCAACAGTCTCGGACTCTAAAGGCACTTCTTGAAAGGACTGTAGCATAGGCTGGGAATGAGTCAGAGTCATATGCTCCGTAGAAGAGCTCCCTTCAAACACTGTGCTCTCTGGAATTGAAGGAAATGATTGCTTTCCTTGAGGATTCATCCATGGCTGGAACTGTGTTGGAAGCTTTGGATCCATAGACACACCTCTTTCAAAAGCAGATGCCTGTTGCTGGATGAGAGGTTTCAGTAGTGGCTGAGAATGATGCTGAGGAGGTGGGGAATCCAAGGAAGCACTGCCCTCAAATGCCTCACTCTCTGCACCCAACAATATTTCTTTCTTGATGCTTGGTCTTACTGAAGGCTGGGGAGGACATCCAGAGGCCTGTGCAGCAGGACTCTCTTCCAAAACAGTAAGTTCTGGACCTGCAGAAACTTCTTGCTCGAGTCTTGGCCTGGTTGGAGGCTGAGAATGGTGTCTGAGAAGCACTGTCTCCATAGAAGCTCCCTCTTTCATGGTTCCGGTGTCCGAACTGGAGGGGACATTTTGCTCAACATAGTACCCCTCTAAAGACTTTCTAGGGGACACTGGCTGCATAAAAATGTCCCAGTCAGAAGCAACGCCTTCTGGCTCTGCAAACCCTTGATGCTCAGACCGAGGGCTCACCCACGACTTGACAGCGCAGCTGGGAGGCAGGGGCTCTACAGATTTGTTTGGTCCTACAGAAATGTTCACCATGATGGGAGGTTGTTGCTGAGTAGTTGAACTTACAATGGATGGAGCAGTATGTATGGGGTGCACTGGCTTAGAAGGAACATTCCACTGCTTTAGAGAATTCTTTGAAACTGGGGACACCTCTTGCTGCTCTTCCTCTGAGCTTCTGAGATCCTTGGAACTGTGGTACTTCTCAATGTACCTACTTGATTCTGTAGAGACTTCCTTTTCCTCCAACTTCTGCAAGGCCTGGGAATGGCACCTGGGAGCTTGCTGCTCTTCAGAAATGGAACCTCTGGTGAAACTTCTTGATTCCGAGCATTCTTCAAACTCTTCCAAGGACTGGGAAGACTGGGCAGATCTCATTTCCTCACAACTTCTCCTATCTTCTGAAGAGCAATCTAGTTTTAAGGAGGCTTCTGTAGCTTTGGGCTTTCCTAATGACTGGGAAGAATATCTGAGAGGCTGCTGCCGCTCCATCTTGCTCAGTCCTACATCGATATTTTCTGATTTGAGAAAGACATCATCATCTTCATCATCATCTTCCTCTTCATCTTTATCATCATCATCATAATACTCATCATCGTCATCGTCGTCATCATCATCTCTGTCAGCAGCAGCGGCAGCAGTAACAGCAGCAACAACAGCAGTAGCAGTACCAGCATCTTTAGGCTTCCACGTAGGCTGCAAAGACTGTGCAGGACTCAGCTGTATTTCAGAACTGCTCTCATACTCTGAGGTACTCTTTGAATCAGAGGACATTTCCCCTGCATTCGGCCACCTTCTGAGAGGAAGAGGTGTTATCTGCATAGAAGCTTCATCTTCTGCAGTAGCACTTGAAACACTTGTAGAAAAGGTTCGGGGACCACTTCTGGGATGCCTCTCTTTGTGGCAAATGGTGCTCTCCAAGGACAACTCCATTTGGGGTTGAAACGTTTGCAAAGCAGAACTGGATGCTTCCTCTTCTCCACAGACTTGAGAAGGATGCATATGCACTTGGGCCTCTTCTTCGCTTGTAGATTTTCTTATCAATGACAACACAGCAGCTTTATCCTTTTTCTTCTTGCCTTCAGGACGCCCATATTCACGGCATGGTGGTGGACCACTAATCACAGACTCTGCCACAACTGTAGATGCACATTGTGGTACTGGCATTCTTTGAGCGTCAACATCTGTGTCAGTCAATTCCCTTTCTACATCCCCTTTATCCAGTGGCATCTCCTGAAGACTAGTAGGTTCAGTAGTTCTGGGTTTCCCGGTGCCTTTCTTCTCTAGCATCAGCTGCAAGAAAGAGTGTTCCCCACCAGCCATCTCTTCATTAGCTGGGGACTTAGCTTTAGTGCTCAGGCCATACCCTTGAGTAGATTTTAGAAGGCCTCTTTCTATGATCCCCCACTCATTTTTGGCCCTTCTTCTACGTCTTCTTGGATTGAGTCCTAAAATAGAGTAGCTTGAAGCAACATCACTACTTAGAGTCTCATCCACTGTCTTATCCTGAGTCTCAGTTTTGTAGCTCTGCTCCTGGCTTGAGATTCCTGCACCAAATGAAAAAAGAAATGGAAAAATATGTGTGCTTTAGGCTTTCTAAAAACATGGTATGTCTGCCATCAAACGCCCTGGTATGAAGAAACAACAATACAAAGGACATTCCCTTGTTCACTGTTAGCTTTAAGCTATGGGGAGGGACATGTTTAAATCAAAGGGAAATCTCAATCTTGTGAGCAGACAGTACTGAACTGACTCATTAGCACTTTATCAGAAATCTGGCTGACTATTAGGAATGAGACACAGAAAGAGGCAAATTGCGGTCTCATAACAGTGATTACATTTGAGAAACCTGACTGGAGCAGGAGCAAGGGGAAATCTTTAAAATGACTTTTATATTATTAATTTGTGTATGTGGCTATTTTGCCTGCATGTGTGTTTGTTCTCTATATATAAGTCTGGTGCCTGTGGAGGTCAGAAGAGGACCTCAGATCCCCTGAAACTGGAGTTATAGACAATTGTGAGTCTCTAAATGGGGAAATTAAGCCCGGGTCCCCCAGAAGATCACCAAGTACTCTTAACCTCTGATCTGTCTCTGTAGCTCAGAAGGGAACTTTTCAGTTTCTGATTAGTAGTCTTATTTTCTATAAAGTAGTTATGTAAACTTCTTGAAATTCTACATTATATAAATTCAGGCTCCCTCTAACCCCCCCCCCCCCCCAAATGTCAAAGGAATCATTTGAGAGGTTAGGGTTAGGATTCCTT
This sequence comes from Micromys minutus, assembly GCF_963924665.1. NCBI lineage: Eukaryota > Metazoa > Chordata > Mammalia > Rodentia > Muridae > Micromys > Micromys minutus. Next base: position 90,802,879 of record NC_137970.1, read on the forward strand.
TTCTTCCATTTTCTACCTTCTTGCCTTAAAGCAACCCTGCATACTGTGAAAAGCAGTTCTTTGAATACACACAAAGCAGTACTCCTAACACCCCAGGAATTGCATCTATGTGACTGTCCCTTTCAAGACTTTTCCTAAGCAACTCAGTTTGATCTAAGTGGCAGAGTCCTAGCAGTTTCTTTCTTCACCGACGTTGTCTGTAGCACCACCTAGTGGTTGCATATGCAAAATACAGCAGAAAAGAGCTGGATGTGCTTCCTCAATTAGGCCCTTCCTGCTGATGAGCAACCAAAGGAAGTACCCTATGAGTATTGATTCCGTTCTATCTCCATGAATGAAAGGGACAACTGTGAAAATGTGAAAATGACATTATTCTCTTAATCTGTATTCCCTCCTTCCTCTCTCTCATCCTTCTTTAAAAATCTTTTTAGTTTTTTTTTTTTTTTTTTTCTGGAAAAATAATACATGCTTAAGGAAGTCCTATCTTTGAAACCACATGCAAAATCATTTGTGAAAAAACCCTGACAGCCATTCAACTTAATTGATGGAACCAAAAATTAAATTTTGTCAAACACTGCAAGAAATTAGCTTGCCATCTAGCTGAAGTTAATTCCATCTGTGCACACATACAAACACAGAGAGACTTTTCACTCTGGCAGAATCTGTTTGGAGTTGGTGAGGTGATGGTTGCCAAGGAAATCTGCCTGCAGCTGTGCACAGCTCTGGTAGCCATGGGTATATGAAGTCACTGTGAACACAAGACCTCTATATTGGAAGAAAAAGACAACTCCTATAAAAACAACTGGGGGACAGGTAGTTCAGTTGTTCCTATTTTGTTATATTGTTGAAGAAGAATACTAAATAGGCCATCATTACTTGCCCTCTGCAGAACTCGGTGAGCATATTAATTAGAAAAAATGAAATTAGAAACAGAGCACTTCTCTGGTTGGAAATTCATTTAAAAACTATGCACCAACCTTTGCCCAAAACCTGTACAAATACTGTTTTGCCAGATTAGGTGGAGAATCTAGGGCTGTACTTGTTTGATCCTCTTTTGAATCAAAAGTTTTTTTTTAATTTCCAATTATGTGTATGGGTATGTACCACAGAAAAAATCCTCAGACCTTTCCACAAGTGAGCTAGACACCAAGCAGAATGACAGAAGTATGGTATAAAGTGTCACAGAGGAGCACTTGCCTCCCCAAGCTATGGTGAGGTGTCTAGGGATGTAATGCATGCATAGGCTTTTAGTACTTTTTATTTATGTGTGTGTGTGTGTGTGTGTGTGTGTGTGTGTGTGTGCAGAGAGGTGCCTACAGAAGCTACAGGTGTAAGATCGTCCTGGGGCTTGAGTGCTGAGAATGGCTTTCCTCTGAAAGCCAGAAGCCTCTCTCCAGCTCACTAAAAACCCCAAGAGAATTTAGGGCAGCAGCCCTGGGAGCATGTTTGTTTATAACACCCAATACAACCCCCCCTTGTGCAGTGAAGCCCAAGATCCACTGAGTGGCAGTGAACGAACGTTTGCAAACCTGGACTGTTGTCCTGTCTCTGCTCCTTTTGCTCAGCTTGTTTTGTCTTCGTTATAGTCTTCTCTTTGGGTAGCACTGAGTGGAGTTGCTCTTCCTGCTTTACTTTTGCCTGAAACAAAGTTGTTTTTTTTTTTTTTTAAGACAGACAGACAGAGGTAGGGGGAAGAGGGAGGGAGGTGGAAGGAGGGAAGTAGGAAGAGAGAGAGAGAGAGAGAGAGAGAGAGAGAGGGAGGGAGGGAGGGAGGGAGGGAGGGAGGGAGGGAGGGAAGGAGGGAGGGAGGGAGGGAGAGAACTTTATTTTGATTGGCATTGTCCTCAGACCTTTTCACAAGTGAGCCAGGCAGCAAGCAGAATGCCAGAATAGTTGCCCAAAATTTTCCACAGTGGAACACCTACCTCCCAGGGTTGTGATGAGGAGTTCAGAGACCAACTCATGTGTAGGCCGTGGCCTCTGGGTTACCCTGCTCCTGGGGCTGCCCTCTCAACTCAGATTTCATCCATGTACAAAAGGAAGATGTCTTTTTTTCCCCATTTTTAGTCTTGAGATTGTAATATCGTTACAGTGTTTCACCCTTCCCTTGCCTCATCCAAATCCTGCCATATATTCCTCGTTGTTCCCTTTCAAATCGTCGACACTTTTATTAGTTATTACATACATATATGTATGTGTATCTGTATTCCTAAGTAGTATTTGCCCAATCTATATAGCAGTATTTTAATGTTTTTAGGGGTGACCATTCAGTATTTAAAAAACAAATTGTGCTCTCCCCTGGGAAAGACTCTCCCAACCTCAGCATTCCTTAGTTGCCTATAGTTCTTTGAGTGTAGGGTTGAGGCCTCCTGGGCTTTCTTCCATTCACTTTATTTATGTGTTTCTTGTTCAGCTCAGGTTTGGCTGTCATGTTGGTGAGACTTCATAGGCGTAGCTTCTGAATGGTAGAGGTAACTTTAGATGAGTCCCTGAATTATCTGTACTTTCCTGTTCTTGATGTAAAATATTTGTGCTCGCTAGTCTCCAAGCCTCTTCCAACTAATTTAGTCCAGAATATCCAAATAATCAATTGGGTGTTTGACTGGCTAATTTCTTTTTAGCTAACAGATCCATTTAAATATCAATATTTTTGATTTCTTAACTGTAATTGGAAACCTCTTACAAAATCATTAGTTCTTTTGTTTTCTTTTAAAAGGATTTATTGCATATACTTATCTATATGTATGCGCATGTGCCACGGAGAGTGTGCAGAAACCAGAGGACAACTCTTAGGAGTCAGATCTCTCCTGTACCCATTGTTTACATGGGTGTTGGGATCAAATTTGGGTCCATACACTTTATGACAAGCAGTTTATTTAACGTACCTGTTATCATGTGATTTTTAAGAAATCTTCAAATATTTATTTTTTAATTGTGTGTGTGTGTGTGTGTGTGTGTGTGTGTGTAGCATCTCTATGTGTGTATGTGTATGTGTGACTGCAGGTACTTAAACTGTCCAGAAGAAGATATTTGATCACTGGAGTTGTGAACCATCTGACATGAGTGCTAAGAACCAAACCCAGGTCCTCATTCAGAGCACTTAATGAGCTATTGACCACTGAGCTCACTGCTAAGATTCCAACTCATTAGCTTTGCCTAAATGTAGCTCTGCTTGCTAGTAACTCACGTGGCCGAACTCTGTGGCAATGAGTGGATGTTTCTGGAAGAGTTAACAGCTGAATTAGGGATTATTGGAATTGCTGGATGCCTAATCTCTGAATGAGTGAGGCAGTGCCACAGTTTATAACTCCTGGGTCTCATATTTTCCATAAGTCAATGAATCTTTATCCAAACTAGGCTTGAATACCATCTTCAGAGAGGACTCAGGGCATCTTCAGGCACTAAACCCATAAGCAGGATGGGTAGAGTTAATTCTGTTTCTGCTTTCCTCATTCTGTTTATAGAAGTTTCAAATAGACGGGACATTTCATGCAACCAACACAAGCTTGCTCATCCACTGCTCACCCATCAAGGCCAGGACAGTGCCATATACATTAGTATTCCTACTTAGGGTATGTATTGCTCATCAAATGTATTCAACCTATGTCTCTCATGAAGCATATGGCCACATGTGGCCAAAGATATCTATGAATGTGGCCCAACCCCAAACCACAAACTTCAAACATTGTGAGATATTTTGGGCACCATTTTATAATTCAGTTGCATGACTCTGAAGAATGAACTTTGTGCATACCAATGCCATGGCACAATATCAAAAGGTTGGATACATCTATACCTATATAGTTTGCTAACAGCAGTGGGCATAGCCTAGACCTTTTTTTTTTTCACACAGTTTAATGTGAGATCTCTTGAAAGACTTACGGATGTGAGACTTGACTTCTTCTGCTTCCGGGGGTTTAAAGCTATCTTATATTTTGCGGCTGAAGAATCCAAGCAGCCCTGCGAGGTGGCTGGGGTGCTGAAACCCGAGGGCTGCTGAGTACTGCTTTCAGAAGACTGTGATAGCTCAGGATCAGAGGACAGTTCAGAGAAGCTCTGGAGAGTGGGAGAAAATAAGTGAGTAAAATCCATATAGAAGCTGCCCCTGCTGTCGATGCAAGAAATGCTTCTTCCTTGCTGAAGAAGGCCTAAGGAAGCCTTTAGTAGATGACTGCCCACTTTCTTTCCCTTTTCAGTTTAAATACCACACTTTGGTTCCTTTGTAAATGAAAATGAGAAATAGGAAAGAAATTGGGGGTTCTCCCTCTCTCAGAAAGTAACAGGGATGCTATGCTGTCCTCACAATTAGAACACAAGCACCTAGTGGCATTTACAGGGTGGAATGCTTGTATGTTCTCCTGTCCCATGTCCTTTCTCATCAACAGGAAGACGTCTTGCTCCAGAGAGAGATGCGCTCCTGGATGAGTAAACCTTGATGGGGCCCTGGGACTGTTGCACTGGAGAGTTAGGCCTCTTTACAAGCTGTGTTTCCATAGAAAGCACACTAATGTTATTTATATTTACTGTTCATGGGTGCAAGGCTGATGGAAAGACTCCAGGAACTGATTTCTCTGACCTCCAATGAAATATAGACAGAGTAACCTTGTCCTCTTTATAGTGGGCTCCATCTCCCCAAACTACTTGAAGCTGGGACACTTGGTTCCATTCCTTGGTAGGAACTTTAAAATAGTCTCAAAGGGGATTGCGGACACAACATTTTCTACACCTTCAAGAGATATACCAGCGTTTACTCACTCCTAAGTACCTGCACAGAAGTCACACTGAGTAGCAGGTGATGTGTCATCTCATTCCTGGACATCAGAAGCACATGCTGCCGTGCTTACTTTGTGTTTATCCTTATAAGTAGTGGTTGTACAGTGCCAGGGACTCCTTGGCCAAAGATGGAGTTCACATGCCCCCACATTGCCCCCACTGAATGCTGATACAGGTATAATTTCAGCCGTTTATCTTGGCTCTAAACAAGGTTCTTGATTTCATTATCTGGGGCCTGAGCGATGCTAATGATAAACTTAGATCACCTTCTGGTTTCACCTCTAATCAAGTTGAGATGAATATATAGCATCTGTTTTGTGGGGTCAACCACACAGCACTAATAGTGGCTCCAAAATTTTCTTAAACTATTTTTTTCTTTTCTTCATTTTGTTCTTTTTGAGACAGAGTTTTTCTACATAGCTCTAGATGTCCTGAAACTTACTCTGTAGACCAGGCTGGCCACAAACTCAGAGATCCACATTCCTCTGTCTCCAAAGTTCTGGGACTAAAGGTGTGTACACCACCACTGCCTGCCTATTCTTAACTTCTTTATGCAACTACCATCCATTAACTTACAAACACCCTTCCCAATATAATTTATTCAGCATATGTCTGTTCCCTGTGTCATTTTAGTCTTTCTAAGTCTTCACTATTTGCAGTTAAAAGAAGAAGATCTAGATGTAGAAACCCTAAAAGGATACTATGCAGGTTGCTTTGTATGAAAGCCAATGTAGGATGGCTAAATGGTAAATCACACAAACAAATTTTCATTCACTTGACCTCTCTAATCTTGCCGTATGAAAACTACATAATAGCATTGTTTGCTCCAGTGACACTCTATAATATAAGAGAAAGATCAGGCTAAGCAAAACCCTACTGATTTCCAGATTGGGTATGTACAAGAGGGAGTTCATTCATTCTCAATCACAGGCCAAGCCAAGGAGGTATCAAACTTAACCCCAACCTCTAGTCTTCCTTTGTTAGGTCAACTTTCATTGATCTGATTACTGACCCACATCTATTCCTCCAGTCTGAACTAAAAAGTCAAAGAAAAATCACCTGATTGTGGGGACTTACACTCAGACATATAACTCAAACTGGATACCACAGGTCCTTTTGTGTGGAAATGGAGTGTATTTGGATTTACATATTTCTTGAAACCCACCAGTGGACTAAAAATATTATTTATACTTTAGACAGTGTTTCTTAGTACAGGAGCTCATATACCACAATATTAAAATCATCCAGAGGGGGTCTTGAAAGGCACATTTGAGGGACATATCAAGACTGGACAGAAGCTGGGGGTGTAGCTCAGTGGTAGAACATGTGTTTAGCATGTGAAAGGCCCTGAATTAAATTCCCAGCACCCAAAACAAAATGAAAGAGACCTGGAGGATAAGAATATCAAGAGAAGGGCTTTTGAATGATTTAACAAACTCTCCAAGTGGGTATTTTAGGGCCAAGGTGGAGAACAAGAACTGACAACTGATCTAGCACATCTGCAAATCAAAGCACATGGATTTCATAAATAATGCTATCACTTTTCTTAGAACAGGATCCAGAGATCTATGGATTTCTTCGGTTCCTTCTTAGGCACCATCTCTTCCCTCAGCTATATTGTTTAGTATCCCCCTATAATAGTTACCAAGGAAATCAATCATAAGAGAGCATGAGTTATCCAAGAAGAGCAAATTAAACCCCTTTCTAGCAGGAGTCTGAAAGAAAGGTGAGGAAAGAGAATGGAACTCCTTTCTCTAATTCTCTTTTCTCAGCTCCTCTATCTGTCCTCAGACCAACTCACACTATCTGATCTCATGTGCAGAGTGTTAAGGTTTTCTTTTCTTCTGTGTGTAAGAAGGGATTGAATATAGGCATTCTTTCTGGAGAAAAAAGCTGGTTCAGGCAAAGCAAGGTAAGGGATCCCTCAGTACTGGTTAGTAGGGAACTGAACTAAACTGAACACTCTTTTGCTGTTAACTAGCTTGATAGAGGCTTGTTGAAAAATTAAAACCCATTTCAGTTCTATTTTCCCATCCTGTCAAGTATCTAGACCTAGCTGGAAATAGCTCAGTCAATAATGCACCCTTAAGGCATCCTTTTAATGACTGTATCTTTTTCCCCGTGTATTGTTAGGTTTCCCTCTCTTTCTTTGTAGTTGATAAGAAGATATTGGGAAAGAGATATGAAGAACCAGCCTGCCTCCATCTAAGGTTTAAAAAACATCTTACAGTAAAGACACACTGTTTATGATTAAATCTGTGTCTCCAGGATTGGCCTATGTACCACTTGTAACCTTAACTACAAATGGTTCTGTGTGCCTGTTCCAGGAATGGCAGTCATGTCTTTGTTTCAAAGCCATCTTGCAACTCTACCTTTGTTTAAAAGGGTTGTTATGACAACCTGCTGTTATGACTACCTTGTTAGGACCACCTCGCAGCCATGAATTTGTTTCAGGGGCTCATTAGGTCTAACCTGTTATGCTTATGTTCCTTTCCTGTAACCCCAACTATTTTGCCCACCAAATCCCCCATTTGGTACCCCTACCCTTGAGCTCTAAAAGCCTTGTCTTCCTTACATCCAATGCATCTTTCTTATATCTTGAACCCCACTTTGGGGGAACCAGCCCACACATGCTCGAGAGCACACACACACACACACACACACACACACACACACACACATACACAAAGCTTGCTTTAATTAATTGCTTACTTTAATTAATTGGGGCCATGATGATTTAGGTCACTGGTCTTTCTCCTCACATTTTTGGGATAAACAGATAGTAGCTTGGTTGGCTTTTCATGACAGAGGAAAGTCCGGTCTTGTGTTAAGAGTAATAGGCATGCTCAGTGGCACAGTCTGAGACCCTAACAATTGAGAGACTGAGGATGAGGATTTGGAGTGCATGCTCAGCCTAGGCTACCTGGTGAGGGCCACCCTTTAAAAATGGAAAACCTACAGACTATTAGGCCCAGGTTTCATCCAACATTTTGGGGAAAGCTGGCACTTTGGGGAAAATATATTCTGCAGCTGTCCAGGAGGGTGTGACACTGAAGATGGGAGCCTGGGTCTATGTGAGGCGACACTGTAAAGCACACTGTCTTAGTAATGCCTCCAGAGGAAGCAGCAGCTCTTGGTGGGAAGATCGTTCTCAGTAAAGGGTATTTTTGCTAAGAGATGCTGGCACAGGGTGTAAGATTTGCTACTGACTGACGTTCCCCTCCTTTGGGTGTTTCAAAGAAGTGCACATCCCCATTCCTGATGGCGTCTCCTCAGCTACTGCTTCACTCAGATAAAAGCTGTTGAGGCCAGCACTTTTGAAACTTCAACATTCTAGGAGGTGGAGGTTCGATGTAGCCTGCATCCTCCCTCCTAGTGCAATTGCTTCAATTCTTTAATGCAAATAGAAAACTAGAATATGCAGGGTGGAGGCTGAGGACGTGAACCAGTAGTAAAGCATGTGCTCCATGGACATGAGGGTTTCATTCTTAGCATGTATGTACACACACACACACACACACACACACACACACACAACACGGAGTTTGGAATTAAATAGCACTTAATTTGAGGTTTGGCTATATCATTTACAGACTCCCTCCTTATTATTGATAGAGATTTTGATGTGTTGCTGCAAAGATTAAATAAGTTGGTGCATGAGAAGTGCTTGGCATGGTGCTTCTCACAAAAGAAAACCCCCATAAATGATGGCTGATATTTAACATGTTAGGACTCAGAGCACTGGCAGCTTTTACATTGTATTAGATAATGAACAATGTTGTTGCTACTGCTGCCCATTGGTTGTTCAAATATATAGGACTATGAAAAGTCACATGGTTCAATGGAAACTGCTATGGATTTGGAACAGGATCCCAGGTTCAAGTCCCAGCTTTATCTCTTATCAGCTCTGTGATCTTGTCCTAATTATTTCACTTCTCTGAACCTCACTTGTTTCATCTATAAAGGGCACGACAGTATCTCTTCTTTTATATCTTTAAAGTCTTATAGAGAAAACCAAGTGCTTTGTAACCTGACAGGTTCTATGTGGTAATTGGAAGGTGTTAAATCTCTCCTCTGATTTGTCACATGAATTTAATAAAGACTTCTCATTAAGAATGAATTGTGAAGGAAGTCACACAAAATAACATAGGAATTGTAGTCAGAAGGAAGAAGCTGGGCAACAATATATAGAACTCTCTTAGCCAACATGATGGAAGACCTACAAACAACCTAACCTAGAACGTGGTAACATAGAAACAGTTATCCTTCGATGGGACTAAGACTGGGCTATTTAGTCAGCAGTGACTTTCACCTGTTCTACACCATTCACTGGTGTGAAAATGTATCTGGTCCTGTGTGCATGATGACATGCAATTATTTTTCCTCTTAGACAAGGTTCTGGAGGGGGAAAAGAGTTCTAGTAGCTCGGTTCTCTCATGGTTTGTGGTAGTCCAGGTTCTGGGAATGACAGGGTACTGGGAAGCATTAGGCAAGGGGATCCCTTGGTTAAAGTATGAGGTGACTTAAGCCCTGCTCATCCCAACTGTCTAGAGATACCCGTTCATACTGCTTTTCTCACCAAATGTGAAGAACTGAGCTCCTGACCCAGATTGGAGGCCGAAAACAGCAAAAATGAGAGTAATCTGGGGGAAACCCACTGTGCTTTGCAGACTGGAAAGTGTTGAAACACCAGGCACATCACTCTCTAAGGACATGTGGAAGGTAGAAATTGTAGTGGCAACTGCTTAAGTAATAATGCCTTTCAACTCAATCCCAGGGGATTCTGAGAAAGCAAGCCCAAGCATTTAGGGCTGTCATTTGGTGGCATGCATTCCCCTTTTCCGCCAGTAGAGGGAAGCAGCTGACAGAAGAAGGAGCGTTCAAACTGCTCCGAAACAGATTTAGTCATTGTCCACTCTGACCTGCCTGGATGTTTTCTTCTACTCTGCTTAATTCCTTCTGGTTGTTCGTTGAGAAGGCAATGGGAACTGGGTTGTGGGGAAACATTTGGGGGACGAGGGTAAGTGGCCATAGTGGGTAGGCTGTGTCAACTATATGTTTAAAGAATCATCCAACCAGGCCAGCTTATCTCCTGGATGCCAATGAGAGTTGTATCCTCAGAAGCTACTGTTGCTGCCTTTGCTGCCAACAGCACACTCCCTGGACTCACCAAAGTGAAGTAATAGGTCTGGGATCTTGGCAGAAAGAGCTCAAACACTCATGTCTGGGAATAATTAGAAATCGCTCTAATACTAAAGACTCGACTTCTCCCTGACAGCCCAATAACTACTCTCTGTTAACCTGACTCAACTCAGTTCAATTTGAGGGGCTGCATTTTGTTTTTGAGACATGAATATCTATCAATAGATGAATGGCTAAAGAAAGTGTAATGCCTACAGACAGCCATTCAGCCACAGATAGGAATGAAGCTCTGACACATGCTGCAACAAGAATGAACTTCAAAACTAATGTGCTAAGTGAAAAAAATCTAACTGTAAAGACCTCATTATTCATTCTATTTATATGAAATGTATCAAAAAGGAAAATGAAGGCAAAGAAATTCAATTAGTTTTATCAGAGTTTGATAGACGATAGGAATAAGGAGTCACTGCTTAACAGGCACTGGGTTTCCACTTAGGAGAACCAAAAAGTGCTGGATGTATACAGTGGTAGTGGACATGTGTAATTGCACTGAACCATACTCTAAAATGGTTTCACTGTTTACTTTTCTGTTAGCCACATTTTCCCACCAAAAAAAAATATTATCTAATTCAACCCTTCCACTAACTCAGACATCCCATCCCAATCCATCGGATTTAGTGGTGTTTGGCAGAAAATAGTCATAACCCGACTCCATAAATTAATGATTTCCAATCCAATTACTCTGTCTGCTTTTACTTTGGTCTAACCTAAATTTTTATGCATATGCAGCCAAAAGCTGCTTTTCTTCATACACTTTTTCCCAGTGCTAAGATTTAAAGTCAAGGCCTTGAAAAATGTTACATTGCCAGATGCTATTACAGAATCTTTACAGTATATTTTAGCATCAAAATAGAGTTTGGTTCTGACTGGCCAGTTACTTTCATTATAAAGTATCTTTCTGTTTACTCTTAGTTTCCAGTACTGATGGCTTCAAATTGTAAATTCACTTAGGTTCACAACAACCAATTAAGGTAAACACAAATTTGACAACAGAGCTGTTAATATGATTGCAATCAACTAAAGTGCCAATTGTTACTGGATAGTATTTGGTTGGCAGAGCTAAACATAAAAAGACATATGTGCATGCACACCCACTAGTGTGCCAACTGCCTCTTATTAATGCTAGACAGTTATGAAATAATATTGCATTGCCTAAGCTCTGAATTTTTATTTAAAAATATACAGTGTTGGCTTCCATTTTAAAAGCTCTGTTTTAATTTTCTTAAGGTAACTGAACATATCCACAAACTATTATGTATTTCTGAAACAATGTCTTCTATTATTTATGAGCTAAATTGGAGATCATTTGGTTTGTAAAACCAAATGGAAAATGTAAATCATGATGCAAATCAAAAGCCAAGAATGGCAATTTCTTTTTCAAAGTACTGCTCTACATTGTCCTGGGAATTGAGATATGGCAAGAGAACATAGAAAAGAGTACATCTTATATGGGTCAAACCTATCCCTGAGACTAAAACTAATATTCACCTTCCTTGGTGTTGATGAATGGTGTGAAGACCTCCTTCTGGAGATCTTGGGTGTCCTGTCACCAGTAAAAAGTTTTTCCAAGTCCTGAGAGATTTTCTCAGATCGGATAATAAGTGGGCTGGTGCTGAGTGTCCGTGGGCGCAGAGACTGGATCTGTTAAAAGGAAGAATGGGAGTTTCAAACATGGGCGTTTCCCCCTAGGATACTGGTATTCTTTTGTTCCTTAACTGATGAAAGAAGCCAACAAGAAGAAAAATGATATATATATAAATATCACAATGAAATCTAGAATTATGTACAATGGATACTACTAGAGACTGGGAGATGGCTCCATGGGTACCCCCCCCCCCATGCAGAGATGAGGACCTGAGTTCAAATCCTAAAACTCATGTAAACTTAAGATGGGTTACAGAAGCATCCGGAATCCCACTGCCTTGATGGCAAAATGTGGGTCAGAGACAAGAGAATCTCTGGAAATTTGCAGGTCAAGTAGCCTGATGTATACAATAGAAAAACAGTAAAGAGACCCTGTCTGAAACAAAGGGAGTTGAAAGGCAAGAATCAATATCTGAAGTTGTAAGTTTGTCCTCTGACTTCTACAAATGTGCAATATAGGATGCACACACTCATTGCATGTGTGTGTGTGTGTGTGTGTGTGTGTGTGTGTGTGAACAATGCCCATGAAGCCTTTATCAATTAATGTTTAAACTGAAGACACTGTGTGGTGTTTTGAATAAAACAGCCCTCATGACTTCTGAGGTGGGATAAATGGATTTTGCATTGTGCTTTGACTACAAGCCTATGGGGTCAAGGCATGGAATGAGATGGTCTGAATAGGTTTGGCTCCCATAGATTCTTGTATTTGAATGCTTGGCCCATGGAGAGTGGCACTATAAGGTGTGACCTCGTTGCAATAGTAATTTTGTTGGAGGAAGTGTGTCACTGTGGGGACAGGCTTTGAGGTCTTAACTGCTCAAGATATGCCCAGTGTAAAATCATGTCTCCTCCTTCTGTTGCCTATAAATCAAGATGTAGAACTCTCGGCTCCTCCAGCACCTTGTCTGCTGCTGCCATGCTTCCCACCACGAAGATTATGGACTAAACCTCCGAAACTGTAAGCCAGCCCCCAAAATGGCCCCATTGGCTCATATATTTGAATACTTCGTCATCAGGGAGTGGAAAGCATACATACATACATAAATACACACATATATATAAATATATATTCATGTGTATATATATATGTATGTGTTGAGAATTGGTTCCAATGCTTTGTCTTAAATCAGCTCCCAAAAGCTGTTTACAGACCTGAGGATCTCTACCCCCACCTGGCTTGGATTGGTAATAAAAAAAATTGCTGTACAGCCAATGGGGAGATGGAGTGTGCAAGGGACTGAGAGAGGGAGCAGAAGAGGAGAATCACCATGACTCAGAGGCAGGGGGATCAGATTTAAGAGCTACAGGAGAGAAGTCATCCAGCAATATAGATGGAAAGGGAAAGCAGACTTATTGGGGGGGTGCTGCCTGAAAGGTAACAGGGCAGCAAAGATAAAATATAAATTTAGAAAGTATGAAGCCAGGATACTGGACGGGAGTGATTACTAGCCATGGGAAAGTTTAGAAGTGTCTAGCCACTGAGCTAGTCAAGGCATATCAAAATTAGTCTTTCACTTGTGAATCCAGAGCTCCTGGGCAGGTACATCACATGTGAAGCCTGCCAGGAGCCAAAGTGGGTTAACTAATTCACCTCTAGAATACACACCCACACAACTGGAAAATAGTCTCAGGAAGAAATTTCTTCCCTCCCCGACTTCATGTCTAATATGTATTTAAACCAAAGACAAGCAGTTTTGGTTTTGCCTCTGGGTTTCTACCCACTTTTGCCAATCCCCAAACAATGTCCAAAACTTCAAATTTTTCATTTGATTAAAGTCAGCCTTGGTTTCAGTTCCTTCCAGCTTTTGTCTAGAAGTCTTGCTTCATTCTCCTCTTTCTTTGAATTTTGCCCATACCTTTGGAGCATAGTATTTACAGGGGCAAGCAAATCCTGAAGTTATCATCTGGGCTTTCTGGGCTTAGTCCTCATACTACAACCTCTATTTCTTTTGTTCCAGAAACTGGGCTGAATCTTCACCTTGTTTATCACTTGTCTTTATATTATTAAGGTTGATTTTCCTGGAAATGTTAATGCAAGTCTAGAGACCTAAGACTGGGTGTACAGTACTTCCTGAGCATGAGTTCAATCTCCAGCATGAGATAAATAGATTTTAAAAACTTTAAAAATCTATAGTTATATCTTTAACTTTCGAAAAAGATTTTTAAATGGTGCATTTGGATAGAGGATTAAATAATTTCAGACTAACGACCATGCTACATGGTCCTCTTGATATGGATCGAAATCTTTGATTTTTATCTTTAGCAAATATTGGATAAGAATTTATAGTTTGCTACATCCAATCCTAAGAACTGGGCCTACAATACTTCACATCACAAAACATAGTTCTTTTTTCTTTTGAGCTAACATCACTTGCTTCTGTCTAAGGTTTTACATAGAGCCTCCAAATACTACCTCCCCCTACCACCAAAGAAAAGAAAAGAAAACAAAAGAAAAGAAAAGAAAAGGAAAGAAAAGAAAAGAAAAGAAAAGAAAAGAAAAGAAAAGAAAAGAAAAGAACACAGTGGAGGTTTGCCAAGATTTTGCTTCTGGAAAACGCCTGGCCAGGGTCTCCAGGGCTCCCTTGTGGCTACCAATCTCAACTGGGAATTTAGGAACTAAGCCTAAATTAACTATTACTTCAATCAACCATCCCTAAGTCCAGAAAAGATGATGATGATGATGATGACGATGACAAATAACTTTCACTAAGGGATTATAATACACCAGTCAATAAGAAATCTCTACAGCTCTTACAAAGTCATTGCTAAGTATCATGTCCATTATCTGAATAGAGAAAATGAGGCTTGAGAGATGTTGTGACTGACCATAGTTCTAGCAGTTGTAAGACAAGGATTTGAAAGCTCTTGCCAATTGATAGCTTGTGTTTTTAACCACTCTTGCTTCCTTTCCAGCATAAGTGCTAGGAAAGCGGGGAGGTCCCATACTGAAAGCTATGTTCAGGAAGTTGAAAAGCAGCAACCAGAGTCAATGGTGTATTTGCTTCCTTAAGAAGAACTGCAGGGGGAGAGTTGGACCTGAGTACAGTAAGAAAAGTGTTTTCAACAGGGTTGGTTACATAAACAGAGCAGGAAGATGCTAATAATATGCTATCACATTTTGACTGTTTGTAATCAAATAAAGAAAATGTCATCTAAGCAACCATGTTTTCAACACATCAGAAAGAACATCAGGTGACTGTCTGGAAGTGAATAAAATTGGCACATCCTTAGCATTTCAGACACAACTGAATACCTGGATTCCTTCCGTCCCAATCTGTAGATGCTATGAACACCTTTTTTTATCCACTAAGAACCTTGCCCTGGAGGGATTGGTCATGGATTAGGAGCATGCACTACTCTTGCAGAGGACCCACATCAGGTCACTCTTAACAGTCTGTAACTCCAGTTCCAAAAGGACTCAACACCTCTGGCCTCTGGTGGCTCCTGCACTAATGTGCACATACCCCTACAAATATATTAATTTTTTAATTTCATAAAAGGACTCCAACCTATCAAGGGACCCAGGCACTGGGCAATTCTTTATTTCTGGATACCAGAACCCTTGATTCATTTTTCTCTGCTCATTGTGTGTGCTGTTTTTAGACAGAGCCTCCATCTATATCCCAGCGTATCCTGGAATTCACTATGTAGAAAAGGCAAGTCTTGAACCTATAATCTCCTGACTTGGTGTCCTAAATGCTTATATTACAGGTAAGTGCCAGCCAGCCACCCTGGCATCTGGGACTCTTGCCATCAATTAGCCTTCATTTAGTGCTGTCATCTTGGCAGTGAAATGGAGTTTTCTGCCAAAAATTTAACCTGGTTATTGATGACCTGTTATCACCTATCTTAGTTTGCTTTTTTCTTTCTTTCTTTCTTTTTCAAGACAAGCCTTCTTTGTGTAGCCCCAGCTGTCCTAGAACTCAAGCACTAAGCTGGCCTCGAATTCACAGAGACTTGCCTCTGCCTCCCTTGTGCCAGGATTAAAGGTGTGTGCTGGAACCCCCCCCCCACACACACACACACAAAAGTATAAGTTAGTTATCTGGAAAGAGAAGCCTCAATTAAGAAAATCCTTCATCAGATTGCCTGTAGACAACTCTGTGGGAAATTTTCTTGATTGCTAATTGATACAGAAGAGCCCAGCCCACTGTGGGTGGGGCCACCCCTAGTCAGGGTGGTGGGAGTAGAATAAGAAAGCAAGCTGACTGAGCAAGCCATGAAAAGCAAGCCAGTAACCAATTGTTCCTCTGTGCCCTCTACTTCCGTTCCTGCCTAGAGTTCCTGCCCTGATTTCCCTCAGTGATGGACTGTTTACTTAGAAGTACAAGATGAAATAAACTCCCCCATGTTGCTTTTCATTAGGTTCTTTATCACAGCAATAGAAAAATACCTAACACAGCGCCCTCTGCTGTCCCTGAGCATGTTTTGCAGGGAAGGAAGTTGGGGAGAAAAGGGTTTATTCAGCTTACACTTCCACATTGCTGTTTATCACCAAAGGAAGTCAGGACTGGAACTCAAGCTGGTCAGGAAACAGGAGCCGATGCAGAGGCCTAGTGTCTCTTCCTGCTGCCTGCCAATCCAAATGTAGAACTCTCAGCTCATCCAGCACCATGTCTGCCTACCATGCTTCCCACCAGTGTGAAAATGTACTAAACCTCTGAAACTGTAAGCTAGTCCTGATTAAATCTTTTCCTTTATAAGAGTTGCTTTGGCCATAGTGTCTCTTCACAGATGCATGGAAGACAGTGGTACAGGGTATGATTTGAACTGTAAGTCCTGGTTTAGAGGCTTCAGAGAAGACTATTATTAGTATGTTGCTTAGAAATCATTCTTTTGATATTTTGAGGAAGACTGTGGCTGCATTTTGCCCTTGTTCAAAGAGTCTGCCTGAGGCTTAATTGAAGAGTTATGGATTAACTGCTTTGGCACAGGACATTTCCAAACAACCTAGCAGTCCCTGTGTCCCATGATTATTGGAGGCCAGTCTTGTGCAGTTATACTGAAAAGGAGCAAGCTGGGCAAGGAAAAATACAAAGTGTACAGTTGGAGGAAGGGAGTGCTAGAAAGTAAAAACAGATTAAAGAAAAGCCTGATTCTAAGTGGAATAAAGGGAGTGGTGACCTCTGAGCAAAACTCCGCTCAGCTAAGCTTCCAACATGTAAAAATGAATTAAAGAAAAATGAAAAGAAATTAAAGAAAAACTTAGGGCTAGGTGTGGTGGTGCACACCTTGGATCCCAGAACTCAGAAGGCAGAGGCTAGTGGGGTCTGAGTTCAAGGCTAGCCTGGTCTATTGAGCAAGTTCCAGGACAGCCCTGCTTAGGCAGTGAAGGAAAACATCAAAAACAGAAAGCTGGTTTTACTGGCTGGTTTTGTGTCAACTTGACACAAGCTGGAGTTATCACAGACAAAGGAGCCTCAGTTGAGAAAATGCCTTCATGAGATCCAGCTGTAAGGCATTTTCTCAACTAGTGATGGGGGTGGGGGGAGGCAGCCCATTGTGGGTGGTGCCATCCCTGGGCTGGTAGACCTGAGTTCTAGAAGAAAGTAGGCTGAGCAAGCCGGGGAAGCAAGCCAGTAAGTGACATCCCTCCATGGCCTCTGCATCAGCTCCTGCTTTCTGAGCTGCTTGAGTTCCAGTCCTGACTTCCTTTGGTGATGAACAGCGATATAGAAGTGTAAGCTGAATAAACCCTTTCCTCCCTAACTTGCTTCTTGGTCATGATGTTTTGTGCAGGAATAGAAACCCTGACTAAGACACTGGTGAATATGTAATTGAAAGAAGGGGTCATGTTCCATCTCCAGGAAGCAGCAGAACTTGGCAGCTTTGGCCACATGGTTCTGTCTTTAGTCTCAAGGAGAGAAGGAAGGGGTGATAGAATCTCCCTCCAAGACTAAGGAATCCAATGAGGCCAGGTACGTGTGAGGGTGTCCCTCCATGGAGGCCTAGAGAGGCCATTGTGTGAAGGGGTGAAGGTGAAGAAGCCTGGATTGCCTCAGTGATCCTAAGGTGTTAGAGATACCAGAGTCAAGACATACCTGCTGAGGAAAGCTGCTAACAGGAAGTGGAGCCAGCCCAACAGAAAGAAGTGTGTTGGACTCAACAAAGTTGAAAGAAGTTGGAGATCTGAAAACTGCTTAGGTATCAGACATGGAGATGAAGAGTTTGACATTTGTTTTGAAACAGTAATGTATATCTTACGACATTATATGTTGGAAGTATATGATCTGCTTCTTTTTTATTTTTACTGAGGATTACGGTTAAGAGATTGCATGAATCTCAGAAGAGACTTTGAACTTCGGACTTTCAAACATTGATGATACTGTGACCGACTATGGGGACTTCTGAAGTTGGACTATGTTATAGCTACAAGCCTCTGGGGTCCAGGGAGTAAAACATGGTGGTTTGAATGAAAATGGTTTCCATAGGCCCCTAGGGAGCAGCACTATTAGGGGGCATGCTCTTGTTGAAGTGTGTATGGCTTTTTTTGGTGGAAGTGTGTCACTTGGGGCAAGCTTTGAGGTTTCAAATGCTCGACCATGTTACACATATTCCCATGGTATTACCTCAGTAAATTTGAAGCCTAGGGCCCAGACTCCACTGCTGGAAGAATAGTGACCCCCAGATCCACTCAAAGCTCCAAGGGCACTACTTTCTGTGACTCTAGGCAAAGTTCTGGAAATAGGAGATCTCTGTGGAGAAAGAGAAAAGCTTGGGGGGTTGGCATGCTACCACATGAATAGTAAACTGTCCACTATCAAAATAATAATGGTATCCTTATATGTGTCAAACAAATACACATAGCAGCCAATACTATGTGTCTGCCGTGTTGCATAGTTAAATGCCTACTTATATTATTTGAGATTTAAGATAGTCATATGAGGAAGAATTAGTTAGGCAGGATCAAATTCCTTCCTCTTTTGGGTGGGGGCAGGATAGAAGAATAGTGTCTGATCAGAATGAGGTCAAATTCATTGTTACCTTCAGTGATCTGCTCCTCTGGGGCTCTGGAGAGGAGTGTTGCTTGCTTGGTGCTTTTTCAGGCTCAGGATCTGAACAGAAGATGCTGTCATGGGATATGGCCTTGACTCCCATGGCACTCTTGGGCCTACAGTGGAAAAGAAAAGTCTTGTAAAAGCAGTGCAAGGGATTAAAAATTGAAGGACAGATAACATTTGAAATGTAAATACAGAGAGTATCTAATAATTTTTTTAATTTAAAAAAAGAATTGAAAGATAAAGTATGCTCATGACATAGATACTAAAGAGAGCTCAGAAGAATGCAGAAATGTATGTGTGCTAACACAGAAAGCCATCTCTGAGATGGAGGGTGAGGATCAAAAAAAGCCAGTATAACACACGCACACACACACACCACATACATAAATAGAAAATGGCTGGGAGGTATCTGTCAGACTATTAGTGATTAGTCCCCCTGAGGCAGGGTCCTAAAGAAATGAGAGGGATTTTCATTTTCTGCCTTGTGCCTTGGATTAATGTTATTGTTTTAAAATTATTTGTGCTTGTCTTTGTTGTGGTTCATAGTCACCATAAAAAGCAATGAGAGGTATATGGGAAGACTTGGAGAGAGAACACGGAAATGAAGAAATTATATCATAATCTCCAAAATGAAAAATAATTAAATCGTTTGTGTGTTTTACATGCAGATTCTACTGAGATGGCTTAGTCATCATACAATTTGTCCATATAAAACACAACTCCATAGTGATAATCTTGAGAAATGGAACGGTTATTAAAAATCTTTCGGGGCTGGAGAGATGACTCAGCGGTTAAGAGCACTGACTGCTCTTCCATAGGTCCTGAGTTCAAATCCCAGCAACCACATGGTGGCTCACAACCATCTGTAATGGGATCTGACACCCTCTTCTGGTGTGTCTGAAGACAGCTACAGTGTACTCACAAACAGAAAATAAATAGTAATTTTTTTTAAATCTCCCTTGAGTGGTTTTATTTAAATTTTGTTTGAAGTAATCAAGGATCTGCCCAGATACTATTTTTTAATTTTTACATTATGTATGTATGTATGTATGTATGTATGTATTTATTTACTTATTTATTTATTTATTTATTTATTTATTTATTTATTTATTTATCGTGTGTGTCTGTCTGTCTGCCTACCTGCCTGTCTGTCTGTGCATGTGTGCACGCTTGTCCACATGTTCTCTTCAGAGAGAACAACTTTGGGGAGTGAGTTCACTCCTTTCCCCATGTAGGTCCCTAGAATGAAACTCAGGTTGCAAGCTTAGCAGCAAGCAGCTTTCCTCACTGAGCCATCAAACAGGCTTTTTCCTAGTTGTTTTTTTCACTTTGTTCGCAAGACCTTAAGGTTACTTCTATCCTATTTTCTGAAGCAAGGACCAGGTTGATCTCAGGTGTGTTTTGAAGCAATTTGGAGAAATGTTAGAAACAAAAGAACAGCGAATGGCATGAAAGACACTCTTGGGGACTCGGGAATATGTTTTTCGGCCATTTGACATGCAAGTGTGAATGCATGGCAATGAAAATAGGGAAAGATGGGAATCCTTGCGTACGAAACGAAGGAGTAGGAGGGAAGTCAGGAAGAGAGCACCAGCAGGCTAGTGCTCCCTTGCTCCCTCTATTTTGCTGTATCTCAAGTTGCCTCCAAGGGAGTTCATTCTAATCCTTGTTATATAAACTTGCTGCCATCTCTTGATCCTGAGAGCCTCACAAAAGGGCACTTGCTGGTCCTATAGCCCCCACTGCTTCCCTTGTCACTGATCCATGATGGTTTGCTTTAAGCACCATTTCTTTTTTCTTTTTTACTTTGTGATTACAAACAAATCTATTCTTTTTTAGATTTACATATTTATTTTATTCTTTGAGGATTTAATAGAATATACTTTATTCTTTCATTTAGTTTCTCTTTTGTTAAAATTTAACTACATCATTTCCCCTTTCTCCATCTTCCCAGTAACCCCTCCCATATCCACTCCGTCTCAAATTCATGGCCCTTTTCTTTAATTACTATTGTTTTATATATAAATAAATATATGAATAAGAATAAAAACATAATTTGCTGAGACCATTTCCTGTTATGTATGTTTTCAGGGTTGACTACTTGAGATTCAATAACCAAATAGTATTTACTCCCTCTGCCTTTCAACTGCTATTCTTTCCCACTTCTCCATCTCCTTTTCATGGCCCCTTTTTAAACTCCAATTAGTGTTTCCAATATATACAAAAGTGTGGGGCCATCCATTGGGAGACAGTTAACCTACCAAAGGCCACATCTCTTAAGAAAACTGAGACTTTTTAGTAGCTATCAACTGCCAATCGCTCTTCATTTGGGGACCTCATGGTCCCCTCCTCCATGCATGCTGGAATGGTGACTGCAAAGCCCTAGTTTTGAAATTGTGACTTGCAATCCCGTATGGGTTTATATACTCAGAAACATAATAATATTTGTTTGAATATGCTTGGCCCTTATAGAATGGTACTGTTAAGAGGTGTGGCCTCATAAGTGTAGACCGAAGTATGTCATTGTGGAGGCTTTGAAACTCTGCACAGTGTGGAAAAGCCATTCTTCAGAACAAGCAAGATGTAGAACTGTCAACGCCTCCAGTGCCATGCCTGCCTGGATGCTGCCACGCTTCCTGCCATGATGATAATGGACTGAACCTCAGAACCTGTAAGCCAGCTCCAACTAAATGCAGTCTTTTATAAGAGTTGCCTTGTCATGTTGTCTGTGCAGAGCAATGCAAACCTCAACTCACTTCCAAACACCTAAGTGCCATTCTCTAAGGCTTTTGCCCTAGTATATTAAGCAAGGAACAAAAGCCAGGAGTGATCTTCAGGCTCCTACATTACACTTTATTTAACTCTCCTTACAAAACTCTCTCTTCCTTCTCACCTACTTTGGGTGTCTCTCAACATTTCTCAATGCGTCAAATACAGTAGTTAGTGGACCATTTTGGAGTAAGAAGTTAAGCTGAGAAGCATCTAAGGAAGTGCTCGGCATCCCTAGTCATCAGGGAAATGCAAATCAAAACAACCCTGAGATTCCACCTCACACCAGTCAGAATGGCCAAGATCCAAAACTCAGATGACAGCAGATGCTGGCGAGGATGGGGAGAAAGAGGAACACTTCTCCACTGTTGGTGGGGTTGTAAGCTGGTACAACCACTCTGGAAATCAGTCTGGAGGTTCCTCAGAAAATTGGACATAGTACTACCTGAAGATCCAGCTATTCCACTTCTGGGCATATAACCCAGAGACGCTCCAACATACAACAAAGACACATGCACCACAATGTTTATAGCAGCCTTATTTATAATAGCCAGAAGCTGGAAAGAACCCAGATGTCCTTCAGTAGATGAATGGATACAAAAACTGTGGTACATTTACACAATGGAGTACTACTCAGCCACCAGAAACAATGACTTTATGAAATTCCTAGGAAAATGGATGTGAATGGGTGTGAGTGGGTGAGTGGCTGAGAAACAACCTTCCTCATATATCTGTAAGCCTGAGGGGGAATGAAAGATGGATGGAGCTACTAGCTTGCTATTATGTGCTTTTGCAGCAACAAAAGATTTTAGGCTTACGCTCTTGCGTGCTAAAATGCTCCTCTTCTTGAGATTTTATTATCCAGATCTGCAATCTAGGGGTGAGGCAAGCAAACTAGGCCAAACGACTAAACTCCTGGTGGACCACCCTGATGTTATGAAGCGGGCCACAAGTTCCTCATGAGCAGTAAACCTGGAGTCCGATTGTTCTACTTGCTTGTGCCTGTTCTGTATGCAGTCTCAGCCCCAGCCTCTGACCCCATCTGGGCTTACTTGTGCTCCATCACTTGCATTTCCAGAACTGGCTGCAAAGATGACACATTAACACTGCTGCTGGAAAACCTTGGCTTCAGCACTGCTCCTTCAGGGACTTCTTCTGGTTCTTTCTTTTTCTTCTTGCCAAAAAAGCTCTTAAAGGCTTTAAACTTAGATTTCTTCTTTCCTGGAATCAAGAAATGGACATGAGGTCAAGTGTGATGGACCAAGTAAAGGGAGAAGAGAGACGAAGCTGTAGTGGTGAGAAGAGGCTGGTGATCCCAGGTGCTTTGCAGATTTCACCTCTGGAACCCATCACACTATTCCCTTGTTTGTGATACCCTTAGAAACCCAGTAGGCACGCATCTGAATTGCAGTGGGAAGTAGCAGAACAGGCCATAGCTTGGGGTCATAAGGCAGCCTCAGTTCAGGCTAAACTCTTAAGATACCCACTTGCTTGTCAATTTTGATGACTGAGAAAGCTCATGGGCATCTTATTTGGGGGCCCTCATCCCTGTACAATTTCTATTTTTCTATTTTCTTTTGAGTTTACTGGAGGGAAGGCTCGGGTTGTCTCTATATAGACCAGCTAGTCTTTAAAATTCTGATTCAACTGCCTCAGACTCCTCAATCCTGATATTACAGGCCTGTGAAATTCACCCCCCGCCCTGTATGGCCTTAGCTTTATTCTTTTAAATGCTTAAATCTAGGAAACCGAGGGGAAGGCAGGTTCTTCTTCTGTAGCCCAGGGTTCTTGCCTGTGCAGCCAGAGTGGTGGTGTAGCAAGTGTGGGTTACCGCCCTGCATCTGGCCTTCTTTTTTAACCTTTTAATTGCTTAAATCTAGGAGAGTGTAGGGATTAAAAATGAAACGAAACAAACCAGAAGAAACCCCTGTAGCCCAAGCTGTCCAAACCTCTCTACCCTCCTGTCTCCGCTCCTTAGTGCTGTTACTGCAGGCTTGGGCCACCACCGGACCTGGCTTTGTCTTTTCATGTTTTAATTCTATAAATCCAATAAACTCTAAGGGTAAAAAAAATAAAAATAAAAAATAAAAATAAAAAAATAAAAAAAAACAGGCCTCAAACTTTCAATCCTCTGCTTCCAAACCACTGCCTCTGCATTGTCTTTTAAACTTCTAATTTCTTACATCTGTAAAACTCTGCCACCAACTCAAGCAGCGCCTTCCTTCTCTTTTAACCTTCTCATTTTTTTAAAGCTATGAAATCGTGAGGGTTTTTTTTTTAAGGTCCCAATATGCAGCCTAGGCTAGCTTCATCCACTTGACTCTTCTTCCCTCACACCTTAAGAGCTGATATCACAGGCCTGGGCCACCTTAACCTTCTCATTTCATGTTTTAAGTTTTTTTTTTTAGTCTAGGGAATTGTATGCGTTTCTTTTCTAAAAAAGGCATCTCTATGTAGCCCAGGTTCTGCCTTCCACACATTTGGGGCTGGAATCAGAGGCCTGAGCCACCACCCCAGGCTTGACCATCGTCTAAACCTTTTAAATGTTTTAAGTTGAGGACATTGTGGAGATTAAAAACAGCAGGGTCTCACTCTGTAGCCTAGGCTGCCCTCAGAATTGGGATTCTCTTACCTCCACACCCAGAGTGCAGGTTTAGCAAGTCTGTGAAACATCCCCCCAGGCCTGACCTTATCTTTTACTTTTAATTTTTTTAATCTAAGAATTTGTGGTGGTTTTTAAAAAGGAGAACAAAAACCTGAGTCTTACTCCTTAGCCCAGGCTATCCTCAAACTTTTGATCTTTCTCCCGCCACATCTGGAGTTTGGTAGTGTAGGCCTACGTTACCACCTCAGGTTTGACTATACCCGAGTCCTCTAGGCTCCCACTGTAGACTAGGCTTTCTCTTTTAGCTTTTAAAAAGAATGTTTTCTTTGAATCTTGGAAATTGTGGTAGTTTAAAAACTAAGGTCTCATACTGTAGCCCAGGTTGGCCTGGAACTCACAGTTGTCTCTACATACGCTGGGTGCTGCTGGCATTGCTAGCCTGTGCCACCACCCAGGTTAGCTGTTCTTATTTAAGTTTCTAGTTTTTAAAATGAAAATCAAAGTTGTGAGGGCTTTTCTTTTCAAAGGGGGAAAAAGGCAACTAACTAACCAACCACACAAACAAACAAAAAACCAGGGACAGAGTCTCAGGTCTAACTGTGTGGATCAGGCTGGCCTCAAACTCTTCATCCTCCTGCCTCCGCTTCCAAGTGCTAGTATTCTGGGCCTTCATTACCAAATGTTTTATCTTCTAACTTCTTAAATCTGTGAAGCTGTATAGAGTTTTGTTCATCAAAAATCTGGTAAGGCTGTGAAACCACATTTGCCAAACATACTCATGACAGGAGCAGACAAAAATCACACTGACACACACTTTGTCCTCCTAAATTAACAAGATGGCTCGTGTGCTAGCATTCCCAGTATGCACAGATTTGGGATTTTCCCTCATCTGTCATTCTTTGAAGGGAAGAAACAACTTTCCCAGAAAGATTCAAAATACTTTATTTAGATAATGCACATCACATCTCTTTCCACTCTGGGCACTAATAGATAAGGAACCTTTCCATTGTACCACTGGGTGCTAGTTGCTGTAGGAGTATGGCATTTGCACAGCTTTGCTAGCAGGGATTTGGGACAGCACAAAGAAACCAAACTGGCAAACGTGGTGTGTGGGATGCTCGCTGATCCTAAGCAGTGGCTTAGAAATAGGACGACATCTTAGATAGTAACCAGTTGCCAAATACACTTTCGAAATCCTAATACAATCAAAGATGTTGGCCAGAGACTGTCTCCCCTCCCAGGTCTCTGGTACATTCCAGAGGGTCCCTCCACCTCTTATTCCCATCTATTCTCTTGGCCCTCTGGGCTTCTCTCCTGTCCTCTCCCCCCTATCTGATCTTGTTCCCCCTTTCTCTTCCCCATCTCCTTCCCAGATCCCCCCTCCTTCTGCCTCCTGTAATTATTTCCTCCCCTCTTCTAAGTGGGGTTGAAACCTCTTCACTTGGGCATTTCTGCTTGTTGTATCCTAGGTATTCTGGGGTGACCTTAGCCAAAATGCCTAACATTGGGGAAAGGGAACTTGAAGAGTCCACCATCCACCTCCAGTAGACAAACAGGACCTCAAGTGGAGGGACAGGGTTACTAACTCACAGTCAAACTTCCTGACCCAGAATTGTTCTTGTCTAAAAGAACTGCAGGGACAAAATGAAGGTCCAATGACCAGCCCAACTTGGGATCCATCTCATAGCAGGATACCAAGGCCTGACACTACTATGCTATGATGTGCTTATAGACAGGAGCTTGACATGACTGTCTTCTGAAAGCCACTACTAGCAGCTGATCGAGACAGAAGCAGATGCTTACACCAACCATTGGACTGAGGTCAGGGACCCCTATGGTTGCATTAGCGGAAGGATTGAAGAAGCTAAAAGGGAAGAGTGACCCCATAGGAAGACCAGCATTCTCAACTAACTCAGACCCCAGGGAGCTCTTAGAGACTGAGACACCAACCAGGAGCATACACGGGCTGGTCCGAGGCCCCCTGCATACATAGAGCAGAAGACAGCCTGGTCTGGACTTAGTGGGACACGATGCACTTGATTCTCAAGAGCTTTGAAGCCCCAGGGAAAGGAAAGGCCTGGTGATGGGGAGAGCACCCTCTCTGAGGCAAGGGGAAGGAGGAATGGGATGAGGAACTGTGGTAGGGGGAGTGAGGGGGGGCAACAACTGGAATATCAATAAATAAAATAAATTATAAAGATGTTGGCTAGATATTTGGGTATTATAAATACACCTTTTGAGTTTTCTTTTTGCAAGGGTTGCTTTTAAATTACCAGAATATGAGCCACAAAATACTAGTGTTCAGAAGCCACTGAAAATACAAAGGTAGTTAGGTAGATAGGAGTAAAAACTCACCTTTATGTCCAGCAATAATTACGTCACCTATACAACTATAACTCAGGTCACCACAAGGTGTCGCTGTTGTAGCCATTGAGCACATAGCTGACCGCAGATGCTGACAGCTATCTGGCTTTCTCTAACAAAGCCTTTGATTTCTGTGTTCAATCCAATTTCCAAACAACAAGCAACTTTCAACATCATTACACAACAAAGACCAGAATAAACGTGTCACATGACACGAAACAGCCTCCAGAAGAAATCCCAGCTAAATCCAGTGAAAAAAGTGTTGCTACTGTTTCCTGTGTTTGCTTATAACATCATGCACATGGACAATCAATTCCATCTTGGTTGAACTTAGCTTTAAAATGCATAATATAAAACGACGACCTTGTTATTTTGCCTTGCTATTTAAGAAACACACACACACACACACACACACACACACACACGTGTATCTTTTCTTCCCTTCCATCTCCAAATGGCCATTTTATTATCTGGTCAGCACTAGTTCTATAGATCAAAAGCATTTCCCTCTCCCCACCCTTCCAAGACTTCTGCACTGCTGCTTCTCCTAGGCATCAGCCTCAGTCAGTTGATGGCGTAACTAGGTCTGCTTTGGTGAGGAGTCATTGCAGTACTCACTCATTTGTTCGTTCATTCACTCATTCATCCATATACCGTTTCCTAAATATTCTAGGGTGTCTGATAACTCTGAGACCATGCTAACTAAAGATGAAGGGTCCTCAAGGCTCCACGGAGCTCAGTATCCCATACGTCACATAGTCAGTGACCTCAGGCCTACAGGAAGCCAGAAGGAGTTTCTATGCTCCACCTTTCTAGATAGACAGTCTTTTGACTCATACACAACTGAAGAAAACGCAACAGATAAATGAAAAAAAAATCCAAGCCAATTAACTGTTACATCTGGTTCTGTCTTCAGAGTCAACTCTTACTGTGTCCCATAGTTCCTCCTCTGAATGTGCTTTGCAAAGAGAAAAGGTAATGGGCATGGACCATATTAAAATTAAGTTACATGCATATATAAAAGCTTCACAATAAAACCAATTATTTTGTATAATTAATATACACTAATAACAAAAAAGAAAAACATAATCAGTTTTTGTAAGTTACAACTTATCTGTTTTTATCATTCCATTCAGGTTCAGCTAGCTCCCATAGATAGATAAACAACTTAGCTAATGAGTGCACATTTGAGGAAGGTTTGCAAATGAGACTTATTTTAATCTAATATTTTTATTTTTAATTAGCATACAAAGTATCAGGTTTCATTATGGCGGTTTCAATGGCATTTTAGTTGTTAATTCTCCTCCCATTTCATCTCGCCACCCAATTGTCCCCACCCTTTCCACTCCCAGCACTCTCCTCCATTCCTCAACACCTCTTCCCCACACCCACATCATGGTCGCCTTCCTGCAGTCACGCATAGGAGGCCTTTCAGAATCTGAATTTAGATGCCTGTGGAGGCTTCTTGTTTCTATCCCCTTTACTCCTCATTACACATCCCTCCCTTGGTTGAATCTGTCTGCATTGAAGCTGTAATGGAATCCATGACACTGTGGTTCAGTTCTGGTTATTCTTTCTGAATAAACAGAAATACCTCAGCGAATAGAAACTTCTCCAAAGGTTTCAGATCTTTCAGCTCCTCCCCTCTAATGCTCCTCCCGCCCTCTTTATTCTCTCTAGGCCTAGCAGCCTCCACTTTGTTTTCATGTCACATGATTTCTATTAGATGGTTTTTTTCCTACCTCATCCCTCCCTTAAGACCTCCCCCCTTTCCCTTTCTAATAGTCTTTTTTTTTTTTCCTGTAAGACTGAGTTCTTTTTCCTGATAGCGGTACACAGTAAATCTGGTTCTAGTCATTAAGGTTTCATTGGGTGACTTACCCTCTTCTGTGACTTCCAAACCTTCCATACTGCTAGACACTTCACTTAAAGACTCAGCCATGGTACATCACTAAAAAAATCCAAAACAAACGAGGGAAAGATGAGTCCTTTGATATATAGGATACAAAAATACCATTACACCTTGCTACTTATCCTTTATCCTTAAACTATTCAAGAAAAGACATACAATTGCAATTGCCCAATAAAGGTAGGCATCATCTCTTTAAAAAATACAGTAATCCTAATAATAGACAAGTTCATGGATTCACAGGATGTCTTGCCTAGAGCTGTGGGGAGAGGGTGTTGGCAGGAGTGATGGATGGAGAATCACTGTGACACTTGTGGCCATCTTTGTGAATATGGCAGGACTTCCCAGCACCCAAATTTACGAAAGATAAAGGGAAAACAAAGGAAAGGGGGTGTTTTGACACCTCTGCCCCTCAGGACCACTATGAGAAGCAATTCTGTTTAACCCGAGAGTTCAGTCTGAAATTTTTCTTGAATACACACCTCATTTCCTCCAACCCATCCTGAATGTCCTGCGGCATCACCACCAGGAACCACGCAATCTGGCTGGACAGGTGGAACATCTCTCTCCTCCTCACCACACCGGCCATCACAATAAAAGGAAAAGACCTCCCCTTCGCTGCAAATCCATTCCTGTTACCTCCCCATATTTCTAGGTCTTGTTAACATAAACATCTAAGCATTTTTTCCTACTTACTCTTTCTGTGGCTTCACTCAGACCTCTGTGCTCTTCCCAGCGAGAGCTCCAAGCCACCTGCCTCCGTCCCCACAGGAGAACTGCTCTGGCTAAAGCCAGACGTCCCAAAGTACCTCTAAGCCTCCCAGTCCCCCTTTTAAAAAATATTTGTATCAGTTTCTGTTGAGAACAGCACACTCCCCGAGTTTTCCTCTTTTTTTATTGGCTAGTCCTTCTCAGGCTCCTCTAATGGCCCATTGTCCCTAGCCCTGATTTTGAAACATAGCAGTTCAGGCCTTTGTCCTTGGCCCTCTTCTTTATCAACAATAATGTCCTAGCCCAGCAAATGTTCTGAGAAGCACAATTGTAAGCCACTGGCCCAATTAAAAATGCTCTGGCAACAACACTTTAAAGGGCAACCCCAAAAACAGGTGAAATAATTTTTAAGAAAACATTTTTATTGAATTCAGTTTAAACAAAATAGTATTTCAACACGGGACCATTATGAAATATTATTGATATATTTTACATTTTCCTTCTCATACCAAACTGTCACATCAGTCACATTTGCCCCCTGCTCTGCTTAAACTCACTCACCAACTTTCTGCTGCTTGAAAGGTAAATGCCGTTCTATACACTCTGGGGTTCCCTTGCTCTGTCTCCCAGAAGCCCCCTGTACACCCACACTATGGTCTCCTAGAAGCATGAGCCATTCCCAAAACATACTGTTATTTTTGCTTTATCTGAACTGTACACAGCCTGGAATGCCATCTTTCCAAATGCTAGTCCCTTAAGTTCCCTCATGTTTTTGTGACTAGGACACCCCTATGTACTCCCATCTTGCTCCCAGGGGTACCAAGCACACAAACTGTTCACTTCGTGTGGTTGGTAAGGACGGGTGCAAGAGAACACAGAGCAAGGTTACTGGAGGACAAGGTCTGCATCTATACAGAAAGTGGCCCTCTTGTTTCAACGAATGGAAACAATTTGAGACACATTTCAAGTAAAGAACTTCTTTGCATGAAGGTCTATGAGAATGACCGGCAAGACAAGTAAAGGAAAAAGAAAACATATATTTTTGTACAGATGCCTTCATATAAAGTGGTCATCAGCAAGTGTGCCCCAGCAAAGCTATGAAATTACATGAATGATTCATTTTCTAAATACATGCTGGACTGAAATGTACCTCAGCAGAGGACCATGAGCACAATGCTGAATTTGATCATAGTAACACACACACACACACACACACACACACAGAGAGACACACACACACACACACACACATACACACACACACACGAATGAGATGAAAAATGCATGTTTTCTTCCCTGGGCCAACCCATGGCTTCCCTCCCCTTCTTCCTGTCTCACTGAAAGGTTGTTAATACTTTGAAGATAAAACAAAGAAAGAAGGCCTATCTTTCAGGGTTGATAAAGTTGTTTCACCATGAACTTATTGAGGTTCAAGGATTCAGAAAACTTTGCTTAGCCTTATGTTCTCAAAACCATTCAATAACCTCCCCAGGAGGGAAAAATCACTCCAATTGGTTGTCCAGTAACAAAGAGTACATGAACTCAACTGATTGTATTTAGGAATATATGTACATATACACACATTTACATATGCATGCCATAACAATTAGTCAAAAAGAAAGTCATGAATTTTAAGGAGAGCAGGGAACAACATAAGAGAGGGTTTGGAGAAAGGAAAGGGAAGGGAGAAATGTAGTCATTAAATTAAAATCTGAAACATTAAAAAAAAAACATTTGGTAGGATAAATCTTTCCATGGGGTCTGCAGTAGACAGAATTATTAAATAGATCCCAAGCTTTCTACTCCCTATATATTCCCTCCCCTTGGGTGTGGGTGCACCTAACCTAATTATATAAGCCCTGAAAATGAGGATCTAGACAATAGCTATGGAAGTCAGGGATCTGAAGCTGTCACAGATGCTTTGCTATTTGGCCGTGACAGAACCAATTGCCATGGTGTAAAGACCCGAATGGCCGAAAAGAGCAGACAGTGTTTCATAGCTCAGAGTGACCTTTGGTCAGCAGCTGTCAAGAAATCAGAGATCATACAGGTAGTCATGGTGGTAAATGTCTGTAATCCCAGCACTCGTAAGGTTGAGACAGGAGCATAGCTTGAGCTCAGAAGCTTAGGTTAGCCTCTGTGTAAGGATGTGGGTGTTAAGTGTTGCCTCAAAGGCATTGTTGAAGCTTGCTAGTGGAGAGTAATTAAGAGCTGACTCACGAGGCTTGGTGGTACACTCCTTTAATCCTAATACTTGGGAGGCCTCATCAGCAGCATTTCTATGAGTTCAAGGCCTGCCTGTTTATAGAGTGGGTTCCAGGGTTACTTTGAGAGGCCAGATAGGTAGATAGATGACTGGACCTTGAGGACTTGGGCCTAATAAATGTATTTAACCACCAACAGATTTTAATTTGATAATATTAGTGACAGGTGGTTGAAACTTGGAGAGAAAATCTGAATGAGGCTATGGCTAGCAGCATGTGTCAAGAGCAGTGTGCCCAAATTCCCCACTAGGCTTCTCCATTTCATGCCTGAGGTATTTGTTTGTTTGTTAATCATGGTTATTAATGCTATTGTATGGTTCCTAATAACACAGGAGTTAGGAGAAAGTGAAACTCTCACAAAAGTAGGGTGGGAAAGAGAAATGGGGTAGGTGTAGGCTCTGAATTTCCATTAACTACTTGAAATCTGTGGGATTTGACTCAGTTCTTTCCCACACTTACAATTCTAGAGACACCAAAGAACAGAGTCAGCAACTGGGACTAGGAAGGGGGAGAGAGGGGCTGGAAACCAGCCATTCTGGGGACCTTGGATGTGGAGGCAATGAACAAGGATGAGAAACCAGGCAGAAACCTGGCCCCGTGCTGGATCCTCTGTATCCTCTGTGAAACAATTTGAAACTTTTTAGTATCATCTTGAGAAATTTTAGCCCACAGTGTATTGGTCCAAAAACACAATCTGCAAATCACCTTGTGGTCTCAACAAATAGCCTTTGTTCCCTCAGTTCTGCCTGGTGGGAAATTGAATGGTCTCTGAATAAGCTTCATCTTAAGGCTGGGTGAGGGGATTAGCCTAAGGAGAGGAGATTCTGCTATCCCCAGTGGGGACATGCCCAATAAAAATAAAAAGGCCTCCCAAAAATGAGATTCCTGAACCTCCCTTATTGGGATATTACTTGTAAGCCACTTGGACCTCTAATTTTTTAGATCTTAAATCCATAGGCATTCTTCCAACTGAGAAAGGGGGCATCTGCTACCTCACAGAATGAGCAGGATGATCTGAAGGCACTCTGGACCCAAATGTCTTCCTTTACTGCACCCACGGCACAGCCTCCTGCCTTCTTTTGCCCTTAAATGACTACTGGTCGACCTGTTCTCTTGAACCGTACAGCCTAGTCAAAATATTCGTTGTCAGGACCTCCTCCCTTCAGCACATCCAGACTCTGTGTAAATGTGTATATACTATGTTCTTGGCTCTGTTTTAGATGCTATGGAGGCAATAGCAAAAGAAATACTGAACGTTTGCTGTTTCCTGGACACTGAGCATGCGCTGACACTGAAGTGTTTTGCTCAAAAACCTTCTCACTGAATCCTCAGACCTTTCCTGTGGAGTGGGTGCTATTTATTCTCACACCCTCCTCCTTAGGGTTATGGAAGCTGAAAGGCTAAGTAACTACCCATGCTCACGTGGTAAGTATATAGTACATACAAGTTATGAAGTTAGAAGTAGGACCTAGGACTTCAAAATGCTAAACAAAATGTTCTGTTCCCCGATGACAGAAAAAAAAGGGGGGGAGAGAAGAGAAGAGAGGGGAGAGGAAGAAGGCAGAGTGAGAAGAGAGTGAGGGAGAGGGAGAGAGAGGGAGAGAAAACATGCCTGTAATCCCAGGAAGAAGGAGGTAGAGGCAGGAGGCTTGTGAATTCAAGACTACATAGTAGGTTTCAGAACACCGGGCCTTTAGAATGATACTGTCTCCAATAAACCCTGCCCCAATTTGTTCTCTGTTGCTATAGTAAACACCATGACCAAAAGTAAGTTGGAGAAGAAAGGTTTTATTTCAAGTTACAGTTACCAGGTCATGTTCTATAACTGAGGAAAGTGTTTTTAACTTAGAGGACCTTTGTAGGCCAGTGTGTTAGTAGAGGTGAGGAGGGGAGGCTTTAAGGGGGAAAGAGCAATAGAACATATGAGGGTAAAGTCAGGAAGTAATGTGGGTGGGAAGGATTAAGTGAGGGGCCAGGGATCAAACAAAGTGAAATTTGTATGGAAAAGCTATGTGGAAACGTTCTGGTAAGGTAATTTAAAAAGTACAACTTTAAAAAAGAAATGTGTCCTGGGTGGGTAGATAATACTGCAGTGTTCTTGAAGAGAACCCAAAATCAATTCCTATCACACACTCTGAGTGGCTCACAACCACCTGTACCTCTATCTCCGAGGGAACCGTAGCCTTTGACTTCCTCAGCCACAAGCCATGGCGTATACATACTCATGGACCCACCCACAGACACATAATTAAGAGATAATAAAACAAATCTTTAAAAAGGTAATTTGCCAAGGTACAGGAAAGCTAGCTAACAGACAGATGTTTTCATCCCTAGAGATTTATGAGGCAAAGAACTAGAAGGTCCGTCGTCTGCATGTGTCATACAAGGGCCCAGAGGTCAAAAAAATAAGGGTGAGGATGATGGGTATGCCAGAGAAGTGTGTTCTTCCTCTCCCACAAAGCTGAGTTTAGCTTAGACCATGTTCTCACAAAACAAGGTACACAGCACCTGAGAAACAACAACCAAGGTTGCTCTCCAACCAACATGTGCATACAGGTACACACAGGGACACACACACACACACACACACACACACACCAAGCACATTTTTTAAAAATGGGTGTGCCTGCATAAGAGGTGCTGTTGCAGATGACTCCACTGAAAGCAACAGGACTTAAAAGGGACTTGTCAGAGAAGGCTGTAATAATCATGCAAGGTCTGATAGAGACCATTTACTAAGCGGATTGCTTTTGGATGGTGTGAACACTAGGGGTCAGCATAGATGAACTAGAGAACGAACAGAAAAAGCAGATAACAGCCACCAGTCCTGGGCATCTAGAAAAATCTGTCCAGAGTCAAGCTTGCCAACACATTTGACTCATGTTTCTTTGGTTCAGGGATTGAGAAGCTCCTGGAAATGTATTGGCAGGGCACAGAAGGAGCCAGCAGAGCAATGGATTGGGAAATGCAGTGCAGTCCCGAGGCCCCAGGGCTGCATGAGACAATAGGAAAGGCTCTTATTTAATATATGGCCTAGAGCTGAGCCAGGTTAGAGGGTAACTAGTTAGAGAAAAGAGAATATCCCAAACCTCTACACATGGTGACACATCTGCCATCCCAACACTCTAGAAAGAGGCAAAAGGAGACCCAAGTTCAAAGCCGGTGGGAGCTGCATACTGAAATCTTAACTCAGAGAAAGCCAGGCACAGTGGCTAGTGTCTTTAATCTCAGAATTCAGGAGGCAAAGGCACATGGATCTTTATGCTAGCCTGATCTCTATATATAGGCTATTGAGAGCTACACAGTGAGATCCTGTTTGAAACACACACACAACACACACACACACACACACACACACGGAAGGAAAGAAGGAAGGACAGAAGGAAGGAAGGAAGGAAGGAAGGAAGGAAGGAAGAGGGAAAGGGAGAGGAAGAAAGGAAGGGAAAAAAACAAAGCCAAGTGCAGGATGGAGTTTCCTCCTCCAAAGTTGTTTGTTTCCAAAGTTTGCCGTTCATTCACTAATTCATGGCACACCAGTGCTAAGCCACAAAAGCAGCAGGACTGATGCCTTTTATAAGATCTCACTGACTTTGTGGAGCTCTTTCCATGAAGAAATGCTACCACAAGGAGCAGTGGTAAGGAGTACCACAGTAGGAGAGCAGAAACCTGTTGGGTATCTAGGCACAAGAATCCCTAGTCATCGGGGACTGGGTAATGAAAAGGGAGACTATAGTCTCCCGTGTCCTCACAGTGCCCAGAAAGAACACATAGATGCTGGTGGAAGGGCCTGGACCTGCCCCACTGAGTTCACCGAGAGAGACAGAAGCCTAGGAAGAATAAATTCAATCACGTGCAAATAGCACATTTTTGTACAGAGGACAAGCTCCACAGAATTTTACAAAGTCTAACTGCAGATAAGAGTAGTGGTGTGAGGACAGGGCTCAGTGAGAAGACTATAAATCAACAGCAAACATTGTAACCCCAAAGGAAATTGTGGACAAGATGAGAGAGGTGAAGAAAAAGACATTTCTTATGATTTCCAGACAAAACCGTGACAAAAAAG
This sequence comes from Micromys minutus, assembly GCF_963924665.1. Lineage (NCBI taxonomy): Eukaryota > Metazoa > Chordata > Mammalia > Rodentia > Muridae > Micromys > Micromys minutus. Next base: position 90,838,184 of record NC_137970.1, read on the forward strand.
GAAAATGGCTTTTGGTTTGAGGGAGGGTGGCATTTTTAAAAGATTTATTCATACTTACGTGTGCATATGTGTGTGTGTGCATATATGCATGCAGTGTGCATACATAGGGGCCAGAGAGGACATGGGATACCCTGAAGCTAGACTTTACAAACTGTTGTGAGCTGCAAACCTGGAGGTGGTTCGAACTTAAATTGGATCCTCTGGAGAAGGAGCAAGCATTCTTACTCATGGAGCCAAGAACTCCTTAGTCCCAACAGAATGTATTTTTAGAATAAATGCATAAGTCTGAGTCTCCACAGAGGACTCTAGGAATTTTGGGAGAGAGCAAACCTGAATTCACAATTACTTATCAGGCGTTTTCAGTGAGTCTCAGTTCCTCATCTAAGTACTTAGAGGATGAGCTAGATTTTGAGGTTGGGGTTCATTTTAGTCCCTTAAACATCTGATTTTATCATCACTGGGATACTCTTCCAAAGTTCCACTTAGAGAGGTCACATGTTTTCAGCCTCACTACACAGTGTGCCTGCACTGACCAGCTGAGCTTGACTTTAAGAAGAGGCCTTCTAAAAACCTGATAATATTTTCAGTACAATCTCCTTCTTTTTTTTCTAGTTGTTTAGAAATTTAAGTGGTTTTTCCAGTTTAGAAATGTACATAGTTGCAGACTCCATGAAAATTTATCAAACTCTTTCCTCTACTCCTAAAGAGACTGTTTCCTCGTTGACTGTGGTGTATATATGTGGATGTGCACTCACGTCGTGGCCAGGAAACAACTACAAATGTTGTTTCTCCTCACAAACCATCCACCTGTTTAGTTTTTCTTTTTTGAAATAAAGTCCCTCACTGACCTGGAGCTCATCAGTTAGGCTAGGCTGTCTAGCCAGAACCCCAAGGATGCCTTTCCCCACCTACCCAGGTCTGAGATCACAGGTTCATTCCATACCACTCCCATGGATCTCAAAAGCGTTTTCTGCTTACTTCCCATTTTTCTAGAACAGGTGGGTTTATGGGGGAGGGGGAAACCTAAATAAGGATGCAGAGGTAACACCAGGCCCTCAGTTTTTAGAATCTGCTCTTTGGCACACAAAGGTCACATGGTCGGGAATAAAGAATGAGGACCTTGAAATATGCAAATACAACACTTTGTCTCTTTAGTAACCTCATTATTTTCTGAAAAAACAATGCCTATGGTGTCACTGTTGCCTTCTTTTTTCCTTATCCATATCTAGACTTTCCCCTGTTTCTATCACTTCACTTATCGTTTCTAGCCCTTGTTTAGAACATCTCCCTTACAGGCTGTACTAGATAGCAGAGATCTGTTGTTAAAATGTATTGCTTGTAATAGATAGCTCTGTACCAAATGTTTGAGCTTGCGTTCAGATCAGATGAATAAACTCCTTTATTTTCTACATTCAAAAATTGTTAACTGCTCTAACAATACAAAGCCTATTCTTTTTCCCACTGAGCCTCAGCTACATTGGATGAAAATCTCCCTAACAGAATTGAAGGTTTTACAAGGACCAGAAGCTCCAGTTGAAATAAGTCTGTTGTTCTGTGAGGCATGACCCTTTCGGGGTCACATATCATATATCCTGTATATCAGATATTAACAATACGATTCATAACAGTAGCAAAATTACAGTTATGAAGTAGCAATGAAAATAATGCTGTGGTTCGGGTCATCACAACATGAGGAGCTCTATTAAAGGGTTGTGGCGTTAAGAAAGTTGAGAACCACTACTGTAGACTTGGACAAGTCTGTAAACCTCAGTTTCCTGCCCTATAAATGGAGCATGATAGAACATGCCTAGGAGAAGCTGGAGAGATGTGGGGAGTGGGTGAATGAAGAAAACATAGTGTTTATAGAAATCAGGTCTTTTGCCTGTGCTTTTCTGACCCATCAGAAGACATGCCTTTCTCACAAAGACAAAGAAATCAGGCAAAATTTCTTTAGGGAAAAAGTATAACACTGACTCATTTTCAAGGGAGTAAGCTATAGAGTTGGACAAATCTAGGTTTGAATCCTACCTCTTGTGAATATTGGGATTTTGAGCAAAACACTGAACTGAGGCCTATATTTTCCTGTTAAATGGAGCCATTTAGTACCTGTATCCTAAGCTGATGATGATGGCTCATTAATTTAATAACAGTCATTTGAATACCTACCATATGCTAAAAAGGTTTCAGAAGAGTGGTCAGAATTGAGAAGGGCACTTGATGAATCTCTGCATATGGGATGTTCTCAGCGTAGTAGAGAGTGGAATGATAGCCCACAGATGTTGACTCCCTGTCCCTGCGGAAAGATTTCCCTCCTTGTGGTAGAAATGGTCCCTCCTCTCCTCTCTTCTCATCTCTATCCTCTCCCCTCCCCTCTTCTGTTTTTCCCTTCCGTTCCCCTCCCCCTTTCCCTCTTCCCTTCCCTTCCCTTCCCTTCTCTTCTCTTCATAGGTTTTCCAAACTAAGGCTGCTGAGGCTCCTCATAAGCTGCATTTGTAACTATTTCCAAGCTCTATGATGAATAGTCCACCCTGGTCTGTTGCTAGGATCTCTCTCTGTGTGTCTGTTTCTATCTGTCTGTCTCTGTCTCTCTCCCCCCCTCCCTTCCTTCCTCCCTCCTCCTCATATTTCCTCTCTAACAGGATCGCATGTATCTCAGGCTGGCCTTGAATTCATTAAGTAGCTAAAGATGGCCCTGAACCTTTGATTCTTTCTGCCTTCACTTCCCAAGTGCTGGCATTACAAATGTGTCTCAGTAATGCCCAGATTATACATTAAGATCAAACCGAAGGCATCATACATGGCAGATAAGCACCCCATCAGTTGAGCTACATCCCCAGCCACCCCAATTTCCTCTTTGTATAAAAGACCCAAATAGTTTTCCCATGCCAATAGCAAAAACTTTCATTTTTTTTCTATCCCAAGGGAGCAAAACTTCGCCACAAGTTACTTATCCATTAGTGATTGTTCTTTGTTCGTCAACGTTAGGTGACAAGGGAACTCTAAGGAGGGTAACCACTGGTATCTGATCTAAACATCGTTAATAATTCTTTTAGGTAATAATCACTTCACTTTACACACAAGGAAAGTAAGGTCTTGAAGGGCTAAGACAATCACCCACTACCATATGGAAAACAGCATTATGTAAACTGAAATCCGAGTCTGACTCTAAAGCCTTCTACTGTATGAAGCCGAAGTACTTTGGTAGGTGTAAGCACATGTGTAAGTGCACATCTCTTGGTTCTAGTAGGTGGGTATTTATGTTCTTGAGTAGTTATGACCATTGATAGCATTGGGTTCTCCAGCTAAGGCGCTGCCATAAGTTGCCCAATTTTCTTCCCTTTGACCAGCTGTCTTACTCCTTCATTAGAAACCTAGAATCAGTCCAGTCTCTACTGTGCTCTGGTCTCTTAACTCCAAACACCAGCTGTGTGGGTTGGCCAAGTGACCAACAGCAGGACCCAACACTGTGAGGAGCAAACTGCCTTCTGTCTGCTCCCCAATGCCACCTCCCCAATTCAAACACCCTTCTTCCAGATTGAGGGCAATCGCTCTGACGCTGGGCAGCAGTATTATATACAAACTACCAGCATATTCCTGAAACTTAAGAGGGCCTGGCACTCTTCAAAGCACTCCCAATGTCCTGCAACCCTATGTAGTGGATCACTGAGCAAGTAGCCTTCTTGTGATTATGTGTTCATTATTCTCATACAGAGAGAGACACCAACCAAGATCCAAAGAGACATAGGGACATGCCTCTAGAATTGCTGTGAGGACAAAAGTCAGATCTCTGCATTTAAATAATATCTCGGGGGATATTTTGTTCTTAATCCCTTCATTTACATAAAACCAACTGCTAAATGTCATCACAGGTCCCTGGAAGTTATAGCCAGCAGCTCTCTGCCCTGGAGCTTCTACTACACATGCTCATCTCATGCATAGGTTCATGTGGTACTCACAGGCCTTAACAGTGGGTCCCTTGACTAATTCCTGTTTTAGATATGAGGGAACTGATACACAAATGGTTAAAGTGACAGGCCTAAGGCCATAAAGCTAGGAAGCAATATTGTAAAGATATTCTAATGTTCTACTGCCCCTAAAGCAGAGCCCCAGCACCCACAAGGTAACTCCAATTCCTGAGGATTTGGTGTATTCTGGGCTCCAGGGGCACCAGGCTCACAAGTGATATACAGATATATGGGTAGGCAAAACACCCATATACATAAAATAAAAATGTATATCTATATCACATCCCTCCTCTCAGGGATCTGTGTAGAAGAGAGTATATAAAAGGTGGTGATGACTTCTGGGAAACTGTGTTTTCCAGACACAACAAAACTGATACATATATGAACTCACAGAGATTGACAGCCTGCACAAAACCACACAAGGTCAAGCCAGACAAAATCCTAATATGGTAGAAGGGAAGAAGACATGAAGTTCTACCCCATCTAAGGAACTATTGGCAATTGGTAGCTATTGGAAGGAGAGTCAGTTTTCTTCGATGGGGTACACTGGGCACAACAACCACATCCCAGGGTAGGCCCCGTGCTCACAAATAGTTAGGCACCACAAATAAGACTCCCTAATTTCTCTTGCTTGTTTTTTAATGTTTTTTAAGACATTTTTTAAGACATAAAGTTAGGTGGGTAGGAGGTAAGGGGTGATCTAGGAGGGGTCGGAGGAGTAGGGATAATATGATTAATGTTTAAAAACGAATGTCATGGTAATGCTCAACACAGCATGGACTGTTTTGATGGAATGTGCAGCATCCTATCTGAGTAGACTTCACACATGGCACAACATCATATTGTATAGCCCTTATTCAAAACTCTCAGGATTAATTAATTAAGTCAATTAAGTTTATGGCTTGAGCATTAATTAAATGTATTGGACAAAAATTTGAATTCTAGTTTTTATTGATACTTGTAAGTTAATGACTCACAATTTTTTTTTTGTTTCTTATTTGTAAGTAAGAACATTAAAACCAAACACATCTTGGCAACCTTTGAAACATAAATGAAAATTTTTTAAAGTTTAAATTAAGGTAATAAGGCAGAAGGCTTCCATAGAGAAGACAGTATCCACATGTGCCAACTTAAGTTGAATTGAATTAAATAAAGTTAAACTTTCAGTTCCTTAGTCCTACTGATGCAAACCTTGCTCAGTAACCACATGTGTTTAAGGCTGTTCCATAAAACCACATAGGTAGAGATCACTTCCATCACTGAAGAAACTTCTGTTGGGCAGTAATAGTCTGAACACGGTGAAGGCTAGTCTTCCTCATTAGGTTGCTCCAGACTTATGCCTTAGTAAAAATATTAGTTAAAGACAATATTTTTCACTAGCTGCACATTTGAAAGGAATGGCTATTAGTGGCATCTCTGCTCTGCAACCACTAGGTGTCAGTATTGTGCCTTAACTCCAATTTTGACACCAAAAATATCTCAGTGCTTTGCCAAGTGTTCTCAAGGGAATCAAATTTCTCAATACCTCACTTGGAAGTTAGGAACCTCTAACTTACGTACTTGTGCCAAATGGCAAATCTTACTTACTTACTTACTAACTTAACCTGGCCTTATCGGTGTAAGTTAGCTTGTTGACATATTTTTTTCTGGCCGATTAGAAAGTATATCGATTTATGTTGAACACGTCGTTTTAATAGTTTATTAAAGATGTTGTGAAAGTGTCAAGGTATGCACATCAGCTGAACTATGGCAGCTATGCTAAGCAGTGATGAGTGGAGTGACTAGCTCTTCATTTGGATAGGCAGAAACCATAACTAGGAAACTTGTGAAAGAAATATAAGAGACAGATTGGTTTACAAAGTAAAACTAAGAGGATAGATAGCGAAGTGTAGAGAATTGAGTGAGAAATAAAAATGCTGTTACTACACTTTAGTTACTAATTTCTAGAGGTAACAAATGACAAAGAATTATGTTACTTGAGAAATCAGAGAATTAGTGCAGGAGCAAGTATGTAACATGACAAATACATTAAGCTCATTGAAACACACCACAGTGTATATGATACATAAGGACAGCAGGCTGGAGGACTGTGCAGATGGCTCGGTGGTAAGTTCGAGGTTGCTGCTCAAACATAATAATCTGAGTTCATATCTCCAGCACCCACACGTAAGGGGGGGGGGAAGCTAGGTGTGTCCGTGAGCATCTATAACCCCAGTGTTGTGGAGGATGGAGACAGGAAAAAGAATGGAGTTCACTGGTTATCCAGCTCAGCTCCAGGTTCAGTGAGAGACCCTGTCCCAGAGGAATAAGACAGACAGTGATGAAAGAAAGGACACCAGGCTTTCTTCTCTGGCCTGTGCAGGCGCACATACCAAAAATGTGTGTGTGCACATACACATAAGCTACATCATACTGTATAACATAAGCATATACAGTTATTCGTTTGCTAATTCAGTTGGAAAAAAATTTAAAAAGTGGATAGAAAGATTTTAAGAGCCAGAGGACATGGATGTCAGCCATGAGATTGTGTCTTCCAGACTGGACAATATGTCTGCCTAAAGAACTGAGCCAGGATAACAGCAGTTGTCATGGCAATGTGAGTGGGGGAATCTCATGAGGCCCCAACCTTAGAGGTTGCAGCAGGCAATTGATGAATGTAGAGAGGGAGAATTAGTCTTCCAAAAGAATGAACCCCTTAATTGGTTATTCAATACCAAATGGTTGGCCCTCAAACCAAAACATAAAAGCAACACTAAATCAGCTCAGCAGGCTGTAGCTCTGTGTTTATACTATATTAAATGTTTAACATACAATTAAAGAAAATAGGCTATGGATTTGAGAAGGAGCATCAGGGACCTGGGAAGGGTTGGAGGAAGTAGATGGTGAAGAAATGATGTAATTATATTTTAATTAAAATTAAATAAGTTCTTCTATGTTTATATATTTAGTTTTGTGTGAGCGAGTATTTTGCCTGCGTGTATGTCTGTGCACTGCATGAATGCCTGGAGCCAGCAGAGCCAAGGAAGGTGGGATCCTCTGGGACTGAAGTTACAGAGGGTTGTGAGCCACCATGTGGACACTGGTAATGGAACTAGGGTCTTTGGAAAGCAGCCAGTGCTCTTTACTGCTGAGCCATCTCTCCAGTCCCAAAATCAGTTAAGTTTTTAAAAGCAGGGAAGAAAGGAGAGAGGAAGAGAGTGGGGAATAAAAAATGTTGTAAGGATCCCTAATGACCATTGGGCATACTCTGAATTTACACCGAGGAGGGGAAATGGGGTCTGAGCTCAGTGGCTGAGAAATCACAACTACACATTTCTGATGCTTTCTAATGACCTAAAAGTGTCTTTTTCATTTGAAAACTCATGTAGAGCCAGGCTTCACCAGGAGCATTGTTCCTTAGGTGCACTGGCACGCACATATCCAGGAGAACTGGTTGCAGATAGCCTAGGGAAATGGACCCAAGACTGTGGTCCACTACTGGGATGCAAACAGTTTAGCATCTGGATTATATGATCAAGAAAAATGCACAGGACCCTGAATGTTACCAAGTGGAGCTCGGGAAAAAAAGTCAATTATTTGTAGTCTTTAATCTGAAGTGGCATGCTGCATTGTTCCCAAGGTCATCTAAGGAGTTTTGCACCCAAGTGGGTGGGTATTAATAGTGAATGCCTGACAATAGTTAGTCCCTGATCTGGACCACAGAGGTGCAGCCTCACCTTCCTGAATCCTGCTCTTAACTGAGGAGAAATGAGTGTGTTACCATTCTGACCAGTTCCTCCAGATGACTGCCTGACTCAGTGGAATGGAACAAAAGCCCACAGGACCTATCAAAATATATATTGTTAAGGGTTAATCCACAAATGCCCAAAGACTAACCAGCACAGGTCACTGTATCCAAGAGTAATCTCTGGGCCACAGAATAGAAAGGTATTAGTTAGCCAAGGGGAAATCCACAGCCTTGGCTTCCAGTGGCTTAGAGAAGAAAAATCTTGAGAGATGGATAAGATTTGGGCCCAGAATACCTGGAAAGGAAGCTGTTCAGGTGAGGAATGGTGTGTCACAGGAGAAACTGAAGTTGCCAAGAGCACTCACCAAGGCACTCTTTGCCTTAGGTTGAATGGACTTGTGCAGCAGCCCCATCTGGGTACCACAGTGCCCTTAGTAGATGCTTCTCTTCTAACTTCTGATAAGCTGATAATCCTTTCTCTAGCCAGTGATATACAGAATTCTAATTTTATCATTGACTGCATGAACCACAGAACCTTTCCCCCACTTGTGTGGCCAGCACTATCCTTAACAGGATCTGGGTAGATTCTAAACTCCTTATATTTCTTTCATCTCCCATCTGCAACATGGTTTTGTGTCATATAGGCAAGACTGGAGCTATTTTCTTCCTTCTTTCAATAGGCATGGTTGATAATTCTCTGGTTACCTGCTGTCATTTTTATGGCTATGAAAATAATAACAGAACTTAACAACTAGTTATCTACAGCAAACGCTATACCTGCAATAGCCAGTCTGGAATTTAAACACCAAAAGTGAGAGCCCAGCAATGCATTCAATCAGAACAAAGTTCCCTTGAGGTTCTTGAAAGGGAGTCAGTCAACATCTGCTGGGAACTGGATGGCTCCAAGTATACTCTTTTCCAAGTATACTCCAAGTATACTGGATAAACAAACATCTCAAACATCTCCAAAGAAATATCTATATCTAGAGATGAAATATTGAGTGTAGACATGATCTAGAGAGGAGACAGACCTAAGTTCCTGTTTGGAGGTATTTGTTTGTTTAGTAGATTCTATTTGCAAGTCCTATTAGGGTTCATGAAAATTATGTATCCTGTGGATACAGCAAAATGATAATTCTAGGAAACCCCCTTTAAATGTATATACAATGGGATATGCCCCAGGGATACTAGGAGAATTGTTAACGTTTAAGTATTTAAGCAGCATGTTTTTCCTCTCTATCTTCTGTTCCTGAACCCAAACAAAAACGCAGAGAAAAGAACTTAGCTCCCCCTTCACCTATAAGTGCCTCTGACTTCCTTCCATTACATTCTACTGAGCTGTATTCACATACTCCAATCTGGTGAACCACTGCTTCCTGAGCTGAGTACCCCCAAGACGCTAACTTGATTCGATCAACATCCTTCAACAGGTGTTTGTGTCAGAGAGTGTGCATGCTGGCCTCCAGTAAGGAACAAAGGGGATGCTTCACTCTGAGGACTCAGCACAAAGCTAGCTATAAAGTAGATGCTGATGCTGTGTACTTAGTCTCCTATATGTTTCAGATCCTGTGAGAGATTCTAACCTATCTGTTTACAGGGGTTCTGGCTGCTCGACCTCCTCAAACTCTTTGTCTCTGTTCCCCCTGCCTTTTCTTTTTCAACTTTCCTCTCACACTTTGAGAAGAGTTGATAGAGTCTTACTTATGACAAGCTGGCTTCCAATTCCCTGTAGCAGAGGATGGTCTTGAACTTTTGATCTCTCTGCCTCTACCTCCTAAGTGCTGGGCTAACAGGTGGGCACCACCATGCCATGACTGTGCAGTGTTGGGGACTGAATCCAGGGCTGTGTACATTCAAAGCAAGTACTCTATCCACTCACTGAGCTGCAGTCCCGGAGTGCCCTGCTTCTTAAATAGACTATCCCTTGACCTCAAGTCCAGATTTTTCCCAAGGCCAGAAAAACAGGCTTTGTGTGTCCAAAGAGTGTCCCTTTTCCACCACGAATACCTCAGGCTGTGGCAGATCCTGTCATGGGAAACAAATACTAAACTAAAGGAACCCTGAAAAGGGAAACCCAAGTGATTTGCTAGAAAAGGAATCTAATAGGAACTGGCCCGGAGTCCCAGAGAGGGGACTTACCTCTCATTTGAGAGCAGTGAAATCTCCCACCATCATGGCTAATCACCACCCTTCTTGTCAAAGCATTCACCGTTCGCTCTCAACTCCTCTGTCATCTGAGGTTACTGAAAGAGCCCTCTAAACCTCCCTAGTATCTGCCCAAGGCCATAGACTGAGAGTACAACCATGAGGGAACACATCTGGAGATGTGTCCTTAAAACAGTTGCCAAGGACACTACATAAAGAGACCAGCAGGGATTCCAGAGTGCAGGCCCACAGGATATAGATACACATGGCCGAAAGGTTAACTTATACCATAGCCCCTCAAAATTTTCCCATGATCAGTATCCTCCAAGAAATGTTTTTCCCTAATAGAACCTTAATAAACTTTAATATAGGCATGCTCGTTTTCTAGTGCCTCATGTCTTATCATCATCAAGAGTAGAAGCATGTGGCGGGTGGCAGTGACACTGCTGATGGGGAAGCATTAATGGTTTTAATCCCATGTCCCCATGCCCAAACCACCTCACCATAGCACCTCATATGAAGGCTCATTCCAAATGCCATGAGGCCTCTTTGGACCTGCAGTTCAGCTATTCCGTAGCTGCAATGAGGAAGCTGTGTTTCTACATTGGATTCCTTGTAACAGATGAAGAGAGTTAGGAAAATCAAAAGTAGCTTCGCTAGTGCATGGCGAATGACCCTATATGTCAACATACTCATTGACTAAGCACATGCCTACATCTGTCTTGGTTATACTCTCGCATCAGGCACTGCTTAAAATATGCACACAAATCCCAAAACAACACTATGCACGTATATTAAGAATATACTGAAAGCCAGACCACCACGATCCACTACAATCATTACAGGTACATGCCTGTAATTCGAGCACGTAGGTGGCAGAGGGAGGAAGAGTCTAAGTTTGGGGCTAGCTTGATCCTGCATTAGCTCCATCACGTAACTGAGGAACTGCATGGAGTACATTTTAAAAATACTGCTTGGGATCAATTTAGAAAATTGTGGCAGCTTAAAAAAATGCAAGGTGTTTTCCTTGAATCCAAGTCCTTTCTCCTTATATCCCCATCTCCTGGTTGTAGGGTGCGTCTAGTGAAACCTGGCAAGATTTTTTTTCTTGATATACGCAAGCTATGGACTGTGCCTTTGCCCAAGTCTCTCTCCATAGCTCATGTGTCCCATGGACACACATCCAAGATCTCCCTTCCTCGACTTTTGAGTGACTGCTTACAAATACTGGTGAAGACAGATGGCTGTAAAGGGCTCAGTTCCCAGGCCATGTCACAAATCACAGGAACCTGCACATTCTCTGCAGCGCCACAGATCCTGATGCAGTACCTCCATCCTTGCCTTTATGAGTAAACTGAGTACGTACTACAGTGGTTTGGGGGAAACTCCAGCTTTAGTTCCTCACTCCCTGGGAGCAGCTTGTATGTGCCCAGTTGAAACTTTGGCAGGAAGGAGAAAAGGCCCAAACACCAAGAATCTGGAGGCGTCCAGGCACTCCAGATTGCTTCTCCAGGGATTCTTTTATTTCAGCTTTGCACCCGGAGCTGGCAAGTCCTGGGAGCTGGGTCAGACTCATATGTCTTTCCAGGAACTGGTGCCCTCACACCTGTAGGAGTTCTCCCAGCGGTGTGCTGCCCCACCTATGTGGTGCACTCCCACTTGTGGGAGAGATGTTGCAAAGTTTGACTCCCAAGTAAGGCACCAATTGCATCCCCTCATCTCCCCCCAGGGTCACTTCTCACTGTTCTTTACTGCAAGCATTCTGCTAGGGCAGATGAAGCCCCCTACCCTGAATGCCAGAGCCCTGCCACAGTCCACCAAGCTGTCCACTGGGACCAGATCAGTTGTACCAGTCACTTACTTTGAGTCTTCCGGCAGCCTTAATTGCAGGGGAGCAGCGGAGCTTCTCAGCCAGCAACTAGTTCTTTATGCAAGTGGCTCTTTGAAGTGCCTAGGAGTCCAGGCCATGGACACAACCTTGGCTGCTGCCACGTGGGGGCACCTTTCCGCTCCCAACACCCACATACGTGTAGCTCCAAACTTTCGAGCAGATGCAAGAACTAGCTAAAGGAAATGTCTTCTGAACCAAGTCCAGAAAGGGTTGGACTTGTTCCTTACATGATTAGGAACTGTGAACTCCCACTTTTCTCTGTCTCCTTAGTGCAAACTACCAGATACAAACTACCAGATGCTTTTTGGCTCTTTTTCATCTCTCTGTACCCCACTAAGCCAAGAAATTCACAGGATAACTAGATTTTTTTTTTTAATTAGGACAACAAAGTAGAAACTTATCAGAGCTGGGAAAGATACTTCCTTTGGGGAGGATATGTAAAATGAGCCGATTTCTAAAGATTTAGACTGTAGCCTAGGAATGGGAAGCAGAAGGAACAGAAGTCAGGGACAGAAGAGGAATTTCCCTGGTTTTGAACCATGTAAACCAGGGTGATTGTTTGCCCATGGAACATCTGTCCTGAAACTCCTGGACTTTCCCGGGGCATCCGGCTGCTGACATTCTAGAGTACTTGTGTTCAGGGTTCTGGAGTAACAGGGTTCAAATCCTACCTCAACCAGAGTCTGCTATCACAGACCTGTAAAGCCATCATCTCAGGAGGCTGAGGCAGAAGGATTGCAAATGAAGGCCCTTCTGAGCAAGTGAGTGATCAGGAGAGAAAGGAGGGGGCTTCACAGAAACTTGGTGAGAACCTGTTTCAAAACTAAAAGTAAAAAGTGTGCTTGAAGGCAAAGCCTTGTGCTGGTGTTGTGTGTCTAGCTCATGTGAGGCCCAGCTTCAATCCTAGCACTCTGAAATATAAATAAAAAACAAGCAAATTCTGAATCCAGGTGACATTTCTGTAGCGTGATAACTGCATCATGATTTTGTGAGGAAAGGTTCTTTTTTTTCACATGTGTGCTGAAATATTTAGAGCACAGTGTAGCGGTGCTTTTGATGGATCTTCAATTTGGTAAGAAAATGAATGGCTGTGTGTGTTTCCAAAGAGACAGAGAAAGGATGATAAAACAAGCATAAAGCAGTAGTTGGCGAATCTAAGTGAAGCAAACACTCAGTCTTCAGCATGTATTTCACTCTCTCTACTTTTCAGATGTTGTCAAAATAAAACGTGGAGGATGCAGCCTTAGCGCTCGGTCTGCCCTTGTCAACTGCTAGAGAAAACGATGCGCACTTTTGCTTAAATTGGAGACATGAGCACAACCTAGACCAAAGGGTTGTTATAAAGACAGGAATGAGCTAATATGATAATATGATATAATATATGATATGAGCTAATATGATACCTAGTAAGAATCTTATATTAGATCAAATACTGCCTTGTTTTATTTTCAGGCTGTTTAATATACATACATCTAGTCTCCTCACCTCACAGTTTAAGCCTCCAGAAATCCAGCCCCCCCTCCTTTTGCATTCTCCATAGTGGCTGGTGCACCATGACTAGAGTACTTCCTTAAGTGATGTTGGGGCACTGTTTGTGGAATCTGTATTCATAGCATTGAAAAATCCTCATATGTTTCAAGGAAAATATTGGCCTAGCATGGTAAAGAAGATGTTTACAATAAGAAGTAATAACAAATGAATAATTATGACAGCATACCATGATGAATGTTCTCTCTCTCTCTCTCTCTCTCTCTCTCTCTCTCTCTCTCTCTCTCTCTCTCTCTCTCTCTCATGTGTGTGTGTGTGTGTGTGTGTGTGTGTGTGTATGTGTTGTAATGTAATATTGAACTATGGTTGGCCATGTGTAGTGGAAAACACTACAGTCAAACCTTAGATAAAGAGAGACTACTGTGTGTTTGTTAATGGAATCTCCCAGTGCAAACTACTTTCCTTCCTTCTTCTTCCTCTTCTTTCTCCTCCCCTTCCCCTTCTTCTACTCCTCCATCAGTCAATATTCAGAGTCTTCAGTGTCACCTTTGCTTGGATACCTCTGATAGTGATTGGAGAAACAAGAGACATTCAGAAACCTTACCATCAAGTATCCACAGTTGGGTTTGCTTTTTTGTGGTAGAGAAGAGCAAGGAGGTTTTGGAGAAAGTCTGTGTTATACAGCATGTTTACATTATTCAATATCGAAAATGCAGCTCCAGGTGTGGTCCTAGGGGAACTATTGATTGAGCAGAGAAAGCAGAAGTATGTAAACAAACATCGTGAGACATTCTAAGCACATATACCTCTAGCCTGTCTTCCGACTGGGACACAGATCTTGGGAGTAAAGATGCAAGGATTATGAAAGGCACTTCCAAGTTTTTGCTAGCTGCATTCATTTCTGCTCTTGTAGCTGTGAGAGAAGTCTGAAAAACTTTCCACTTTCCCAAATCCCTGACCTTCAAGAGCCTGGAGGGTGGAAGAGTGTTCAGGTTAATCCAATTTTCTTTTCTTACCTCTAAACATAGCCAAAATAATGATTTCCAACCTGAAAATCACCAGGGAAGAGAAATCCCACACATTTATCACCCACACTACTCATAGCCCAGAGCTTAGAGCAGAGCGGCTGGGCCGGGTACCTCCCCTACAAGCAGCTCTATCTGAATCCTACATCCTGCCCAGCCACCAAGAAGGGCCCATCAAAGGATGCTACTCCCTCAGGTGACAGGAAGCTTGCTTGGCTCAGTTTCCAGGATTTCTACCATTTAGCCAGACAGGCAAAGAAGAGGTTAGGATTCCTTGCCCAGGCATATGAGAGGAAAGTAACACCCACCCTCCAAAATCCCTACCCCCATAACCCTTCCTCCATTCCTACTCCACCCCTAAAACCTTACTCTCTGTATTCAGTGATTCCCACTGGCCTATCCAAATGACCCCTGCTATTCTTCAGTTCTCATTTTCTACCTTCCTTAACATGCTAAACAAGGTTTTGGATTTCTTCCCCTATTCCAGTGTTTTTCAACCTTCCTGATGCTGAGACCCTTTAATACAGTTCCTCATGCTGTGATGCCCTCGGCCATAACATTTTCATTGCTACTTCATAACCATAATTTGCTGCTATAATACCTTCTAATGTAAATATCTGTGTTTTCTGACAGACTTAGGTGATTTTCAAAAGGGCCACAACTTGAGAAGCACTGCCTTAGGCCATTGGACCCCAGGGTTGAATGACTGAGTCAGTCATTTTTACTAGTCAGTGGGACTAGTATAAGCATATATGCTAGGAAGCTGAAATCTCCCCCAAAATGAAGTAAAATTGTAACAGTACATGGAAATATAAAACAAAACTTTGAGAGAAGGTCTTGCAATATAGCCCAGGCTACCCTCAAACTTGCAATTGCCCTTCGTCTCAAATGCTAGGATTACAGACATGCATCAGCATGCTGAACTGAAAGTACAAATTGCTGAAGTGTGAAAACTCATCTCAACCTTCACCTATATGGAGTTCCTATCATGTTTCTTAGATTTTCTACAGAAACAAAAATTTATGTGTACGTGTGTGTGTGTGTGTGTGTGTGTGCAATAACATATGATTCTTCATTATCCTCAAAAATATGTCCTTCACATGCCAAGAAAGCATTCGTCAGTAAGTCATGGGTCAAGTGACAATGGAGACACTGAATGAGAATAAGAACATGACTGCTCCTAGGTATGGCTGACAGGGTTTTATTGTAGATATGAGGGAGGGTATAAACAGAGGCCTTTGAAAATGTACAAGGTAAGAGGAATAGGAGTTCAAGGACATCATAGGCTGCAGGTTCCAGGCCAATGTGAGCTCTGAAAAGATGGCCCTCTTTAATTCTGCTTTATTAGGTCTGTATTTTTTTTTTCTACAATGTGATACTGCCTGGATGCTTGCTTCAGCCTTCTATCTACCAGCTACCCAGCTTGTCCACAAGGTCTTTAGTGGTACATGTGAAGTATCTCAACCACGTTGTAATGTGGTGCTCCCATGGTGAAGGCCTACACCTCCTGTAATGCTTCTTAGCAACCTGGTATCTTGGTGCTACCCAGAAATACACCTAAAGGAGAATAAATCATGTTCCAGGATTACTTGTGTATGTACATTTACTGCAGTACTGTTCACAGTATTCAAAACATAGAATCAGCTCAGGGGTCCACCAACAGATGAACAGATGAGGCAGATGAAAAAGAGCATCATGTGGGTTACTGGGAAATAAATGCAACTGGAAATCATTATAGTAAACAGTGGTAGCCAAATAAAAGGACACAAATATTACATGTTTTCTCTCATTTGTGGATCCTAGATTTTATATTGATACATAAAATCACTTATAAACACACAGCAAGGAAGCAGAATGGAGACTGGGGGTGGGGAGGAGACTAGAAGGAGCAGGAGAAAAGAGAACTTGGAGAGAGAAATGGAGAAAGAAGACTGGTCAAGTACCTGATGTACATCGGAAAATTGGTCTTTGGAGGGGGGGACCCAGTGCTGTGTACAATGAACATACAACCATAAAAACAAACAAATAAATATTAAAGTTGGTAATTGAAGCCTGAAGCTCTGGCACTCAGAGCTGTATGACCTTAGGCACACTACTTCCTCTCTGCTGCTATGTGTTTGGAGTAGAAAGGATACTAGGTTCTGTTTTATTTTTTTTCCATAGAGTTATTGCTTCAAAGGGGGCGGCTACCATGACCCAGAGAGTTATCTAAGTGTTTGGGTCCTTACCCTCAGACCAATGATCCTAACCAATGAAGTCTTGCTTTTTCTCTATCCTCAGATATGAAAGCATCTCTTGTCTCCAGATAAGATATCAGTTGCTAGACCACTTCCTATCTTGGAAAAAGCAGAGTCTAGGGTGGATCGGATGAATGAGTGAGTGAGTAGAATTTAAAAGTAAGCCGGGGGTGGGGGGGTTGCTGACATCTCACTGTGGGTACCTGCTGGCTGAATGACTCTGGGAAAAATCACAAATTCCCTACAACCCAATTTATTCATTAGAAAACTAAGTATGAAAATAATGTTCAGTATAATGAATTACTGTGCAGCATCAAGAATAAGGCCTGAGACTTAATAATTGTTTTTTTCATTTCCATTAATTAATTTGGTGGAAGATGTGTTATCCACATTTTGCCCAGTTGTGGAATTGGAGGAGCAGAACTGGAACCATTATCCTGAGAAAGGTCATTTTATAAGCATGAGCACAAGAATAGAAAGGAAGAGAATATGTTAAAACGATATATCTGATAAGGGGTTAATACCCAAAATATATAAAGTACTCTTACAGCTCAACAAAGCAAGTCACCTGATTAAAACTTGAGCAAAAACATAAATAAACATTTTTCCAAAGAATATGCACATGAAAACAAATCCTTAGAAAAAGACTAATTAGCGCCATAATGATATACTACTCCACATCCATTAGGGTGACTATTATTTTTTAAAAATAGTTTTATTTTTAAAATATATTGGCTGACACTATATTTTGTTAGTTTGTCACCATAGACAGCATAGTGCCCAACCATATTAGAGTACTTGATAGATGCTTATTTGTAAAGTTATGACAGAAAGACTATTGAAAATAAAACATTTGCAGGAAAGTAAAATGATGTACAAGTAAATTTCCAAAGTACTAATGTCTAACCTTAAGAGCCATGAATATAGCTGGGTGTGGCAGCCCTCTTGTAATCTTAGTACTGAAAAGGCTGAAGAAGAAGAAGAATTGTGAATTTAATGTCAATTTAGGTTGCATAGTAATCCCAAGCCCAGCCTGGGTTATATATAGCAAGACCTAATTTCAATATCAAATAAAAGTACATTTTAAAACAGAAAAAAGAGCCCAAGTCCTAAGATTTGATCCCCAGCACTTCCAAAAAGTAGGAGGAAGAAAAAGAGAAAGGGTGGGGAAAGGAAGAGGAGAAAGGCAGCTTTTCTTTTTCTGAATCTTAAAGGTCCTCAGAGTCCCTTTTCTTAAGATGCACATGTTCTTATTAGATGGGACAGGTTTGTAGGTAATATAGAGGAACTCCTTCCTTCCATAGCCAAATTGGTTTCCTTCTAATTATGTTGATGCTTAGCTATAAGCAGGCAATCCTGGATGTTAACAAGAAAGATGTACGATCTAGAATTATGTGGCTATAGCAAGAAGGTGACAGTTCCTTTGACTGTCATATTGAAGGATGAGAGACTGAAGTCCTGAGAGGAGTAGATGTGAAGTTCAGGGTAAGAGTAAGAACCCTTAGACTCCAGAGGAGATTTGTGAACACATACAACACCCACTCCGGGGTCAACAACTGCATATCCTCTACTTTACTGCCAGTACATTCTGGATGCAAAGCAAATATTTTTCCCTCCACAGCTTGGCATCTCTATTCATGAGCAGAGGTCAATACAGACCCAGAAGAAGGGATTGGTGTCTGATTTATGTAGCCTCCATGATGAGGTAGGCTAGGGGCCAAGCAAGGTGGGGTTCCAGCCCCCACATCCTTAGATCTGTAGAGCAAGATTTTTAACAGAGCAGAGGGGAAATTGATAAATTTTTCACACCATGTAAAAAACTGGTATTTCCTGCCCAAACACCAGGGCAGCCAGGAGTTTATAAATTAAAGCTAACATTTAAGGGGCACGAGAATCATGGGTTTGAGCAGTTTGAAGAATTGGGCTGCCGTGGTCAGACTTTGTAGGGTGGGGAGGGGAGAAAGAGGAGGGAATGAGGAAAAGGAAGAAGAAGAGGAGAAAGAGGGGAAGCAGTGGGAGAAAGAAGGGAATGGGGGAAAGAGAAAGGAAGAAGAGGAGAAAGAAGAGAAGAAGGAAGAGGAGGAGGAGATGAGAAGTTTGAACAAGAACCTAAGAGTGAGATGCGCTTTCTGGTCCTTCCAAGCTCCAGAGATTTCTGAATTTTCCTACCATTATGTCAAATACATTGCTCCTTAGGCTGTTCTTTTAGATGAAAGAGCTACCACTCACTTGCCTCTAGGAAGCTTTGCCTTCTGATGAAACCCCCGGACCCAGCTATACACTGTGAATTCACATTTCACACATTTCATGGGTGTCTTTTCATGGGTAGGTCCTTGAGCACAGGACATGCTTTTAAGCTCTTTGATCTTACATCCTATTCTCCTTGTGAAGGAGCATTTTCCCTGTGAAGCTGGGTGCAACCCAGGCTGCCTATTCCCTGGCAGAATAATGCAGCAGTTACTGAAGATGAAAGAAAATTGGAAGCATTTCTGAAATAAAAAGCAATAGAAATTATGGTTAAATGGCATTCCAAAGTAGGCCAAATGTGATTAAGAACCATCATTTTAGAGTTGGACAGTTGGACATTTTAGAACCCAGCTGTAATGAATTCTAAATGTGTGCTCTGAAGCAAATTGCTTGCACCCTGTGTGTCTTGTTTGTCTTATCCATAAAAAAGGGGGTAGGAACAACCCTACCTTGTAGGACTGGGGCCAAGTTGTAGTAAGATCTCCAGCACGACACCTTTAGTGGGAAATGTGGCAAGAAATGAGCTGTTTGATGTGAGGAGGGAAGTATCAAGCCATTCCAAGAGGGCAGGCATTGGGGTAAACATCTGTAGACTTGGACTACTTGTTCCCAGAAAAGAATCTTGACTAAATGCCTGGTTATCTTCTGGGCTATCCTTACCTAACTGTAAGGAATCAGTTTGTGGTTATCTGAGCTCCATTTTTTATTGTTTTCATGATTTAGAAATATGTCATTAGAAATTGTGGGAATTTAAGGATGCACGTGTGGTGTGTTATAAACTGTGGGTCTTGTAACATTGGAAAAGAGAATATATCCTTGCTTGTTACTGAACTACCCTAGTCTCATCTCTGTCTCTCTGTCCCTCTTTGTCTCTTTCTGTGTCTCTCTCTGTCTCTCTGTCTCTCTCTGTCTCTCTGTCTCTCTCGGTCTCTCAGTCTCTGTCTCTGTCTCTCTCTGTCTCTCTCTGTCTCTCTCTGTCTCTCTCTCTCTCTCTCTCTCTCTCTCTCTCTCTCTCTCTCTCTCTTGTTTTTCTGGTGCTACAAATGAAACCCAAGAACTGGCATGTTCCAGGGTTTCAGGCAAGCCATGCACTATTAACACTGCGCTATACCCCATCCTCTGATTTCTATGTTGCTATTCAATTAGACACCTCCATTTGCATGACCCATGGGCACTGCAACATTTAACCAGGGAATTTCGGGTAAAGCACTTCTCTCTTTGAATCTCAGGGCCTTCCGTACATGGACGTGTCAGAAACAGATGGTTTCCTGGGGCTTCCTTCTCTGACGAGCTGAGATCCCCTGTAAAGCTAACTAACCCAGCAGTGTGCTCCATCCTGACTGCAGGACTTGTCCAGGCAACAAGTCTTCAAGGTGTTCAAAGGATGGTAAATGTCTCACTGAGTGGGAGTGGGAATGGTTTTTCTTCCTGTGGAAGGTCATAACTAGGTCCAAAGAATCAGAGATGATATGGGAAAGGACAGAGCAACTATAGGAACAAAGGATCAAGTCTAGGGCAATGCTGTTACAATATGGTTTCTTTTTAAAAAATTGGATATTCTCTGCATTTACATTTCAGATGTTATCTCCTTCCCCCTCCCTTCTCCCATTGCCCCCATGAAGGTGCTCCCTCTCCCAACCACCCTCTCCCACCTCAGCGCCTTGGCATCCCCATACACTGGGAAAACGAGCCTTCACTGGACCAAAGGCCTCTCCTCCCCATGATACCAGACACTGTTAACTTCTGCAAACAATGCTGTCCTCTGCTGCATATGCACCTGGAGCCCTGGGTCTCTCCATGCAAACTCCTTGGTTGGTGTTTTAGTCCCTGGGAGCTGTGGTGAGTTTGGTTAGTTGACAATTTTACTCTTCCCAGTTGTGTTTCTTATTTGGGGAAGGGAAATGGAAGGGTTTGGAACAGTCATGCACACTGAGCACTAATCAGGGTCAAATTCAGACCTTAAGTCCCTTAAATATTTTTGAATTCTGTCCTTTTCAAAGTCAGGGAACATTCATTATATCTTATATCTTATAAATTATATATTATACATTATACATTATACATTATACATTATACATTATACATTATACATTATACATTATACATTATGTATTATGTATTATGTGTTACTTGTTACATATTATGTGTTACGTGTTATGTATTACGTATTATACATTATTAAACATACATTATTCTACATTATACACTGTTGTTTTTTGGGATAGGAACTTAATGAGGCCATTATGTTATTTAATAAGCCTTTATTGAATGACTTCCTTGGACTAAGGCTTGTATTGAGTGCTAAGTAGAGATTGATAAAATATGGCCCTTATCCTTGGAGGGGTCTCAGTTCAAGCAGACAATTACAATGTGATAACCTGTTAGGGGTCATAGAGGAAGCATTAATGTGCAAAGAAGAAGCTACCATGAGGGGAGAACGGGAGATGAGGCCTGAGTAAGTCTCAAAAGCTCGCTAATATTCAACTCATGGGGAAGGAAAAAGGGAGCACTTTAATTTCCAGTCTTCCCCACTCTTGTTGAAAACTATCTGAAGTTCTCAAAAGAAGAATGTTGTGAACACATCACCAGATGTTGTCATATTATCCCATATGTCCTGAGAAGGCATGGAGGTGTTTCGAAAGCAGAGGTCTTAAAGCTTACAGGTTTAGTCCTGCAGATTATAGAGCTGGAATAAACTAAGTTACTTCAAAGGAACTAGTGAGAAAAAATACCATCTGTTTCAAAGAGAGCTAATAAGTTAGTGCAGCTCTGTAGAGAGCGCGATTTGTGGATAGATTAGAAAGGTGATTTTGAGTTCAAAACAACCATTTGCAGTTTAGGGGTCTTGTCCTGGCAGCAGAAGCTCTTTCTTCCTAATTCCTTGTATTCCACATGGTAGTGTCCTGTATGGGTGGATTGGCTACTTCCCTTGTTTCTGGGACAAAATATCTGAAAAGGGCAGCTAGAGGAGGAAAGGTTCACAGTTAGAGGCTACAGTCATGCATGAGTGAGCAAAAGTCACAATGACAGGAGTGTGAGGTATTTGGTCATACTGTATCTGCAGTCAGAAAGCTCAGAGAGAGGTGAATATTGTTGTTAAAGTCTTTTCATTTAATCCAGAACCTCCTCTATCTATGAGAGTGTATCATTCACATTGGATGGATCTTAGTACCTCAGCTCAATATAACTCCCTCACAGCCGTGCCGACAGGTTTGTCTCCTTGGTGATTTTCAATCCTGTCAAGTTGTCAATCAATATTAAGCATCACAGAAGGTTTCTTCAATGCCTAGCTCCTAAGTTACTCCATCATTTAAAAGAAAAGAAAAAGAACATAGAAAATCAGCTTGAAATTAGTCTAAGAGCATCAAGGAAAAATGGCCTGTCAGCCATCTCCAAATTCTGTTCTTTCTCTGATTATCCAATCACCATGGTTACCCTTGATTTCAGATCGGAAGATTGTATTTCTTAGGATGATGAAAGATGCCCTCGAATACAGTTGTCAACCTTCCATTAGGGGGAAAAAATGAACATCATCAAACCAATTGACATTATTTCCTGTTGGTGTCTATCCTCGGCCTGAGCAGGAAACCCAGGTAACTAGGAAGACTGCCACTTCCTATAATTTCCTTACAGGGATGGGAAGATGGATTGGTGGATTAAATATTTGTTGTGGAAGCATAAGGACCTATTTTCTAACTCCCAACACCTACATAAAATCTGTGCATAGGGTATGTGCCTATAAAGCCACTGTTATGGGGCTGCGGGGATGGACTTGTGGGAGCTTGCTGACCATCAAGTCTAGCAGAAACAGTGTGTTTCAGGTTCAGTAATGACAATGATATATAAGCCAGTCAATCCTCCCCGATCTGCGACCTGTGTCTGGCTCTGACCCTTTTAGGTGGCTTCTGGGCAGTGCGTGGTTGCTGTACATTATGGGTAGATGAAGACGAATGGCTTGAAATCCTTTCTCGGCATACTTTGTCTGAAGGGAGATTAGTTGAAAGTGAAGTCACCTAGCCCAGTCTGAGCCTATAGTCCCGGGGACAATTTCCTAGACCCTGGCCACTGTGGTCGGGTGGCCCTGGGAGAAAGCCCTAGGGACCACAGGGTGTTTCCGGTAGGAAGGGCTTCTAGTGCACCCTGGGAATGAGCGGTGTGAGTGGCTATTGAACATCCTGCTCTAGTGTGAGTTTCTTTCCAGGCTGAGCAAACACCCTCTGCTCACTGTATTCAGGGCTCTTGACTCAAACCAGAGTGGGCCAGGGCGGGGGGCAAATGCTTCTCTTGCCAATGTTTTGAATAAATGGCAAAGCGGGCCCTGCCAGAGGCCTGTAAGGCACACGGTGATGAGTGCCCACTCCCCCCATCACAGAACTTCTGCATGGCTGCCTCTTTGCTGTCCCTCAGCTGCCAGGCATGCCCCAGCACCAGAACCGCTACAATTACCTAGCTAAATTGATTAAGATAGGAAATTCAGATACTTGGTATCTTGTAGACCAAGCAGGGTGACACAGTAAGCTCTCTGCTCATACCTTAGTTTCTCAGAATCCCTGCCAAGCTCATTCCACAAAATTCCAACCACTTAAATTTCTCCTTTTGCTGAGAAAAATCAGAGCTATCAAGACTTTATGCCTAGTTCTGCCAGGACTCTACCACCCCAGCCAGAAGTCTCTGGGAAGAAAAATAGCTACAGGCTTGCTAGCCATGGCCTGAGCCTGGTTTTCTAAGTTCCTTCTGTTACTGCAAGTCCCCTGCCCTGTCTCTAAATCCTTTATCACAGGAAGACAGGCAGGGGTCCTGGTTGGAGGTCAGAAGGATGATGACTTACTCACCTGTGTCAGTTGCAGGGGTCTGGAAGGCAAGTGCCCTCTAGAGCCCATTTATGCTCATTTGCATCCACAGCTTGTCCAGCCACCCTTCTGTGGGTAGAGGCAATCAGACATGCTTGCCTAAACATGATGGCCAAGGCTAGATATTCGCGCATGTGCGAACGCGTGTGCACATATACACGCACACATCAAACACACATACACACAAATCAGTTGCCTAAGGCATCCTCTGACTCACACCAAAGGCAGTCATAGGAGACCAGAAGGCCAGTGAGGACAAGATCGTGTTTAGTTCTTAATTTCCAAAGGCTGGTGCGAACCCATAGGTAGGAAGTAAAGGGTAAAAGTCAGATGTGGAGTGTGGACATGGCTCAGTGGGTGTGTGCGCCTGCTGTGAAAGTATGAGAACCTGAATTCAAATGCCAGCATCCGTGTAAAGGCTCTACTGAACAGTGTGAGCTAAGCTAACTAGCCAGCAGACACACACACACACACACACACACACACACACACACACACACAAAATACGTGTGCATGAGTATATGTGTGTGTATCACGTGTCAGTTATACAGTTGTTAGAAAAAAAGACTTGTAAAGCAATGGAAAGAGAAGACTAAGAAAATCCAGTCTCTTTGAGGAGAGCATAGTGTGGGTACAAGGGGTTGAGGCAAAACCACGAGCCTAAGTGTGCATGAGAGCCCACGAGCAGCCTCGGGGACGTTACAGCTTTCTGGTCCAGTCTCTGCAGAACCCTGTCCTCAGGAACTCTGAAATCAAGCAGACCTTTCCTTCATGTCAGGGATTCATGAGATTCAAGTCTAGCACTAGTGTTTTAGAGTCTTGGGTCTCTTAAATGTTGAAGCTAATGAAGGTCATTGGCATTATCGGGAGCTGTCCTATGCAGAAGAAGGTGTCACTGTTCCCACTCCCCCGAGGCTGGAAGTGAGCTTTCAGTTGGTCTCCTGTATGTTGAAACAAAGGGGCCCTGACTCAAACACATTCTCTCATCAAAATCTTCATTGTGGCGAAGGAAACATATTTACCAAATTGGGCTGGTTTCCCTATCACAAGTTTCCTGCCTGATGCATCCTTCACCAGAGATAACTTGGCCTCCGGCTCACAAAGGCACCTCCTGGGAATGAAACATTTCAGAATCAGCCTGGCCTTGACAGTGTAACAACAATCTGGTTTTGCTTGCTAGTAGAAAACAACAAAGCCCTGAGAGTCTGGGGATCAACCTGACTTTCTCCTAAGTCTTTTAGAGAAGGCTGTCTTGTGGAGCCATCCTGGGACTGTAGATCCTCATGCCTTGGCTTCTCCACTGTAAGGATTCGTGTCACCACATTCATCTTTCTGATACTTTTTCTTTTTGAGGGAGAGTCTCCTGTAGTTCAGGTTGGCTCTGTGTAGCTCACGGTAACTTTGAACTCATTCCACCTCCTGAAGGCTGGAATTCCAGCTGATGAAAGACTCATCACACCCTGCTGGTTCTTTTATCCTCTGTACAATTTGATGAGAAAACAACAAATCTTTATAAACTTCCTCCTTGGGGGGAGAGGAAGTCGAGCCCTTTCATGATAACTACCATACAATTGAGGGTTTTTTAAAAAAAAAATTTTAAGAGTTTTTGATGTATGGCACTATGTGCATGCTTTGGATATGCTACCTAACCTAATTCTTTCCATAGCACTGGGCCAGAGGCTCTCCAAGTAGGCCCACTTCTCAGAAAACACCAGTGACTTACCCAAGGTCAAGTGGCTATTATGACTAATATGAGACAGAACCAGTTTCAAACCTAAATCTGCTTAACCCCAAACTCCATATTCTTAATCACTGCCTCCTTTTCCCAAGACAAAATGTTAGTTCTGTAGATTCCAGACACCACCTTAGATCTATTGACATAGAATTCTGAAGTGTGGGGCACAAGAAACCACACTACACACACCAAACTGAAGGGTTCTTTGGCACTCAGAAATAGTCTTAGTAATACCATGTGGCTCTGTGGATCTGTCATACAAGTGCTACCTTAAGTCTAAAACTGCTCAGTAGTGTTGCTCACTGAAAACCAGTGATTGTTGTGACAGATGCACTCCTAGAAGTTGGGATTCAGAGGCAGCAGGAACAGGAATTCAAGGTGACCCTTGACTACTGCAAAGGAAACTGCTAATCGACTGAAGAGGAAGTCTACAAAATGGGGGGGGGGGGAAATCTTTGCCAACTATACCTCTGATGGCTCATTAGATTCTAGAATATGCAAAGAACTCAAAAGTGAACTATCAATGAAACAAAGAGCCCAGTTATAAAACAGGGTCTGGAACTGAAATAATAACCAGACACACATCCTTGGTTTGGTTCAGACACTATCCCCACCCCTGGCTCCTTCCCTTATCCTCCCAGCAGCACTGCGCCTTTCTGCCCTCAGTAATTTCCCCGTCCTGGTTCCTATCGCATGAGTTCTGGGTTCTCTTCTCCATTTTGTTCCTTAAATCCTTTCATAATGGCACATGCTGAAGAGGACAAGGAAGAGGATCATGAGTTTAAGACCAACCCGGTCTATGTGCACACGCGCGCCCGCACGCGCACACAAACACTCACACGCCATATGTACGTCTCTCTCCCACTGTGACTTCTTCATGAAAAAAGAAATAGCACTAGTCTCCGCCTCAGAGGGTCCATGTGAGGACTCTGCTCTCTCTTTTTTAGCAGTAGAAACTGAACCAAGCATACTTTAACACCAAGCTTTGGCGTGAGGTTTAAGTAAAAGCATTCAAGTAAGAACCTCCAAAGTCCTGGGAATAAATCCCTTAGTAGATATCCGCAGTCCTTACTGTCGCTGCCTCCTTTGGGTTAATGCGGTTTAAGTGAAGCCATCCTTCAACATAGCAGGGAAGTAGCCAGCAGAATCCACGTGGCCCCTCCCACCTCACTCCGCTTACATGGCTCCAGGCTACTGATGCTATCTATGCAGAGGACTCACACTTGGGATGAAGAAGTAGAACGGAGGTGAAGATTAGAGGCCGAGAGTTTTGCTGACCTTAGACCTAGAAGTCTGTTCCATCCCTCAAGCATTCCAGTACAGGTTGCTCCCTTTCTTTCATCCACCTAGTGAGTAGTGTCTCCTAGGCCTTCTTTCCCATGGTGTACATTTTTTCCTTCAATTTCATCTTGATATGAACTAGACAAGAGGGGGATGGCCAGAGTCTGATGGCCTCTTCCAGTCCGACCCAGGGATTGTTATCAATGTACCAACATCCCAGGCACACCCAAATGTACACCAGTGAATCTGTACTTGGGATCCACATGCTTTTTCTCCTCTTTCAAGGCCTACTTCAATATTGAGTTTGCATCAAATGGAGAAATGGGAGCTTCAAGGTCACCTGTATTCTCTTGTTTAAGTTTATAGTAAATTCTGTTTATTTCTTTACATTCTCTATCAAGAAGTTCATGAAGACATTCTAAGCAGTCCCCTCCTTTAAGAGATGCTCCTTGAAAACTAACCAGTCAGCAGCATCACAAGGAGAGAGCTGTTGTCTGCTTCTTTGAAACAAAAATGTTGCTGTTTTATGATCCTGGGAAGTCAGTTTAAGACCTGATGCATGTTAGGCCAGAGCTCTATCCCTCTTTTCATGTTTTGTTTGAGATAGAGTCCCACTAAATTGCCTAGGCTAACCTTGAATTCACAATCGTCCTACCTCAGCCTCCAGAGAAGTTGGGCTCACAGTCCTGAGCAAACAGCACTGGCTGTTACCTGCACCCACAGGCACGCCTCCACCTTTATTAATAAGGAGCCAGGTAAAAAAATCAAGACTGAAAGGAAGCTCCAGAATTCCTGATGTAAAATATCATTACAGGCAATTGGAGAGATGGCTCAGTGGTTAAGAGCACTGACTGCTCTTCCAGTGGTCCTGAGTTCAAATCCCAGCAACCACATGATGGCTCACAACCATCTGTGATGGGATCTAATGCCCTCTTTTGGTGTGTCTGAAAATAGCGGCAGTGCACTCATAAATAATTCTTTTAAAAATTAATACAGGATATTTGCTACTCTATAAATACAGTCTTTGAGGAATTAAAAAAAAAGAAGAAGATTCTTCTCCAGAGCAGACAGGACTTCTTAAAATTTTTCCATCTGAAAAATTTCTGTATATGACCCCAGTACATAGATAGGCATAAAGCAAAGGTATAAATCAAACATTTACTGATGGTACATTAGAAGAAAATGATTTTTTAGACAGTTCTTTGGCATATATATATATAATTTAGTATTTAGTAAAGATCAGAGTAAATTTACATACCAATTACATAGAGGTGCTCATTTACATCTTGGCTGAGTATTTGATATCGCAGGAAGCAGAAGGGCAACGTCTACAATTTTTCGAGTTGATTCATATTTTTATTTTATAACCATTAATACTGAAAGCAGAACTTTGCATATATATGCATATATATATATATATATATATATATATATATATATATATATATATGTTAAAAATGAAAGAAGAATGTTGTTTGTGGCCATTTCCGAAACTATATAGAACCACCCTTATGTAAAACCATATCAGCCTGATATCAAAAGCTGTTGCAAACTCTGTCCTATCTCAAGCCAAAATTCACTTAATGATTAGTTCATAAAATTCAAGTCTACAATCCAAACAGCAATTAAAAACCAAGCACAACAATATAACTAAAAGATGCAGGAATTGGATACTTACATACTGGGACTGATGGTGGGAACATATTAAAGCCTTTATTTTCCACAAATTAAACCACGATATTCCTATAACCCCAGGAAACTTCAAATATACAATAAAAGCACTGTAATTTATAACATACCATAGTTTTTCATCTGAGCCCAAGTGTTTCATGGTGGAGTGGTTAGTATTGTCTGTTACTATGGCACACATGCACAGTGCAAAGTGCACATGTGTGTGCAGAAAGAAATTATGTAATGCTGTGACAAGATAATGTGGAGAAATGTTGCCATGGTCTTGGGCCGAGAGACAAATCTGAGGAACAGTTGGGAAAAGGAGAGCCTGAGTCTGACCATCTAACATCCATCTCTGGCTTGGTTCTGCCAGAGAAATACACAGGGGAACAAACGTGTGTCCTTGGTAGCAAGGAAGACTTTGTCGCCTGAGAGAACAGCTGCAGACTTTGACAGTCCTAAGCCAGGTGTCAGCAGGTGGATCAACCTCTGGAAGACTATATAGCCTAAGAACCCTGAAGTTCCAGCAGAACTCCTGGCATCTTCAGCTGGATCCCTCATGCAGGGTGATCAATTCTTAGGTGGTCTGGAAAGGCAAGATAAATCCTCCAACTGTACAGATCTCAGTACTGCCATTACTTCCCCTATTCCCGATAAGCTTGTGAGATCCCCTTCTGTTAATGACGGTTGCAGCGACCCTTTAATAAAGTTCTTTATGCTATGATGACCCCAACCACAAAATTATTCTCATTGCTACTTAAATTACATAACCCTAATTTTGTTACTGTTAGGAATCGTAATGTAAATATCTGATATGCAGCATATTTGATATTTGACCCCTGTGAAACGGTTGTTTGACACCCGCCGTCCCTGAAAGGTGTCACAACTCACAGATTGAGATCCACTGCTAACCGCTGGCTGATAGAACTTAAGGAATATGGTCTGGGGAATCTTGAAAGGATGGGCAAACCTGCCCAGCCAAAAGATTGCAAACCTGAGTGTGGCCACCAGAGGGCACTAGTACACAAAAGGGAAGCTAATGGAGACATTGGAGTCGTCCTAAAGGTGAGCAAGCTGGGCTCAGGGCTCAACAGCAGCAAAACAAGACAAGAGTCCACACAAGTCTACCTCCTCCCCCATTTATATCATGCACATTAGTGTTTCATCTTTGATTTGTTTTTTTCCCTTTGTGTTTTTATTTTTGGCCACATTTTACCCCTCTTTTGTTTTATTTTGTTTGTTTTATTATAGTTCTAAAACATGAATGGAGAGGATCTCTAAATACAGAGTGTGGAGAGGCCCTACTATCACAGGATTTTTCTGGAAAACCTGATGGCATAATAAAGAACATCTTTATCAAAATAAAAGGTGTAGGGACATCTCTAGTCCCCGTGGCTTAATTCTCAAATTAAATACACCATCGTGAGAAATATGCACTGAATAAAATGTTCTAAATGCAAAAACTAAAACTAACAGGAACTAAATTGTATCATCAATACTAAGAGCACAGGCTGAATTAAATGGTCCGTGTGAAATGTATTACCAACGGCTCATTCTTTACGTTGACCAGTGAACTGCACTTCTAATTTCACTCTTGAAAACAAGCATTAGAATGAAAACAATTCTCCCGGGTTGGTTGAAGCTATAGCGTAAGTTTAATAATGTCTTTTATAATCACGTCAGATAACAAGATTTTCTTTACTTGTATTTTAAACCAAGTTGAATTAATAGGCGAACAGAAATGTCTTTCTGATGCCACTTCTCATAATGTAATTTAGAAACGATTATGAGCAATTGTTGGTTAAAATAAGCTTTGAGAGTTGTTGGTTCTTCCCTACTGGACTTGGGTGACATACTTCATATATATGTATACTCTGTTCAGATGAAATAACTTCTTCAGTGTATTTGCTGTTTTCACCTTTTGAATTGTGTGTGTGTGTGTGTGCGTGTGTGTGCGTGTGTGTGTGTAGAAGACTTTTAGGAAAATTTTTAAAAAGGAGAAAAATCTTCAGAATTTAAAAGTATGCAAAGAGTCAAAATGTATAACTCATAAAAGGACAGACTTGGGTGACATACTTCATATATATGTATACTCTGTTCAGATGAAATAACTTCTTCAGTGTATTTGCTGTTTTCACCTTTTGAATTGTGTGTGTGTGTGTGCGTGTGTGTGCGTGTGTGTGTGTAGAAGACTTTTAGGAAAATTTTTAAAAAGGAGAAAAATCTTCAGAATTTAAAAGTATGCAAAGAGTCAAAATGTATAACTCATAAAAGGACAAATTGCTAAAATGTATGTCATTTAAATAAAAATGTTTTCTCTACGAGAGATGCTGTCAAAATATTGTAAGTAAGATAGGATGGTAGATGTTTGCTGTCAAACCACATATCCAATAAAGGACTAGTATCTTGAATATATGGACAATGTTCAAATTTCACTACCGGGCTGAGGCTGTAGGTCAGTGGTCAAGGACCTGAATAAAATGTGAGAGGCCCCAAAATTAAATCTCCATTTTTTACAAATAAGAAAAAATGCTAAAATTTGAATCATTGATATAGTCCATGTAGTAAAAGGTTGGTCCCCAAACATCAAGACCCTAAGAGACAGGAGACTCCCCAAGTCACTAAGAGACAGGAGACTCTCCAAGAAGTCAATCTCGTAGATTTTTAGGTCGGTGAAGAAATGTCTTTGAAAAAACCAAGGAATTCTTTTCTTCTTTCTTTCTCTCTCCCATTCTTTCTCTTTCTGGATTGGCTAGGCGAGGTTATGTTACATAAACATTTACTGTAGGTCCAGCCAACAGGTCAACTAATCATGGACTGAAACCATAAAAACTGAGCCAAAAATCAAAGTTTACTATCTCAAGTTCTTGTTATAGTGAAGGAGATCTTATACAATCTAAAATTGCCAAGTGACATGAAGTGACATTTCATCAAGATATGTGTGTGTGTGTGTGCATACATAAAACAAGTATATGAAAGTATATGTTCAATGCTACTATGTGTTAGGGGAATGAAAATTAAAATTACAATAGTATATTTATCAGAAATACTAAAATATAAACAATACATTAATTTTTGAGGAGAATTTGGAGAATGTGGGGCATTCATGTTCTTGGTGGGCATATAAAATGATATAAAATAACCACTTTGGAAAATGATTTGATTATTTCTTATAGAAGGCAAATATATTTCTTAAAGTATTCAACAAATATATGGTTCAGTAATTACAGTTTTCATCTTTGTTTCTTGGACATCAAAGATGGGCAACATTTTGTAAGGAAAAATACTGCTTTGAATTTAAAATGCTTATACTTTGAAGCTTAGTCTTAACAAGCTTTATGACCTTGAACAAAGGGCTTATTCTTTCTGCTACTACATTTCGTCATCCATGGAGAAACATTTTTTGAAGAGCTAGGGATATGTCCCAGTGGTGGACCACTTGGCTATTATGTGTAAGGTCCTGGGTTAGATGTGGAGTAGGTGGAAGAAATAAAATCTTGAAGGGTTAAGTGGAAACATCTGTGCATTAGAAGAACAAACCCCAAACTCTCAGCTTCTCCCACTGGACACTTCCAAGTCTATTTCTCTCTACCAACAAGCCAGCAAGCAATCCTGTAATGCACTCTCTACAGCCGGGTGTCTTCTCCTGGAAGTCAGTTCTGGCACATAAAGTATTGGATCCCATAGACAAGTTGATTGTATCTGTGTTTCTAATGAACTGGCTATATAGCTCCCCACAACCTTCTGGGTTTGATTAACTTATTCAAGCGGCACAAAGAATGCAGGAAAAAAACAGTTATGATTCCTGTTTTATGTTGAAGGATATTAATAATGGTACTGTGAAATGACATACAGGGTGAGGGATGGGGGAGGGGGAGGGGGAGTTTCCTTCCTCTCTCTGAGCAACAACACCCTCTATCCCTCCACGAACTTCAGTGCTTTCAACTGAGTTTTTGTGAAGATTTTATTACATGTGCATGAAATATCCAAAGGCCTATGTACTCTTCTTGCTCTCTGTGCACCATTCCTTTCACTGGTGCAGGACCTCTTTTGTATAAGAGAGGTTGCCATGGTGTGCATCTGAAATGCCCCTGCACAAAAGTCCATGTATTCAAAGGTTTGGTCTCCAGCTTGGTGATGTTTCCATAGGTGAAATTTTAAGACCTAAGGGACAATGAAAAGAAGTTAGGCCATTGGGAGTCACGTGCAGGGGCCAGCCCCCCCCCCCCCCCCCCGGCATGGGGTTTCTCCTTTCTTGTCCATTCTTCTTGAGGCAGCGGAGGGGGAAGAGTGTTGGTGGAGGGTAAGACTTGGTCTTAGGAGATCTGGGGCTAAGACTTGGTCTTACGAGATATTTAGGGTTGCTGTATAATAAAAGTTTACTATCTAAGTCTAAGTCACTGTGCTACTGTAGCTGATCTGCCTTCTGTGATCTTCGGAAGCCGGAGACTGCAGTCTCTGTCACTTAGCACCTCTTCCTAAAACAGCAAGGGATTAAGTAAATAGACTTTGTACTAGCTCAGCTGAAACTGCTGGGCCCTAGCTTTTAGTCTGCAGGAAGAAAAGGGTAGAAAAGTGATTATAATGTTTATTACTAAGTAGTAAAAAATGTCCTATGAAAGCTATCTAAAGGAAAGGCCGAAAGATCCTAAGTGGTGAAAGGGAAAAAAGGTTCCTAGGGGGAAAAGTTCTTCTAAGGAAAAGGGGGATGGAATGGATTGGGAAAGGAAAGGGAACGGGGATGGATTTGGAATGGGAATAATGCCTCTCTCTCTTTATCCTCAGTGCTTAATCATTTTTCAGAATGAACATTACAAAGTTCATCACAAGTTCACACAAATATCAAATCATAAACTGAAATAGAAGTTTACAACAGAGAATGCTTACATGCATATCCATTAGGAATAATTATCTGTCTAAACATCCATCACCTGTCTCAGCTCCACAGATTCACTGACATTTAAAACCATAACTAAGTTATTAGTGAAGTTTTGTATAGATAGACCTAGCCAATATTTTATCTCCTGTCCTTGCACCTATAATAAACCCTTAGTTTCCTTTTTATGACCTTTGTTTATTGTTTTACAACCTCTTGGAATGTGCTCTGAGTAGGAGAAAGTCTGCTTACTATCTAAGAGCAATTAACTGGTGACACTTGGGAGACTGGCAGAGTTCTCACTGTAGTTCTGACTATCAGAAATGACCTAATGGCAGTCTCAATATAAAGGAGCTTAATAATCAAATATAATTTTAGGAATTCTTATAGGATCATCATTAAGACTTAAGAAGTTATTTATATGTCCATATAGCATCACTACAAGACAGTATGTCTTCGTAGGTCTGCAGAGATCTGCTCTAAAAGGGGTGTGCTGTAACTTAATTATTGTTATATATGCTTAATAATAACAGGAAAAACATATCAATAGCAGGGATCTTTCTTAGAATGAATCCCTTACAGCCTCGCTGAATAAGGGCGAACCAGTCGCAGACCATATGACAATCAGAGGCGGCCATCTCAGGATGGTCACATGCCAGATGTTATGGCTCCTGACTTTGGAGGCGACTGTGAAACCCTGTTTCTTCTTCCTCTCACTATTTTGTTTCTGGCTCCCATGTGGTGATGAGCAACCTTCTCTAGTATGCAGTCTTGCTATGACCCACTGCAGTACTGTGAGCCCTAATGAGCCTTTCTTTTCCTATGTTGTGTGTCCAAAGTTACAGTAATGCGAAAGTGACTACTATAGAATCTTATGTCCTAACACTGGACAAGAAAGTAAAGGATGATTCATTTCTAGAGTCTGCAAAGGAAATTTTAAAACAGGAACTATGAATAAAAGCAGTGTGTGAGGGGTGCACTAATTATCACCACTTAGTAGATGATGAGCCAGTTCACGAAAGGAAAATATTACTCTCCGTCTTCTTTCTGTCTTCATTAATTCAGCTCAAGGAACCAACCATGTCTTAAGCATACCTACCTCTACTCTATACTTAGCACAAGTACTTGCCCCAGGAAGTACTTGGTGGCCTTTTGGTAATGTCTCATAGTGGCATAGTAAGGAATATTCTCTAAAAATAGGAAAAGGAAAGTTTCATCCTCTGGTTAGGGGGATGTCTTTGCTTATTGAGATTTCCGAGACCTTTCACAGTGTCCAATGTGGACTGTTCCCTGTGGGCATTGAATGGAAAAAAAGAAAGAAAGAAAAAAGGAAAGACATGCTGGGGCACAGTGGCACAGGCCTTTAATCCCAGCACCCAGGAGACAGAGGCAGTCAGAAAATTCTGTGAGTTTGAGGCCAGCCTGGTCTACAGAGAGAGTCCCAGACAGTCAGGTCTCTGTTACAGAGAGAAACCCTGTTTGGGGGTGGGGGTGGGGGTGGGGGAAATAACTGTTAGGTCTCAAACCTGATAGGTTATTTCCCAGCCAGTGGAATGAGCTAGTTCAAACCAGATTAGATCATATAAAAGGCAGGTTTATTGGGAAACTGCTCTCAGGCGCTGTTCACTGGGCCCAAGGATTGGAAAGTTGGGGATTGGAGGGCACACATGAGTGTACAGAGAGAAAAGAAAGGAAATAAAGAGGAATAAGCATAATGTCTGGATTATATAAAGATCTCTGGGGGAGGGCTAGAAAATTCAGGGTTGGGGGCAAGGTGTGCTGGGAGAACCTGGAGGCCAGGTCTGTCTGCTTTGATTATGTAAAATACTCACCTTAGTCCTTTGTTCTGGTCTGAAATGAAACAGAATCCTTTACCCTCCTGGTCAAAGACAACATAAACCCCATTAAGGACCAAGCCAGATTCCGAAAAGCCACCAGCTCCAGGAACAGACCATAAGTTCCAGAATCTAGGCCATAAGTCACCAGTTCCAGGGACAGACCATAAAATTCAGAACAAGATCATAAAACCTCCTCCCAAAGAACAGCCTGGGGATAACCACAAAAATGGGGAAATGGCTTATCCTTGGATTGGTCATCTGTGCCGGGCAGTTCTATCTCATCCGTAGTTAAACATTCATGTCATAGGAATGCAGACCACTCACCACCTGGTACAAGCCAATCAGAAGCCAACCTCTGCGCCTCCCCAGCACCCACCAATGACATTTTAGATTACCTAACCCACTCTCTAAATATAGAACTAACACAGTAGTCAATCCAAGTTATAAAAATGCATACTAATGTATACTAATGTCACCGCTTTGGCCCCTACCAATCACGTTAGAGATCACCTAATCCTAGAGAGTTCCCCTCGTTCCCTACAAGCCCGCCTGTGTGCCTTTTCTGGGGTCCCCATTTTGCAGAGTGGTTGACACCCCCTCCCCTGCACGCTGGATGTTTCTACAGAACAAACACCCTTTGTGTTTGCATACTATCTGAGTCTGGGGTCTTCCCTCAGCGATCTCAGACCCTTACACTGGCCTCTTTGTTCGTCTTCTTTCCTTTTTTTCCCTCCTTCCTCTTCCCATATCCTCAGTGTCGTGTTCTCTGTGGACTTTCAGACATCTTTGCGTCTCTGCTCCTTTTTACATCTACAGTAAAAGGTTCTCCTCCACCATACCTAGGAGCATCCATGTCCCACCTTTCTCTCTTTCTTTCATTCTTTATTTATATATTTATTTATTTATATTTATTATATTCATCTGGTGCCAAAACCCAGGATCAGTCATGTCCTTCCTTTTTTAATATCTTTTTTTTCACTCAATGACTACCCCTAGGTATGGTGGATGATAATGTTAATCGTAGGTTAAAAGGAAGGAGGGCAGAGGCAGAGACACCTGGAAGAGTCCAGGGTGAACATGGACCCTAAATCATGTGAGGAGAGGGGAAGGGGAAAGAGGAGAGCCAAGAGAGTAAAGGGTAGACTAAAGACCTAGGTAACCAAAATGGCTGAATTATACATTGGAAGGGCATCTGGGGGAAATGCAGCCCAGCTCCTGAACTGAAGTTTAGGGTAGCGAATGGGGCACACAAGCCAGGAACACCCTGTAACAGGTAGGGACTGAAGGATGCTGGGAGAACCTGGAACCTGATCTGATTTGATATGTTAGTCGCCTCCAGTTAGCCCTAACAACAAAACATTACTCAGAAACATCATGTGAGGCCTGGTGGGGAGAAATGATTTCTCACTGTGTGTGCTGGGAATTGAACCAGGGACCTCTGGAAGAGCAGCTAGTGCTCTTTAATTGCTGAGCCATCTCTCCAGCCCCTGCCCTTTTATATCCCTTGCCCCCCACCATACCAGCAAAGCATGCGCCATTTACCAGTCTCCATCTTTGCATCTTTGCAGCTAGAGAGATGAGACCTGCCGGGGGCTCACACTAAGTAAACAAGCTCATGACCCAGTTGGGACCAGGCATTTCCCACATCAGATAGTGCCCAAAGAAGGAAGCTAAGATGTGGGGAATGTAGCCTTCTTCTATTCTGACCTGGAGCCTTTTTCCAGGGAGTCATAGCCAAGCCTCTCAAGTTCTTTCCACAAGAAAATGAAAGAGCAGCGTACAAGACTGGAAAAACGGGTCCCTAGCACCTTCTAAAAGCTTTCCCCTTTCTGAGGCCTCTCACTAGCAGGCAAGAGGCTCTGACTGGGGAAGGAGGAAAGGCTGCAGAGGGCCCTTGGACAGGCAGCTGTTTCCCTCTCCTCCCACAATCCCTATTCCCCAAATGAAGGGGCTGCTGCCAAAAACAGCTTGGCAGATTTGATGTGCTGCTTGAGACAGCTTCCTCCCCTCCCAACTCTGAAGGCTCAGCGACCTATTTAAAGACACAGAAAGCAGTTTAGGGTTTGGGTATCTCCCTGGAAAAGCAGTGCTTCTCAAGGGGGGGGGGGGGGGGGACTCTCTGGAGTCTTCATCTCTTCCAGTCTCTTTTTAGAGTAGGAGCAAGGAGGGAAATTAGCTGTCCCTGGGTAGCCTGAAGGTTCAGAATGTCCTTGAAAACTCCCCCACAACCACCCCCCACCCCCACCCCCAACCCCGACAGAAGAAAGCCAAATTAGAGCCTCCCTTCGAAGGTAGGCTAGAGAGGTACCAGCCGTCTGTGCCCCACCCCTATCCCTGCATCCCACTAGCATCTGGATCCACTGTCCCTCATGTCCTGCCCCCAGCAGAGCTCAGAGATAATGAATGCCTTCTCTGTATTTAGCCCCAGGTAATGTTCCAGGGACCACAAATCCAGTTATGTTTTGCTTTGTTTTGTTTTTGTTTTTGTTTTGTTTTGTTTTGTCTAGAAAGAGCAGATAGAGCTCCCAGGGAGGGCATTTGCTCAGGCAGGGGTGGGGAGGGGGGATGAAGGGAGGGGTGCTGCTTCCAGTCAACTCCTTAATCAATCCTTAACTAATATGTATTTCTTGGCTCTCTTGTGCTGGACACTGGAGATACAGTAGCATTGTTCTGGCTAGCAAAAAAGAAGAAAAAAGGGTCGGGGGATCCTCCTTGTGGTCGAGGTTTAAGACAAGAAGACATTGCACAGTGAGAGTTGCTTAAGAATCTACAGAAACATTCCAGTGCTGCCGCCAAACCAAAAGCCCAACAGCAGCCTGGAGAAAACGGCCAACCATTAGCAGACATATAAGACTGGAAAAACGGGTCCCTAGCACCTTCTAAAAGCTTTCCCCTTTCTGAGGCCTCTCACTAGCAGGCAAGAGGCTCTGACTGGGGAAGGAGGAAAAGCTGCAGAGGGCCCTTGGACAGGCAGCTGTTTCCCTCTCCTCCCACAATCCCTATTCCCCATCCCTCCACAAATTCCTCCCTTAAAGGCACAGTACTTTAGGATGAGTCTGCTCAACTTTTTTTTTTTTTTTCTTTTTTTTTTTTTTTTTTTTTTTGAGTAGTCACAAAACATCGAGATTCAAGAATGAACTTTACAGCCACGGCCTCTTAGGGAGCTCACAGTCTAGTGGATTAAAGAGAAGACAAATTAATCGTCTGAATAACTAATTAATTACAATTATAGGAGTCAATTTGAGAGAGACCAAACAAAACAGAAGATAACATTTAGAAAACTTGGTGGGTGTCTGGGGTGGTGACTTCCTTAGAGAGTACAAGTCCCTGAGTTCACCAGGGAGAAAAAGAGGAGACAATGTTACAGAACCACAAAACGGAGAAACTAAAACTGATGCTTAAAGAGTGAGCAGGCTGGGGGCTGGAGAGATGGC
This sequence comes from Micromys minutus, assembly GCF_963924665.1. NCBI lineage: Eukaryota > Metazoa > Chordata > Mammalia > Rodentia > Muridae > Micromys > Micromys minutus. Next base: position 90,876,594 of record NC_137970.1, read on the forward strand.
TCAGTGGTTAAGAGCACTGACTGCTCTTCCAGAGGTCCTGAGTTCAATTCCCAGCAACCACATGGTGACTCACAACCATCTATAATGGGATCCAATGGTGCCCTCTTCTGGTGTGTCTGAAGACAGCAACACTGTACTCATAAATAAATCTTTTTTTTTCTTACAACTTTATTTTAAAAAAAGAGAGATACATGTACAGATTTTTAAAGCATTTTGGCATAACACTACATGAATATATTTTTGTCAGTACTTAATTTTTTAAAGGTTTGATAGCATGCATTGAAATCCTACTAGTTACCATAAGCATAAAGTACATGTAGAACAGAACGTAACATGGAAACAGTCAGAGTTTTCTTGGTGTGTATAGATTAAACAATGATCTTTGAATACCAAAAATAGCCACAAGGCTATATTCCTAGCTCTTAGATTATTAATGATTTAAGGTCTAGGTGTACTACATTCTGAGAGGGTGCTATACACTTATTTTTCTTTTCCTAAGAAGGACTGAGACTTTCACTTTTTGGCCTTTGTTTTTCTTGAGCTTCATATGATCTGTGAATTGTTTCTGGGGTATTCAGAGCTTTCTGGGGTTAGTATCCAATTATCAGTGACTGCATATTATGTCTGTTCTTTTGTGACTGGGTTATCTCACTCAGGATGATATTCTCTAGATGTATCCATTTTCTTAAGAATTTGGTTAAGTCATTGTTTCTGATGGCTGAGTAGTACTCCATTGTGTAAATGTACCACAATTTTTGTATCCATTCATCTTCTGAGGGACATCTGGGTTCCTTCCAGCTTCTGGCTATTATAAATAGAGCCGCTATGAACATTGTGGTGCATATATCTTTGTTGTGTATTAAAGTGTCTCTGGGGTATATGCCCAGAAGTGGAATAGCTGGGTCTTCAGGTAGTACTATGTCCAATTTTCTGAGGTATCGCCAGACAGATTTCCAGAGTAGTTGTATCAGTTTACAACCCCACCAACAGTGGAGAAGTGTTCTTCTTTCTCCACAACCTCGCCAGCATCTGCTGTCATCTGAGTTTTGGATCTTGGCCAATCTGACTGGTGTGAGGTGGAATCTCAGGGTTGTTTTGATTTGCATTTCCCTGACGAGTAAGGATGTCCGAGCACTTCCTTAGATGTTTCTCAGCCATTCGATATTCCTCAATTGAGAACTTTTTGTTTAGCTCTGTACCCCATTTTTTAATAGGATTGTTTGATTCTCTGGAGTTCTTTGTATATATATAAGAGTGAGCAGGATATGGCCTGTTAAGATGACAGAAGAGATTGTCACGCAAAGAAACACAAAGAAACAACAAGTGTCTGGTCATAGGGCAGACAGTACCTCATCCTTTTTTTTAATTAAATTTTTGTTTTTTCAGTATTGTTCACCTATTTACTAATAATGACGTGCAAATACACAATATATTTGGATAATATATACTCCAACCTCTCCTAGAAATGTCATGTCTTTCTTATTTATTTATTTTCCCTGAGGAGATATTAGTCTTGCCTGCTGGGATGTTGATTAGCATCACTGGCTTGAACTTGTATGCATACCGTGTCATATGCAGTGAGTTGATGTGTGCAACAGGTGTGTCGCATCCACTAAACAGCATTTCACAGCAAGCCTCTACATCCTCTAGCCCTGTCGTGGTTAGTTAGATATTTTTGCCAACTTGACTCAAGGTAGAGTTGTCTGGGAAGAGAGAAGTTCAACTGAGAAAATAGCTCCACGAGATCGGCCTCTGGGCAAATCTGTGGAGGCATTTTCTTAATTAGTGATTGGCGGACAAGGTCCATCACATTGTGGGCAGAGCCATCCCTGGGCGTTGGTTCTGAGTTCTATAAGAAAGCAGGCTGAGAAAGCCATGTTGAGCAAGCCATTAAGCAATGCCCCTCCGTAGTTTCTGCTTCAGCTCCTGCATTGGTGTTTATTGATGATGGATTATAACCTGTATGTCCAAATAAATCCTCTCCTCCCCGAGTTGCTTTTGGTCAGGTCTTTATGACAGCAATAGAAAAAAATTAAGGCAAGCTCTTACCCTCTTTCCACTTTTAATTAGCATATGTTAATTGTACAAAATAAAGCATCTAATGACATCTCTATACAAGCATGTAATGTACTTTGATAATATCCTCCACCTCTTGTACTCTTACCTGCCTCTCCCTTTCCTCTTCCTCTTTCATAACCCTGACAAGCCCCCTTTTATATCCAAGTTCTTTTAAGCCCTAGTTTCTACATATGAGAAGGAGCATAGAGCATCTTGGCATGGACCTGGATTATTTCATTTCACAGGATGACCTCTAGTTCCATCCATTTTCATGCAGATGTTGTGATTTCATTCTTTATGCCTAAATAAAATGGTTGATTACTGATTGCATAACTTGGCTGTTGTACTGATAAACATGAAAAAGCAGGGTCTGTACAGTTAGCTGACTTCAATTCTTGGGACATATACCCAGATTGGTATGCCTAGATCACATGAAAGTTCTATTTTTGATTGTGGGGGGGAACCCCTCGGACAGAAAATCAACATACAAAAAGTAGCATTTTTATATACCAGCAATTAACTCATTGTAAAATAAGTCAGGAAAACAACCCCATTCACAATAGATTTAGCTAAGCCTAAACATAGCCAAGAAATAAAGAGATCTGAAATGAAATCACAAAGCCCTGAAGAAAAATGCAACTGGGTGGCACAGATGTGTGATTCTATTGCTTTGTAGGCCAAGGTTAGAAAACTACATGCGTAAGGCCTTCCTGGGCTACAGAGTGAGTTCACGGCCAGTCTAGGCAACGTAATGAGACTCCCTCTCAAAATTAATAATAGAAAGAGCTGAGGATATAGTTTGGTGGTTGTATTCCTGCTTAGCATGTGCAAGGCATGCAGTTTTTAATCCCAAATACCAAAATTAAATTGAAAGCCACTAGAAAACTGAAAGCTCTCCCATGTTCATGTATCAAAGAAAATCTGTTAAATTACAAAAAACTATGCAAATTACTATAATTCTATCAAAATTATATTAAATTATTCACAGAAAATTTTATAAAATTAATATGTGAACATGAATGGCCCCTGAACAGTCAAAACAATCTTGAGAACAAAAATAATGCTGGAGATATTTTGATGCCTGATTTCAAACTACACTACAGAGCCATATAATCAAAACAAGTCTGGGGGCTAAAGAGATGTCTGCGTGGTTAGGAGCACTTGCTGCTCTTGCAGAGGACCCAGGTTTGGCTCCTAGCACCTGCTTGGCAGCTCACAGCCACATATACTTTCAGTTCCAGTGGGATCTGATGCCCTCTTCTTGTCTCTATGGGCACTGGTATACATGTGGTGCACAATACATGCAGGTGCTCATAAGCATAAAATAAAAATAAACAAATCTTTGGAAACATCAATTTGATACTGGCACAAAGCAGACAAATGGTATAGACTAGAAGATCTATAAACAAGCTCAAGCATCGATGGATATCTGATTCTTCACAAAGGTGTTGACACATCCTAGTGGTGCTAGGTAAACTGGAGAAGACCTCAGATAGATCCCTTAGCTTTTGTTGTACATAGATCAATTCAAAATGGATCAAAGACCTTAACAACCGATCTAAGTCACTAAAACTACTACAAGCCAACATGGGGAAAACACTTCAAGACCTAAGCATTGGCAGTGACTTTCTGGGAACAATGCTAATGATTCAGGAAATAAGAGCTTCAGCTGATGGCTGGGATTCCATGAAATTCCAAGACTTTGATACAGCCAAAGGAACAATCAACAGAGTAAAGAGACATCTTGCAGAATGGGAATTTTTTGCTAAATATTCGAGCAACAGGGTGTTAATATCCAGGAAAAAAAAACATGAAGAACTTGAAAAAAATGAAACACCAAGAAAGAAAAATATCCAATTAGCCAGTGGGCAGGGTAAATGAACAGATGCCATTGCAAAATGGACAATAAATACACGAGCAGAATGTTTGGCTTCATTAGCAATCATAGAGATACCAAGCAAATCTACATGAATAATCCATCTCACCCCAGTCAGAAAACCAAAATGAGGAAAAGCTAGCAACTTACATTAGAGAGGATTCCTCTGGAGGCCAATGGAAACAGAAGAGGATGAGGGAGGATTGTAGGAATCAGAGAGGTCAGGGACACCAGGAGAACATGGCCCACAGAATCAATTAAGCAGCATTCCCAGGGGTTCACAGAGATTGTAGTGACATTTACGGGGCCTGTATGGGTCTGAACTAAGTCCTCTCCATATATTGTGGGTGTGTAGTGCAGTGATCTTGTAGGACTCCTAACGAAATAGGGTTGTCTCAGACTCTCTTGCCAGCATTAGGACCCCTTTCCTCTTACTGGGTTGTCTAGTCCACCAAGGGTTTGTGTACAGTCTAATTGTATCTTATTTTGGCAGGTTAAGTTGATATTCCTGTGAGGCCTGCTCCTTTCTGAAGGGAAACAGAGTAACAGCAGATCTAGGGGAGAGTAGGCTATGTTTGGATGTATTGTATGAGAGAATAAGAAAGTGAATGAGAGGAAAGACCTAATTCATGCTAGTGGAAATATAAAGTTAATTCAATTTTCTACTTATAAAAGTATTTTAATTTTTTATTAATATGCATGCTTATGCCCTAGTACACACATGAAACTTAGAAAACGACACTCAATCAGTTCTCTCCTTCCACTGTGGGTTCTGGGCACCAGGCTTGCACTCAAGTACATTTACCTGTGCACTTTGGTTCCTGTTTTTAATTAATGTATTTATTTACATCCCAAACGCTGCCCCTCCTCCTGGTACCCCCTCACAGTGTCCTTCCCCCATCCCTGAACTTTGACTCTTAAGGGTTAGAGTTGGGTAAGACAGGAACAGACAAGCTCAAGATGAGTCATGACAACCAGGCAAGGAAGGACAACAGTATGAGGCTCCGGTGCCACAGGTACACGTAAAGAACATTAGGGAGCTCCTGAAAAAGTTGGGAGGGAGACTAGATGAGGTTTTTACTGTCCTTGGAGGAACTGCTGGAAGTGGGGAGATTTGGGGAAGCTACCAGAGTTCTTTGGGCAGTCTTGATGGCAGAAGTTTTCACAAGCCTGCTATAGTTAAGATACAGTGAGAGCATTTAGTGCACAGGGTCCAGTATATTTAGAAGGTGGAGTTGATAGAACACTGTGAGGGATTGCCTACAGAATTTTCAGGGGAACGGACCTTTTTTTCTCATCCTCTAGTAGTTGTAAGAAGACACAGGAGAATCTTTAGAACTATAAGCTTGGTAAAGATTTAGACGGATGTCAAGGGTATTAGTCTATGAGCAGGGAATGCCCATTTTCAAATGCTACATACTATATCCTTCTGTTTATTGAACATTCTTTTAGTGACAAAAGTATAGAGATGGATGACAGTGATTGGGGGGCTTAGGGATATGAGGCTGAGGACTAAGGCAGGCGTGTGGTTATATGAGAGTAGCTCCTGGAAAGTTTTGTAGTGATGGACTAGTCATTTATGTACATTGATTGGCAGGTACTCATCTAATAAAATGTACACATTAAACCAGTATTGAATTCCCAGTTCTACTATTGTTCTATAATTATGTGACCTTTAAGTATGAGGGATAAAGGAGGGTACATGGGAAACTCTATTCCGTTTTTGTGGCTTCCTGTGGATCTCTATTTTATTTATAACTTTTGTTTAACTTTTTAAAAAGTATAAAACACAATTTCCGGCATATAGAGAGCTTTCAACCCAATGTTCCTATAATTAAAACCTTATACCTCCCTCCCATCTCGCCATCCTTCCAAAACACTCCAGGGAGTTTTTTTCCCCCTTGTGGGCAGGGAAATGAAGGGCTTCTCAACCTTCTTAGTGCTCTGACACTTTAATAAATACAGCTCTTCCTGTTGCACTGACCCCCAACAGTAAAATTATTTCATTGCTACTTCATAAGTGTAATTTTGCTACTGTTATGGGTTATAATGAAAATATCTGATATGCAGGATATATGATATGCAATCCTTCTGGAGGGGGTCACAGTCCACAGTTTGAGAACCACTGACTTAGGGTGACTTGTGATAGTGACTTAGGGGTATTTTGAGTGGTAAATGGAGAGCCAGAGGAAGGACAAAGAGGGTAAGTAAATACACGAAGCCTTTTTTTTTCTTTTAAAGAAAGCAAATTAATTATGAAAGAGTAGCTAACTAAAAGCTGGAATGACAGATGGAATGCTCTGGGATGGCTTTAAAAGACTCAGGATGTCTTTGAAAGATTTTGAGTTTATTCAGATTAACTGACTCCAAGTTTGCATAGTAAATGGCCAAGAAACTTTTGCAGTGAAAACCCCGTTCCAAGAACATGAGTAGGCTGTGCTGTGGCACTCCACCAATAACGCCCTTCTGAACAAAATGAGCCCTTTAAGGTTAATAGGATGTTTGTGGAGTAGGTTTAGGTTTAGAGTAAGGCCAGGCAGAAGATCCAGAGGCTTCTCATATACTCCTCATTCTACATACGGGCGTGAGCTCTCTGATGGTCAACATCCCCACCAGTGATCCATTTAAGCTGGTGAATCCACATTGACACATTATCACTACAAAAAGTCCATAGTTGCCACTGGGGATGTACACTGAATATTCTACAGTGCACACTCACTATGTAGTAACACAGTGTGTCCTTCCATCCCCCACATTCTGTTTGGCCATCACCACCTTGCATGTAGCCCCTGGCAACCACTGATCACTTTATTCTTGCCATAGTTTTGCCTTTTACCAGAATGAGAATGTCAGTGGTTGGATCTGAAATATTTCATCTTTTCAAAATGTTTTATTTTTTCCCCACTAAGTCTCTTCTATGTCTTTCCATGGTTTGACAGATGTTTCTTTTTTTTTTAATATGGTGAATATTTCATTTTCTTGATAAACCACTGTTCCCTTATACATTTGCATTTAGAACACCTTGGTTGCCTTGAGGTTTGAGCAATTATGAATAAAGCCGTGATAAACATTCATACTCACAGTTCTGTGTGGGCACAAGTTTTCAGTTCATTTGGAAAAGCACTGAACTTGGCAGTGGCTGAGTCATATGTTAACATATTAGTTTTGCACGAACTTGACAGGCTCTTTCCTATTAAGGTGGAACCTCGTTGAATTGCCATCAAAGCCCCCAGTGAGGGTTTCTATGGCTCCACATTCTCATTAGCATTCGCCTTCGCCATTTCTTTGGATTCTGAACTTTGTTACTTTATCTATTTACTTACTTATTTGCAGTTCTGCCAAGGAAACCCAGGGCTTCACGCATGCTCAGCACTGCACCAAGGGCCTATTTTGTCCTTATTTCAATCCCCAGTTCCCTAATGACATCTGACGCCACACTTTTCTTCTGTATAGATTCTCTTGTGGGTGTCTACTAAGATCTTTAGAACATCTTCTATTGAATTTCATTTCTTGCTTGATGTCTTAAGGATTCATGTATACTCCAGATAACATTGTTTGATCATCTGTATTTCATAAAATAATTTCACCCAATCTGCGGCTTGTCTTCTCATTCTCTTAGCCTTTTACAGAAGATAAAAGTTTTATTGTAATTAAGTGAAAGTTATCCAAAACCTTATTACCATAGCCAAGGCAGTAGAACCTTTTATTTTATGTCACTTTCTGGGAATTGTATTGTTTTTCATTTTACATTCAAGCCTAAGAACTAACTTGGGTTTATTTGTGTAAAAGGGTTTTAGTATAGGTTTTATTTTCATCAAAATATCCAAATTTTCTAGCCCTACTTGTGCCGTGCTGAATTGAATTTATTGCTTTTTAAAGGCTAGTTTATTATAATTATGTGGGTCTGTTTCTAGGTGCTCTGTTATATTTCATTAAATATTCTTTCTATTCATTCATCAATATTATGCTGTTGTGATTATTATGACTTTACCATGTTTTGAAATCAGATAACATCAGCTGTCTGACTTTTTCCATGTTCTTAAATAGGAAGTTGGCTGTTTTGAGTCTTTCCCTTCAAATAAAGTGTAGCATCAATCTCTCACCCTTCCTTTAGCTTTGGGCTCTCTTGTGGAGTGGGGCTCTGCTAGTTCCTCTTATCACATGAAATGCATATCTTTCTAGGAAGGTCATTTGCCACAGTGTTTTCCATAGTGAATTACAGTCATGTCGAATATTGGATGGAAACCTTTAGTGGATGAGGGGCTGAAAACTGTGGGCAAGTGTAAAGGGAGGTAGTCTGTTATAAGCTAAGGGAAGTTTTGGGGTGCATCTGGATATACTAATTTTGTGAAAGGTTTAGAGAGGGAAAAAGACTCTTAAGATAACGAAACAAGTTTAATATTTGTATGCAGAGAAACCAATGCATGAAAATTAGGCACTGAAGTGCTTGCTGTTGACTTCCGAGTTATGGAAGTTTGGAGAGAAGGGAGAGGGAAGAAGGGAAGGAAGGGAGGAAAAAGGAGAAGAAAGACAGAGACAGAGAGATAGAAACAGAAAGAGAGGGTGAGGCACTAGAAAAATAAACAAAATAATCACAAGAGGTAGAGGGAGGAAGGAACCTGAGAGGGAGGGAGGAGGGGGAGGGGAAAAGGACAGGATCGGGTGTTGGAGGAACAAGAGAGAACACAGAGGTCAGGAACTCTAATACAAATAGGCAGCAGTGGGGATAGGGAATTGGAGTAGTCACTAGAAAGTCCCAGATTGCCAGGGAAGCAAGAGGCTTCCAGGACCCAATAAGGATGACTTTAGCTGAAATACCCAACAAAGGGGAGATAGAACCTGTAGAGACCATCTCCGGTAGATAGGCACCGCCCCCAGATGAAGGACAGGGCCACTCACCCACCAAAAAATATTAATTGAGAATTCCTCCTGTCTAAAGGAAATACAGGGACAAAGTATGGAGCAGAGACTGAAGGAAAGGCCATCCAGAGACTGTCCCACTTGGGGATCCATCTCATATACAGTCACCAAACCCAGACAATATTGCATATGCCAAGAAATGTTTGCTGACAGGAGCCTGATATAGCTGTCTCCTGAGAGGCTCTGCCAGAGCATGACAAATACAGATGAGGATGCCTGCAGCTAACCATCAGACTGAGCACAGGGACTCCAGTGGAGGAGCTAGAAAAAGAACTGAAGGGGTTTGCAACCCCATAGGAAGAACAACATCAACCAACAAGATCCCCCCCCCAAGAGCTCCTGGGGACTAAGCCACCAACCAAAGAGTACACATGGAGAGACTCATGGCTCCAGCCACACAAGTAGCAGAGGACTGCCTTATCCGGCATCAATAGGAGGGGAGGCCCTTGGTCCTGTGAAGGTTTGATGCCTCAGCTTAGGGGGATGCTAGAGTGGTGAGGCAGGAGTGGGTGAGTGGGTGGAGAAGCACCTTCATAGAGGCAAAGTGGGGGAGATAGGGGATTGGATGGGGGGCTTATGGAGGGGTAGCCTGGAAGGGGGTATCACTTGAAATGTAAGTGAATAAAATGAGTAATAAAAAATAAATGTCTTAAAGATTAACAGTTAACGGTGTCCAAAACCACAGAAATGGCTAAACGTCGCCCTCTGCTGGCTAAGGTGAGTAACTGTCGCTTTCTTAACGTTTTGCCCGTTAACAGCTTTAAGGTTGTCCTTGTAGAAAAACTTTCTCGAAATGCCCTGTCACATCTGGCCCTGGTTGCCAATCAAATAGAAGCTAGAGCAAATCCATGATTTCCTTAAACCCTCCCCAAATCCCAGAACAAAAGCCCAGCTTCTGGGTTTTCAGTCAGTCTCCTGAGATGAGCAAAGTTTCTGCTGGAGAGAGGAGCAAAGGAGCGGGCAGGAGAGAAACATCCGGGTTCTTTTCTACATGATTTACTTTTGGTTTCAAATTTGCCACTTGACATGAATAATGACGCCTTTGTAAACTACATTCATACTTCAAAATAGCAAATTAATGGTCTTACAGGTAGTTGGAGATTTTACCTTCATCCCTGTGACAAAAATAAACATGCAAAGGAGAAAATTAATCATCTGAGTAAAACTGGCAGCGAGGCAGTTGGCTTAGTTTTCAAGTAGCATTGGTTTTCTAATTATGTGTAATTACTTTGCCTTATCTGTTCATTAACAAAGGTCAGGGAGACTTCTACTTAGTTATAGCCTGTTAGGTATTTGTGTGAGCTTAGCATTTTACTTGAAAATGACTTATTTTAAAGGTGCTTATAATTCATATTTACTATTTTAGGAGGGTGCATGGCCTGCTACTATTTGAGAAGTGGGGGCCCCACTGCCTATTTCATGCCATCGGGGGTCTTGGGTGCTGGTTCCTGGGTTCAATGGTTGTAAGGAAAAGAAATAACAATCAGAATATAGTTTAGCCAGCAATCTGAGGAAGGAAAATCCAAGGAAATGGTGAAATCTTCAGTGATTCCTGGGCCCAGGCTAGGAGGTCTGCAGAGGAACCCCGGAGAAGAGTCTGAATAGGAGATAAAAATGAGAATGGTCAAGGCAAAGGCTGGACTGGGCTGAACTGAACTGGAATCAGCGACGTGAGGACTTAGACCAGCTAGATGAGGCACCATGGCCAGTGTGACTTAGGAGGCCACAGTTCCACATTCTTAGCTATTTTCCTAGCTTTAGGGGTGGAGCACCAAGACATCCGAGCACAGCAGTAGATGAAACACTGTTCATAGAAAGTTGACGGCAGTATTACAAAATATTTTTCTTTGTTCTTTGAGAAATTCACACAGAACACACACATTCTCCAGTCTTTCTCCTCCAGCTCCCCCCAACCATATCTTCTTCCTATCTTTATTGGACCTACCTTTTGAAACCACTGGATTCAGTTGGCGCTGCCGGCATGTATCTGGGGCCATAAAGATGGCATTGTTTATCTTGAAGGGAGTCACATAACACTCCTAGAATATTACCATATAAGCTCTGCTGAGTCATGGTATATTATCAATGAGTTTTGAACCTATATTCGGATAGGGTTTGGCCCTGTAGTTTTCCTGATTTGGTATTACTTATGGCTGTCCACTTGTGCTATCTGGTTAATGTTGGCTTCCTGTTGGAGTTGAAAAGTATGTCCAAACACAACTTTGTATGAAGGAAATTAGGTACAACTGGTTTTTTTTTTTTCTTCTTTAACTGTTTTCATAGAATTCGCCAGTGAAGTCATTTGGTCCTGGCTGTTTTGTTGTAGAATTTAAATTACCACATCTATTTCCTAAATAATAATAGTGAGACAGACGTTTTTTAAAATAGAGAAAATTAAAGAGGCATAAGGAAAAAAACATTCACTCTCTTAGATTTGATTTATGTCTCTCACTGGCTGAAAGTCAAGAATTTTAACACAACCAATGAAGCCTTGCAGAGACAATCTAGAAAGTAGCTCTATATAATTCACTTTTGAGAACTATTTCAGGTAAAAAATTGAAATCAGCTATGTATATGTACAAAGGTTTCATTTTTTTAAATCCATTATTCAGGGGTGTGGGGACAGGGGAACCTCTAGAAAGAGCCAGAAACCTGGGAGGTGAGAAGCTTCTAGGACTCAGTGGGGATGACCTTGGCCAAAATGCCCAACAGTGGGGAGATGGACCCTGAAGAGACCACCCCCAGTAAATAGACAGGGCTCCCAGATAGGGTCACCAATCTACCTTCAAAATTTTTGACCTAGAATTGTTGCTGTCTAAATGAAATACAGGGACAAAAATGGAGAGGAGGCTGAAGGAAAGGCCTTCCAGTGAATGGCCCAACTTGGGATCCATCCCAGGTGCTGACACTAAACTCTGACAATATTGCTGATGCTAACATGTGCTTGCAGACAGGAGCCTGGTGTGGCTGTTCTCTGAGAGGCTCTACCAGCAGCTGACTGAGACAGATGCAGATACTTAGAGCCAACCATTGAACTGAGGTCAGGGACCTCAATGGAAGAGTTAGGGGAAGGAATAAAGGAGCTAAAGGGGATGACAGCCCCATGGGAAGAACAATAGTGTCAACTAACCTACACCTCTGGGAGCTCCCAGAGACTGAGCCACCAAACAAAGAGCACACATAGGCTGGTCTGTGGCCTGGCAGATATTTAGCAGAGGATTGCCTGTCCTCAGGGAGAGAGGATGTGCAGAATCCTGTAGAGACGTAATACCCCAGGGAAGGGGGATGCTGTGGGAGGTGAGGTGGAGGGGGTGGATAAGGAGTGTGAGGGGGTGGGGAATACCCTCTCAGAGACAAAGGGGAGGGGGGATACAGTAAAGAACTCTTGGACGGGAACAGAGAAAGGAGGCAACATTTGGAATGTAAATAAATAAAACTATCTTAAAACAGAAACCCGTTATTATGTGTAATCATATATGCTGACACAAAATTAAAAATAGTATTAAAACAACTCATGAATGACGCTTAAGGCCAAAATATATGTCTTAAACTCTTGTGAGCTTTGATTGTTTTTCATATTATCAGAACAATTTTGTCATCCATAAATCTGTTCAATGTACTTATAAACCATTTACAATCTCATTTGTAAAGAAAAATAAACCAGCTCATTCAGTTTTAATTTTGAAGTGTCACTTAATCTTTCAAACTGGCTATAAATTACATCCACAAAATAATGTAACTTCCAAAGAGACACATATGTAGCTATTCTTAAGACACTTAAGCCTGTGTGTTTATTCATACCCAAGCTCCTTGAGTGGGTGCTCACCTTTCATTAAAAAACTCTAAATTTGCTTCAGACCGGCTTGTCCAAAATTCTTTTCTGTGACATAAGTCAAGGTCCCAGATACATTTGCTCCGCCAATGACTCCTTGGGTCCCTTAATTCAGATTAGACAAATTGGAGCAGCTTTTAGTTTTAAGGAATTGGTCTAAAATGGTCAAAGAGATATGTAGAGCGATTAGGATTGGACCCTTAGGTGCCTTTCATATATAGTGTCTGTGATGACACAATCTGTTTTGTTTATTATTTTTTCTGTGATTTGCATTGTCCTTTTCAAAAACTCTGGAGTTTTGTTTGTTCGTTTGTTGCTCTTTTCCTTTTGTTTCCTATTTTTAGTTTCCTTAAAGTTTTGTTTGGTTTGTTCTTTATTGTTTTCTTCTTTCTACGTGATGTGGGCTCATCTTACTTTCTGTAGTTTTTTGGAGCAAAAGTTTAGCTCATTGATTAAAGATCTAATGATGCAAATGTACATTTCCAAATTGCTTTCATGGCAGCCCCCCAAGCTTTTCTAAACTATATTGCTGTCTCCACTGAAATTATTTCCTAATTTCTTGGGACTCTCTCTCTCTCTTTGACATGTCACTTACTGAGAAATACACTACCCAGTTTTGAAGCACAGCATTTGTGCCTTTTGTCTTATCTTTCCGTTACTGATTTCTAGCTTGATCCCATAAGAGTCGGAGAACACACTGTGATTTCTGTTCCTTTTAGCTTGTGAGACTCTTTTTATGATTCAGTATATGGCAACGCAGCAAATGTTCAGATGGACTTGAAAGGACTATGTCTTTCTAGTGGGTGGACTGTCCTTTAAATATACATTAGATCAGCTTGGTTAGTGTTCTCCATAACCTCTATTGATTCTTGTCTCAGCTACATTTTGAATCAGATTTGGAGAAATTCAGTGTAACTTTTATTTAATATCCTTTGCTCTGGGCACTGAACAAGGGAGATGAAAACTGGACCTAAGAGGCACCAGATATAAAAGGTCTTCCTAATTCAAATGCTTTTTCACACACAGGTGCAGAACCTAGGGGGTTTTCAACACCAAAAATTCATATTCAGTAGGAGGAGCCACCTCAAAGAAAACACATTTAACTAATTAAGTCTTTTGTGCTCGTAGAGTAGGCTGTCAAGAAGAACTGGCCTGTAAGAGTGTTTAAATAGGAAGGAAAGGGCAAAGGGCTCAGACAAGGAAGGAGGACATGGGAGCATCACTTCCTTGGTCACAGTCTTTCTTAGACAGCCTCCAGCTTCATCAGTCCTGGGAGCTCAGCCTTGGGTGGAGATTCTCAGAATTCTGGCACTTCCTATAGGGTCAAAGGAGATCTTAATATCCCTCTGCTAGCAAGGATTCATCATTTGCTCTCTGTTGATCCTACTCAGCTTCTGATCATTAGCACCTGGGCAGTTTCCTTGGAGGCAGACACCCATGAAAATCATCGGAGAGACAACATCTTTTATTCCCCAGAGCAGCACTAGCTGCAGTTTCCTGCAGGCACTCACTTGTTTACTCTAAGCCCAAGAAGCACATGGCCTTCTCCTCCTACCTGTACTTTGGACACATTGGCTCTATATGTCCCTTACCCACTCATCTGACTGAAGCAGTTTGAGAAATCAGGTGGGGGCAAAGACATGAGACACTGTGAGGAGATGCGTGAGAATCCCAGGTTCCTTGAGCTATGTCTCCTCATTCCTCCTCTCACCTCCTTAAAGGACAAATGAAGCACAGGTAGCTAACTCCCGAGTGGGCTGGGAAGGGGCGGAATGGGCAAAATGGAAAGCAGTCTGATGTAGTGGTTCTCAATCACCAATTTTAGGCATTTGGTAGGATGATTTTGGTCCTCCATCCCAGAAGAAGGAAATGCATATGCCCTTGAAATGGTCTCATAGTTATGTTTTCAGTTTTAGGAGCCTTTGAGCCCTCCAAAGGAGTAGTCCTTGAACCCCATTTTAGGCCATTTTGTTCAGAAGTGACAACACTAAATGCGCAAACACAATACAGGACATCCTCTCTGGTTTGGGGGGGGGTTGTTGTTTTGTGTTGTTTCTTTGAGATGGGGTTTCACTATGTAACCAGTCTTGCATAAATTTCTCCATCTTTCCTGCTCAGTCCTCAGAGTGTTGAATTATAGGCAAAACAAACAAACAAACAAACCCCAAAACTCAGAGCCAGACAGTTATGTCATAGGGCTAGTTCCATTCCTATTTCCTCTGCACTGGGTCACCACTTACCTTTGCCTTTGTATCCATTATTCCACATTGGATCTCATTGATTTATACACCAAGTCCCTAACAATTTAGATTATTTTAAGGGCATAAAAATCATTGATTTTTTTAAGTATCATCATGTTTAGGAAAAGGCTGTGTAATGTCCAGGTATCTTGTGTGATGTGACTGCAGCTTTATGCAAAATAAAACATAGGAGATAAGTCACATGGGTAAGAGAATGCTATAGAAAATGTTTTACTTGGCCCTCTTGCTCCATTTAGTCAGTCATCCTGGTGTGTGTGTGTGTGTGTGTGTGTTCACATGAAAGGAACGTCTTTAGCATCATTCCTTAGACATCTTACTTTTTTGTTTTTGAGACAGGGTCTCCTATGGTTTTGGAATTCATCAAGGAACCCCAGGGATCCACACATCTTGACCTCCTTAAAGCAGAATAAAAAGTGAAATTGAGAGTCAAATTTACATTCATCTCTTTACATGACTATATCCACAAGCAATCAGCAACTGTTAAGCCTGAAAAAAAGGGGGGGGGGTTGTTATTAAGGTCCAAACTTCAAAACAGTGGTAGGCAAATAATTCCAGGTCCTGCATCCAGAAGATAATTCTGAAGATCATAGATGACTCATTTTCCTGAAGATACATTAGATGCTGGGTCAGATTCCCCGTATTGAAAGGGGGATCTGTGCTCTAAATGATTCTAAAAGACAAAGACTATGGTGACCTTGGAGTGGGGGTGGGCCGTTAATTACTGCAATGCCTTGGAATGATTGAGACTTTTACTTTGCTCCTTCAGGTCCTGGCTTCAGAACCTAGAACCAGAGAAGAAGATGTAATAGGATCTGTTTCACGGAGTACAGTAAATGAAACCTTTTCAGGGCAAAACAAACAAACGAACTCATAGCCACCTATATCTCAGTCAGCTGTGCAGTTCTTTCTTCTTCAATTTTTAAGTTCTTTGTTTATTTTTTAAGTTGTTAGGATCTTGCCATAGTCCAAACTCAAACAATACAACAAGACACTTCGGTCCTATGGACATTCTGTTTTGTTACCTCCCTCTCAAAGTTTGGACTGGGATTTTTGCAGTGTTTGTGATCTTTTCCTGCAAACACAGAATTGTTTTTTCTTCCCTTGGAACAAGAGTGTTGCAGAGCAGAATAGGTCCTCCCACTGCAAAGCCCTGTTCTGCAAGGCTTGGTAACTTCCTGGCATTTTTTAAAAGCATTTTGATTCTATCTCAAGGAAACTAATGCATTCCATCTGGGGTCCTGGATAAGTGTCTATTGTCACAGTGCTGCTTCTTTGTTAGTTAGAAAAACCATTTTTCCTTCCCATGTCAAACAGATGAGCACAGCAGATACAGTGAGAATTTGTGAGACTGGCTTATGAAAAAGCTTTAAATGTCAGGAGGGAGGGTGTGACCTCAGTGCAGTTTATGTGTATGATGGCTCAATATCTTAGGTATTACAGTAGACCCTGGTTTCAATGCAAGCTCTGTTTCTTGATCAATTCTCTTTACTTCCCTGGGGCTCTATTTCCTCTGCTGTTATGTAAAGATAATCACTTGCTATCAAGAATTGGATGAGGACCTTATTGGTTGTCATGGTGATTGCGACCAGGAACAAGATGCACTTCCCATCAGCCATACCTTCAACTGCTCTCTTTATATTGCCTTGTAACAAAAGTTCTGGGCAGATCTATTTACTTAATAACCTAGACTAGGTAGCAACTAGAGTGGGGCTATATGCCAATGTCTGTGGACATACATCTGGAAGGGCTCAGCTTCACCATACTGCCCAGTAAGCAGTGGCCCTGGAGTCTGTACCATGACTCTCATCCCCCACCCAGACATTCTGCGTGGACACTGCAACCTGGATTTGGGGAGAAAGCAGTTTGGGGAGAAATGTCCTTAATGCCATGCGTTGTCATGTTTTTGCTATTCTGGTCTGCTTCCAGCTTCTCTTTGCTTGTTTTCTAGAAGGTACCATAGGCAAAAGTGCTAAAATAATAGGACACATTTCAGGGTCATCATTTAGAGATTAAAGAGACCACACATATGATCCCATTGACACAAACTGCTGGCAAACACATAGAGATAGAAGATGGATTAATGCTTTCTTAGGCCCGGAGAAGACAGAAATGGAGAGTGATTGCTAATGGATACAATTTTCTTTGGGAGTGATGAAATGTTCCAAATTATAGTGCTGATGGATGAATAACTCTCTGAATAGACTAAGAAACCCAATGCATTATACACTTTAAAGGTGTGGATGTTATGATATGTGAATTGTATCCCAATAAATCTGTCACTTAAAAAATCAATCAAACATATTTTTTTCATCTATGGTTACTATGATGCATGTGCATGCGCACACAAACACAGCGGGGAAACACTGCAGGGGCTGGGTTTTCATTGAGGAACTGCTTGTATTACTGTATTAATATTTAGCAACAGCTCACCAGCCTTCTGAATCTTCATATTTGCTTAGAGTAAATCACCTTGGAAACAGGACAAAGGTGTGTGTGTGTCTGTCTGTTTGTCTGTGTGTGTGTGTGTGTGTGTGTGTGTGTGTGTGTGTGTGTATGCGCCCATGTATGTATCTATCTTTTTTTTTTTTTCAGATGATTCGGCTCCAAGGTGGAAAAACCTAAGGAAACAAAACATAAGAGGCAACAATACTTCATGGAGGCCAGTGCAAATATTTCAGATAACTCAAAGTTTTAACATAGTTCTGGGGTGACCTGGTGTTAGGAGAAATGGTGTTCATGTCGTTTCTCAGATTCTAAGTGTGAGCACGTTTCTGCTCAACATTTGCTAGACATTCAATTAATCTTTGCAGTTTGAATGAGCTGTCGAGGGTGCTCATAAATCATGGCCCAGGACACACCTTCTCCCACGAATCAGTGAATCAGATCCCTTCACAGATGTATAAAATTCAGTTCATCATGTGCCCACCATACACAGTCACCAGAAAAGAACAGGACCGCTTCTCGGGCAGTCTTTTCTCCCTCTCTGTGTGGCTGCTCCTGGGAGCAAGATTTTATTGGGTACCAAAATATTCCACCAAAAGGAATATGGAAGAAGCACATTGTCAAAGTTCAGTTTAATGTCTGCCCTGGGTTAGCTCTGCTGCTGAGTCGCACTGAGTGGCCTTGGCAATCTTAGTGAGGCAATAGCCTTTTCCCCAAGCTCCGTGATGTTTTACATCTGCACTCCCTGTGTGGTCTGTCAACATTAGAGCCCATCTGCCCTGAGGACCTAGAGAACAAATGCACGGCTGTTGCAGACTCGGCATGCAGCTCTGACTATCAGCTTTCCCTTTGGGAAACATCTTTTTTGTAAACTGAAGAAGTCAGTATAACTCATAGTTGTCTGATGCGTGTTCTGTGTGATGCATTACCTTAGAAGAACAAATCTTGGAGGTGGAAGGATTAATGTGGGTTCCGAGGCTGAGAATCAATCAATAGGAAACTGCCAGAGACAAAGGAAATGGGGGGGTCTGTTTCCTGAGAAGTCACAGACAATTCAACTCGAAGCTTGTATAGACTAATTTTTGTTAAATGCCGGTGATTTGTGATTTGGAGAGTGTTTTCTTTTCTCTGGATTAGGTTTTTTAACTGAGGGACTTGGGAGATTGATAGGTTGGCAAAGTGCATGCCAAAAACATCTATTCCCAGTACCCATGTAAAAAACTGGACATTGTGGCATACGTTTGAAGTCCAAATGCTGGGGAGGCAGAAACAAGTGTATCCAGGGGATCTCACTGGACAGATAACTACCTAAGTTCCAGGTCAGTTATAAAAGTAGACAGAATTTTTCTAAAGGTTAACCTGTGGTCTCCATGTGCACATACACCTGTGTACACAAGTACACATACATGCACATGCACAACACACACACACACACATATGTAAAACTATATATATATTAAGAAGCAGGTAGATCTCTAAGAGTTCCAGGCCAGTCTAGTCTATAGAGTGAGTTCCAGGACAGCCAGGGCTACACAGAGAAACCATGAGTCAAAATTAAGATTTATTTGATCATGTTTGTGGGTTATTTGCTTGAATGAATGCCTGTGCCCTCTGTGCATATAGTGCTCAGAGAAGCCATAACAAAGCATCAGGTCCCCTAGGACTCCAGGTATAGACAGTTTTTAGCTGTGATGCGAGTGGTGAGGCTCAACCCAGGTCCTCTAGAAGAATAGCCAGTGCTCTTAACTGCTGTGCTATCTCCCCAACTCCATAAATGAATAATCAAAACAAGACAAAACAAAAAAGAAACCAAACATGAAACTAAAAAGGGGATCGTGGTGGAAAAGGGGAGTTGCTGAGGAAGGGAAGGAAAATTAATAGAATAGATGTAACATGAAATTGGAAAAAGGAGCTACTGGGTGTTAGAAGGGTATGAGGAGGAAGGGGTGGAGAATTAGCTGAAAAGGAACAACACAACAAATTGTGTTTGAAAATGCCTATACTAACCTCATTCTCTGATACTGAAGCAATCCTCCTGTCTCGACATCTTGAGTGCTGAGACAACATATTTGAACGGCTGTATCTGACTGAAACTTTCCCCTTTTAAGCTGTTCCATCACAAGGGACATGGTTGTCTCTCACAATTAGAGGAGGACTCAGAGAACACCTCTCACACTGCCCACTAAGACCATCTTTACTCTCTAGGAAGTAGAGAGACTTTTGGTCTCCAAACCTCTTCAGTGCTAGACTTTGCCAACAGTACAAGAAAATGGGCAACTTCTCTGGAGAATACACACACACACACACACACACACACACACACACACACACACACACACACACACAACAGGAATAAGTCAATGTGGTCCAACCTGCTGCTCCTTACACTGCTGTAGTCTTAGCCCCAAGCACAGCCACTGCAGACTGCCCAGCCTTCAGGTACACCATGTTTTCCCATGTCTGTGCCTTCCCACCAGCTGTTGCCATGGCTTCCTATTGTCTCTCTCGTCTCCATCAGATAAGTGCAATTCTGCCAAGATCTGGATTAAATACTGTCACTATGTCTTACGAACGGATGTATTCCCTTTTCCCTTGTTACCAAGGGCAACACGATGTAGAACACAGTCAGTGGATGTGCAGCAGATCTCTGGGTAGCCTTATCTCTTCAAATATTCAACACACATTTACATCCTGTGTGACGCTATCTCATAAACATAATAGAGTAATGTGCTTAGGGAGATGAACAATCTAGTTTTCAGTCCAGACAATCCGGTTTTCAGTCCAGCTTTGTCACTACCTGAATGAACAGGGTCTCTGGAAAGCATGTGATCAGTTACTCAGTTCCTTCTGTAAAATAGAGATCGCAATACTCATTTCAAAGGGTCATTTTACAGATGAGGTAAGAATGCCACCTTCACAGAACAGTGTCTGATAGACAGCAAATGCTCATTCAGTTAGCGATCCCTCATATTATTGCACAGAGTCTGGCACATAGCACATGGTAATTCATATTTGAGTGAGCATTAAATATAGTCAGGCCTTAGCAGCTCAGGTTACTGGGAAGTCTGGACCAGCTAGCTAGGTTAGCCAAGGAAGCTGCTGCCCTTTGCCTCGACATTGCCTCTCTTTTCTTTTAGAACATGCCTCACTCTGTGTAACTGTTACATAGATTGTTGAGTTATCAGGTATTTGGTGCTTCCCAATAGACTTAGCTCTGCAAATGTGGCTGTTTGGGGAGGTTTAGGAAGGATGGCCTTGGTGAAGAAAAGCCACTGGCTGTGGCCTTGACAGCCTAAGATCCTCCCCTGCTTGCAGTTTGCTCTCTCTGCATCCTGCCTGCAGTTCACGATGTGAATTCTCATCTTGCTGTTCCAGCTGCCATGCCTGCTGCTACCTGCTATGCTTCCCTTACCTCCCATGGACTCGAGCTCTCTAAAGCTGTAAACCAAAAATTAACTCTTTCTTCCACAGGTTGTCTTGTGTGTGGTGTTTATTGCAGCAACAGAAAAGTAACTAATAAAACCAGGCAAGAAAGTATTTGTGGGGTTTATTTTTCTAACCTCCCTCCCAACACCCCCCAACCTGAACCAACACCAAGAAGTCTGCACTCCCAAATAGTCAGCCAATTAACAAACAAGTGAGAGAAAATCTAGAAAGGAGGATGTATGATTCGGATGTCTTTGAGGGACACTTTAAAATTGAATAGAAAGTGTCTTAGTCAGGGCTTATATTCCCACAGGAAACATCATGACCAAGAAACAAGTTGGGGAGGAAAGGGTTTATTCATCTTACACTTCCATATCGCTGTTCATCACCAGAGGAAGTCAGGACTGGAACTCAAGCAGGTCAGGAAGCAGGAGCTGATGCAGAGGCCATGGAGGGATGTTACTTACTGGCTTGCTTCTCCTGGATTGCTCAGCCTGATTTCTTATAGAACCCAGGTCTACCAGCCCAGGGATGGCACCACCCACAATGGGCTGGGCCCTCCCCCCTTGATCACTAGTTGAGAAAATGCCTTACAGCTGGATCTCATGGAGGCATTTCCTCAACTGAGGCTCCTTTCTCTGTGATAGCTCCAGCTTCTGTCAAAAACAAACAAACAAAATACCCCACAAACTGCAGATTGAGAAAATAGACCAAAAACGTCTCTGAATGAGAGACAGAAACCTCAGGAAAGTCCTGCATGTACAAGGCACTTAGTGACAGGCTGGGGAGGGAAGAGTAGTAGCCAGCAAAGAGATTCACTCCATAGCAAAAGCAAGTGACTGTCACTCAGTTTTAAGAGGAGAGTACTAAGACTTCATTCTATTGGTTGTAGCTCTGGCTTCTACTATTGTTAATATTGTGCAAATATTCCTAGAATGATATATATTAATACTCAAGAATAATGGAGCATAAGTTAATTGCTATTAGCCTTGCAGGAAATTCTGCAAAATGGGGAAAGTGGCCATTTCAATGGACTGCTCAAAAGAGAAAATAATGCCCTAGAAATCATTGAAAGTATGTCAAGGAAAGGATGATAACGAGCCTTACGCATTCCAGGGTTCCTGACCCTGAACTCCAAACTATTTAGTTTGCTTCACTGCAGAATGTATCTTTGTTATAAAAGTACACGCTGTGAGTATAGATGCTGTGTGTGGTGAAAGGAAAATTTTATTCATTTACATTCTAAATGTCACCCCCTCCCGGTCCCCCCTCAAAGAGTTCCTCCCCCCATCCCCTGCACCTCTGAGAGGGCAGCCCCCCTCCCTGGTATCTCCCAATTCTGGTTCATCAAGTCTCTGCAGGATTAGAATCGTCCTTTCCTACCAAAGCCAGACATGGCAGCCTTCTGTTACCCATGTGCCTTGGGTATATATATATATATATATATATATATATATATATATATATATATATATATATACACACACAACCTTCTGAGTCAATTTAGTGTTACTCATATCTATATGTATCTAGAGATAACGTCAGATTGGATAATCAGGGTTCTGATTGCTGGAGAAGACTGATTTTCTCTCTCTGAGTAGCCTCTAATTGTCTGTGGCTCTTGCTCTAGGTGTGAGGCCTTGAGATAGTTCCCTTTTCCATATCAGCCAATTGGTTATGTCCTTGTTCGGATCTCGGTCAGGGCAATCATATTATTGAGATTTCTGCAGCTTCTTTGTCATATATAGAAGACACTGTCTCCTAGCAGACATCCTGTTCCTCCAAATTTGTCAACTGCCTCTTTGGTTATATTCCCCGAGCCTTAGGTTCAGGATGGGTCTCCCCTTGCTCAGTTGTTCTATGACTTTTACCAGTCCTAGCTTCTGTAATAGTCTCTGTTTGCTGCAAAAAAAAAAAAAAAAAGTTTCCTTGTTAAGGGATGAGGTACCCTCATCCGTGAGTCTCAGGATATGTTTAGAGTACAGTTTGAAATTTTACTGGTATAGGGACACACATTAGTATTTTCCCCTCAGGGGTCCATGCCTCACCAGCCACAGGCTGGATTTACAGTACATACCAGGCATGAATTCTCTTCTCTGGAATGGGCCTTATGGCCCTAATTAGAATGCTGTTGTTTATCCCTGGGGTATAAATGCACTATTGTATCTTTTAGTATATCTTGCTATTCTGGTCATTGTGCTTTATAAGCTTTATAGCTGGGAAGTGCTGGTTGCCTTTCTCCTTTAGCAGCTTGCATGACTCCTTCTGGTACTATGAGAACTCAAGGAGGATGCTTCCAAGTCAGTTCCACCTGGATCACCTCCCAGTTTGGTGTCAGAAGTGTGTAGTCTTTATCAATAGGATATTACCTTCAGTTTCTGGGAGGCAAGCAAGAGCAATGGCGATAGCCTAGTTAGGGAGTCACTTGGGCTCACCTGACAAACAACTCAAAAGGTTTCTCATGCCTGGCATTGGGACTGCTGTTCTGCTCTGTTTTGTTTTTTAAGACAGTGTGGTGTTTCTCTGTGTACCAGTACTGCCTCTCTTGGCACTCTTTGTAAATCAGGCTGGCCTCAAACCCAGAGATCGAACTTCATCTGCCTCCTGAGTGCTGGAATTAAAGGTGTGAACCACCACACCATGTCTGGGGGGGCAGGGAATTGAGATTTTTGTTGTACCATCTATGGCTTTGGGGAGCAGGAGCACTGTGTGATTGTGTGTGTGTGTGTGTGTGTGTGTGTGTGTGTGTGTGTGTGTGTGTGTGTGTGTTGTATGAGTTCCTGATACATGTGCATATGTGTATATGGAGGCCGGGGTCAATGTCAGAGTATCTTCCTGCATCACCCATGACCTTAATTTTTGAAGTGAGTCTCTCATTGAACCTGAAATTCACTTAGTTAGACTGAATGGCTAGCAAGTCCCCGGGATCCTCTTAGCTCAGCCTCCCCAGAATGGGCTATTAGGCACATCTGGCTATTTACATGAGTTCTGGGAATCTGAATTCAAATACTAATGCTTCTTATGTCAAGCACTTTGTGTCATTTCTCCAAGACCAAGCCCTGGAAAGCTGCTACAATACGTTTCTCAGCAAAGTTAAGAGGGCAGTTTCAATAAACCTACTAATTTGAAAACACATTTTCATTCTTGTCATTCTCTCAAAAATACAGTATAATAACCATTTAGTATACATAGGGTCTATTATAGTTACTATTCATGAAATAAAACAGGAAATAAACCCAATTAAATAAAATAAATTAAGGTAAAACATATAATAATATCTTCTACCGTCATTAAAATTATGTTTATGAATAATTGTAGTTAG
Source organism: Micromys minutus (assembly GCF_963924665.1). Taxonomy (NCBI): domain Eukaryota; kingdom Metazoa; phylum Chordata; class Mammalia; order Rodentia; family Muridae; genus Micromys; species Micromys minutus. The sequence continues at coordinate 90,900,731 of NC_137970.1, forward strand.
CCAGAAAACTCTATCAAAGGAATGTTCAGAGATAAAAGGCAGGATAGATAATTGCATGTGTAAATTACTAGTTGTATAATCTTGAACTACTTACCTGACTCTTCTCTACCTTAGCTTACTCATCCACAGTATGGTGTAATAGTAAAGATAATTTTATAATGGAACTTGGAATAATGCCATACACACACACACACATACACACACACACACATACATACACACACACACACACACACACACACACATTAACTGGCATGTGTATGTATTACCTATATTAATTGGGGGGTGTGTGTGCTGGGCACTAGACAAAGAGAGGGTGAGAAATGGCGGTAACCTACTCCAGTGTTACCACATCTCCTAACTGATGCCATGTGTATTGGGAAGCAGTTTATGACTATAGTGGTGGGTTGGCTTCTCTGCAGTGCAGCTCGGGTGTTTAGCTCTGGAAGTCAGTAGTCTCCTGATTACTCAACTTCGCACAAAGTGCCAGGTCTTGTAAAATATATTAAGTCCCTGTGCTGCATTCTTTTCTCCTTGAAATAACCAAACAGTTCATATTTCTTCTCACTGAGAACTAAATGACAATGTTAACACTAAGCAAGGCAAGCGCCTTTAAGAGCAACCTTATCCATTGACTCAACTTCAGGGTCATTTCTTTCACTTTTCAGCTAAAACCTTATGATACAAGTTGAGCATGTTTTCCTATGTACTATTTTAACCTGAGCAACATGTGTTCTATGCCCTTAAGTAAGCATACCCCAAAACATATATGGCATCTTTCCTTCTTAAATAATGACCTTAACTGAGCATGCTTAGGAATGAGCCCAACTCTGAAACATTTTCCCTATATTCCAATGTCCAGACTCCCCATAAAAAAACTCCATGCTTCATTTGTTCAGAAAATATTATAGAAATCACTTCATGCTCTCTTTATGCACTATAGGTAATAAATCTTTCTCTATAGTTTGATTTCATGATTCTGTTGGTTTGGGCTTTGTACTCATAAAATGTAAACTTGTTACCTTCAGTTCCAATAATAGGGATGAAATAAAACATTCTTCTTTTATATGTAAAAAATATTGATGCTTATTGATTTTAAGTGTACCTAAATATACTTAAGATATGGAGCCCAGTGGTAAGATCGGGGTAAAAAGTTTAAACAATTGGCTCATACTTATATGAATAATATTCTAAGCCACAAAGACAAATAAAATTGCCTGAGATAACAACAAGAACAGATGCTGTCCCATCTGGACACTCCAACATTTCGCAGCCTAGAAAGAGGGGAAAATTGTGGCCATGATTAATGAGTAGCCAGAGGGGAGACCGAGAGGGGAGGAGGGAATCTGGGCTGTTGGTAACCAAAGGAGGAAAAGCTTCTCAGGGTGGCATGCTCCAATCTTTCAGTAATCTTGAAAGACAGAATTAAAATAATGTCCAGGAGACTGAAACCTAAAGCTGAATATTAGAAAGGCAGTAAAGAGGTGCCTTAATTAAGGTTGCTATTACTTCAACAAAACACCATGACCAAAAAGCAACTTGGGAGGAAAGGGTTTATTCAGCTTACATTTCTACACCATGGTTTACCATTGAAGGAAGCCAGGAGAGGAACTCAGACAGAGGAGGAAGATGGAGGCAGGAGCTGATGCAGAGGCCTTGGAGGAGTGCTGCTTATGGGCTTGTTCCAAATGGTTTGCTCAGTTTGTTTTCTTATAGAACCCAGGATAACAATCCCATGGATGGCACCACCCACAATCTATTCGGCCCTCCTCCATCAATACCTAATTAAGAAAATATTCTACAGCTGGATCTCATGTAGGTATTTCCTGAACTGAAGCTCCTTTCTCTGTGATGATTCTAGCTTGTGACAACTTGACATACAAACACATCACTGTTAAGCCACAACCCTTACTTTCTCAGTAATCCTTATGATCTAAATACCTTTAAAAGTCCCACAGTCTTTACACATTCAAACATATTAAAATTGCAGTTTTCTTTGCTCAATGCCCCAGCATAGGGGAATGCTAGGGTGATGAGGCAGGAGGGGGGGTCATGGAAGCAGGGGGTGGGGGGAAGGGATAGGGGGTTTACAGAGGAGAAACCAGGAAGGGGAATAACATGTGAAATGTAAATAAATAAAATAACCAATATTTTTTTAAAGCAGACTGAACACGCTCTGGGGAGCAAGTCACTAAGCCTTACCCCTCCATGATCAGCTCCTGCCCTCAGAGACCTGCCCTACTGCCCTATTTAAGTTCCTGTCCTGACTTCCTGTGATGATAAACAGTGATATAGACATGTAAGTCAGATAAACTTCTCCCACCCAATCCAAATCTCTTTTAAAATCCAACGTATTTTACAATTCAAAGTCTCTTAATGGAGGGTGCAGGAGAGAAGCCCTGAGGGCCAGCAGAATGAATGGAAATATGCAAGGGGGGGTTCTAGAAAGTAGCAGAGACCTTGGAGGTAAGAGACTCTCAGGACTAAAAGGGAGGGACCTTAGATGAAGTGTCCAACAGTCAGGGAGAGGGAACTTGTTGAGTCTACCTCTAGCAGAAAGACAGGGCATCAAGTGGAGGGAAGGGGCTGCCATCCCACAGTCAAAGCACTGACCCAGAATTGTTCCTGTCTAAAAGAACTGCAGGGACAAAAATGGAGAAGAGACTGAGGGAAGGGAGGTCCAGTGACATGACCCAACTTGGGATCTATCTCATAGAGAGGCTCCAGGACCTGTCACTATTACTGATGCTATGTTGTGTTTACAGACAGAAGCCTAGTATGGCTGTCCTTCCAGAGGCCCAAGAAGCAACTGAAAGAGTCGGATGCAGATCCACCCAGCCAATGGACTGAAGTCAAGGACTCATGTGGTTGAATTAGGGAAAGGTTGAAAGAAGCTGAGAAGAGCAACCCCATAGAAAGACCAGCAGTCTCAACGAACCTGGACCATTGAGATCTCTCAAGACACTGAGCCACCAGCCAGGCAGCACATACTAACTGGTTTGAGGCTCTGACACATACACAGCAGAGGACGGCCTGGTCTGGCCTCAGAGAAGACACACCTAACCCTTGTGAGACTTGAAGCCCTAGGGAGTGGAGGGATTGGGGTAGGAGGTGGGGAGCATCCTCTTGGAGACAGGAGGAGGAGTCTCTGAACTATGGATTCCAATAAAATACCTTCTTATTTCAAGAAGGAAAAAAATCAGAGCACAGTCACAATAAGATCAAACTCCAGCATTCTAATGTCTGGGATCCACTCATGGTCTTCTGGACTCCTCTACAGGGTTTGGGTCACTGGTGGTGTTATTATGTCAATCTCATTCAGGTCAATTATATTGACAGTTCCTGGGTGCATCCTCCCTGTTATTTCTAGGGGACTAGATCTAGCAACAATAACTCTGTAGCACAGATAAATGAGTTAACTGGTTGCTTTGGTGATCCTGCCACAAATAAATAAATAAATAAATAAATAAATAAATAAATAAATAAATAAATAAATAAAATTGTGGAAGAAATATTTCTCTTCCATTAATTCTAGGTGTTTTCCAGTTGATGGATGTATTAGTCAGCATTTTCTTATTTTAACAAAATACCTAAAATAGACATCTTATAAAGAAAAGATGTTTATTTAGAGGTTCAGAGCTTGAGTCAGGCATTTACACAGTTCTGAGGAGGACTCTCTCGGTGGCATCACATGATGGCAGAAGTGTGTGTGTGTGTGTGTGTGTGTGTGTGTGTGGTCTCTCCTTCTCATGGAGCCATCAGGTTTCAATTATTAGAGCTCCATTTCAATGTCCTTACCTTAATTCCTTTCTAAACATTGTGGACAGATTAAGTTTCTATCCTCTTAAATACCTTAAAACAGGAATTAAATTTCAACAAACCAACCCTTGGGAGACATTTAAATTGTTTATAATACATAGCAATGGTATTGTGGCATAATATATATGTATATATTATAAAGGCATTGAGTGTGAGTGTGTGTATGTGTAAAAACCCACAGAAGCACTAGGAACTGAGAAATTGGTCTTTGATGCCCTACTGCCTGTACTTCTTTGATGTTCTCTCCCATTTTATTTAAATCACTTATTTCCTTTTTCCTAGACTACAGAAGATGCCCTCTGCGTGCCCACTGTGTGCCCTGTGGAGCACAAATCCCTCTACTTGTTTCACTAGTTGCCAGTCCTATTTGGATGACAGTGGTTATGAATGGGTTAATATGATTCAAAAAGGCCCAGTATTGCTTTAGCAAACCACTGTGTTTCCTAGGCAACACAATGCCTGCATTTCTCCTGTTTGTTCTTGTTCATAAAAGTCCCTATGGAGGGAATGGTGAAAATATTAACATTGGCCACCACTCAAGCCCTTGCTCTTCCCTTCCCCCTCCCCTGCACTTGACCTTTGTCTCCTACTGCATGGAAAATGTTGAGCCAGTGAAGTTCAAATTCTGAAAACCGTAGGGGTCTCTGTTTCATTAAAGGATATCTATGATCCTTTGTCTCATCTTTTGATTTCATCCTCTCCTGTCTCATTTCACGCCGCAGGGCTAAACAGTGCCCCCTCCCCGTTTCCTGTGTATTCAGTCTCTAAGCAACTAGAAGCTCTGTTGCTGTAGCCTGAATCTATTACAGCTTGCAGAAAAACAAAAATCGAACCACAAACTCTACTTCTTTCTCATCTTCACCCTTCTTTAGGTAAGTATTTATTTAGTTCAGTATGCTGCCATAACAGAAAAACACAGATAGGGTAATAATGTATAAATCACTGAAATTCTGAAGGCTGAAAAATCCAAAACAGAAAAGGCCTGAGTCATCCATCCCATTGCAGAAAGAAATGGAGGAGAATCTTTGATAAGGAATGCATCCATGTGGTAACATCAGACTATTCGTGAGAATGGAAGCATTGTGGGCAGATTACTTCCCACTAAGCCCCCCACCTTCCATTACCACTACATTGGAGATTAAGTTTGGGTGGTGCATTCAAACCAGAACATCATAAAATAGTATCTTCTGGGCATGGTAGGGCAGGTGCACTCATGAACTCACAACAGCTGTGGATTCCTACAACATCAGGACAATCAGTACATCAGCATGGATGGGGAGGTGCTCCCAAGACACCACTCCGAACTAAGCAACTTGTTGGCAAATAATGAACATCTTCTGAGTAAAGGCATGATCATTTTCTTGAGTGGTGTGGCCAAAAGCAGATGACTGTTGATCCCTTGGAAAACCGTCCAGCCATCCACATACATACAGTAATAATTGGGCTAAGTGGACTATTTTTTAAAAAGAAGTAGAAGACATGATGTAAGGAAGATAGAGGAGGGGGTCTGGAAGGAATTGTAGAGAGTGAATAGGATCTAAGTGCATCATGTGTCTCTGTGAAAGAATGTGTAACGATAATAAGATTCTTTAAAAAAAAAAATCAATAGCATCAGAATTCTCAAACAAAAATTTTAGAGAGATCTCAACTCTCACATCCCAATTGCTCCTAAGAACTCTCAGTGCCAGGCTTTTTTATACTTCCCACATCATGTGAGAATTTGACTCTGACATAAGCAACCTGGGCTTCTTAACTTCCTAGAAAAACCTTCTCATGGTCATCATTCTTACTTCATTTGCACAACACTAAGAACCTCTCTTTCTTTCTGTCTGTCAAACCACACATCCTGGAGACAGCTCAGTGGCTTAAGACTACTTAATTGATTTTGCAAAAGCCCTGAGTTTGAGTTCCAGAATCTATGTACTGACTTACACCCAAGGATCCAATGCCCTGTTCTAGCCTCCATGGGTACTGTATGCGTAGAATACATCAACAAATATACAGGCTAAACACCCATACACATAAGACTGAAATGAAAATAAATAAATCCTTAAGATAGGCTACCATATTGGCTCTTTTGTTCAGTCTACAGCCCGCTAAAAACCTAGAAGTGCCAAATAATGTAGATGAATAGTGCAGTTAAGATACAGAATATGCTGGAGTGCACAAAGAAATAAACTGGAATTTTTGAGACTCTATTCTTGTTCTCTTTCATTTGCCATTTCTAACAGTCTTGAGGGGAAAAAAACAAAGCAAAACATTTGGGTATCTACTTAATTATACCATTAACCAACAAAGGAAATGCAATAAAAGGCAATGGGGACAAGTGAGATTCCCTTAGGTGTACCTGGGAAAGGAGGCAACTGCTAACCAACACCAGCCAGTTGTCCTAGAACCCATATGATGACTAACAACAGTCTGTAATTCCACTTCCATGGGGTCTTCTGTTGCAGATACAGCACATGCAAGTCATGCATGGACATAAATGCAGACAAAATACCCATACATATAAAATAAAAAAAAATTTAAGCAAAAAGAAGACCAAAAAAATATATTCTTCCAATATCAAGGTAAAAAAAAAAATCCTTGATCACCAGAGACTGGTCATTGGGGCTGCAGTAACTCTGAATAAAGTTATTGCACATATATCTATATCTATCTATCTATCTACATATATATATATATACTCACTCCATATTGTATGTTTTCAGGGCTGACTATTTAGCATTGGACAATTAATTGATGTGCTCCCTAGGAAGGACTACTTTTCCTGCTCCCAGCTTTAATCAGTTGCCTATAGTTCTTTGTGTAGGGTTGAGGCTATATGGATATTTCAACATCCACTTTGGCATGCCCGTTGGTGTCATCTTTGTTCAGCTCAAGTTTAGATTCTCATGTTAGAGAGACTTTGAGTGTGTGTGTGTGTGTGTGTGTGTGTGTGTGTGTGTGTGTGTGTGTGTGTGTACAGGCAATAACAATTAGTGAATCAACAGCCCCTGAGTTTGAAGTAGAGGGTGGATATGGGAGGGTTTGGAGAGAGGAAAGGGGAAGGAGAGATGCTGTAATTATAATCTTAAAGGTAAACAAAAAGTTGCTGGGCAGGAGAGATGGCTTGGAGGTTAAGAGTGCTTACTGCTCTGCCAGAGAACCCGAGTTTAGTTCTTAGCACCCACATCAAGCAAGTTACAATCACCTTACCTGAGGATCAACAGCCTCTAGTCACCTTCACAATGGAACTCTATCTGTCTGTCTCACTGTCTCCCAGTATCCTTATCTCTCTCTCCCCCTTCCCCTCCCCCCACCACACAAATAACAAAAAGAAGTCTAAAATTTTTAAAATAAAAGTTTTGTACTTTTTCCTTTTTAATCATCTCTTCGATTCATTAGTTTCTCTAGCTACAAGTAGAATGTCCATACAAGAACTAAGGACGAAGTATAGAAGATCTTTCTGTCCCCTACTTTTAAGTGGAATCTCTTTTTTTTTAATTGAAAGAACTTGCAAATCGAATAAACATGTGTTTGATTCAGCCCTAACCACCAAGGCCAACAGTTTTCACCCTTGACTTGGCACACAGTGCAATGAGCCTTGGAGAGACTTCTGTCCTATGTTTTCTCAATGATCTAGTTCAACACCATTGATTTCAGTTACCACCTACACAGGCTCCTATCACCCACCTTTCTTCCTCCAAACCAGACCTGTAGCTGAGACACAAACCCAAATATCTGCCTGGGAACATTATTGGCTATGCTCACTAGGATGTTCCTGCTGTCTGCGATTGTATAGCATGAGTCTGGATGTGACCCGTCTCAACACCATTGCCAGCGATTCTAATTCAATAGGTTAGATATATTACATACAGCAAGACCCAGGGCCGATGCTTTGAGGCATAGTTTCATTTAAAGTCTGGTCTGCAATTTTCTCTTCCCTTCATGCACTTTCTGTTATTGTTGTTGTTTTTTTTTTAATTATGTGGGTGGGGGGCAGGACCTGAACCTGTGAGTACAGAGGACCACAGAGTCAAGAATGATCAAGTCCCCTGGGACTGGTATTAAAGGTGGCTGTGAGCCATTGTACATGAGTGCAAAGAACCAAAGCCAGATTCTCTTCAAGAGCAAAAAGTTCTCTTGACTACTGGGTGATCTCTCCTGGCCCCCAACATTACCTTTCAGTTTTATTCATTTGTCCCACCTACCCAGCTCTGTAGCATGTGCCTTGGCTATCTTGGAATAGCTAAGACCCTCACTCTCACAACCTTGACGTGAGCCTCCGCCACACACACACTTTCTCCTATAATAAGGCTCCTTCCTGCCAGTGCAAAACTTCCAAAAGGGAAAAAATGATCTCGAGGAGAGAGCACAGGCTCTGGGTACAGACTGCTAGATTTAAATCCCACTTCTATTTCTCACTAACTATGTGATTTGGGACAAGAAATTTCTCCATGTATACTTTTCTTTACAGAATAAGATGATACTGTAACTTGGCTTGTAAGAGGGTATTAGAGTGTTTATAGCACTCAATGACTGCACATTCTCTGAGATGTTGCATCATTCCTGCCTACAGCATGTTTGGAGTGTTGAGTGAGAGGAGATAGTAGAGGAGAGAAGTGAACCAGCCAGATCAGAAAGGGCTGGGTTTCCTGGGAAATTGATGGAAAGTAGCATATAGGAAATTTACTGGTAAGTGCCATTAGCATCTATACCCAAAGAGGAAGGAAAGCAAATACTAGACAGTAGGAGAAGCTAGCCTGCCATGTGTTCTCAACCGACCTTCCATTCCTCTCTCTTGGGGAGTGGGGCAAGAGAAAGAGGCTTTATACCCCATATTCACTACCTGATTGCTGTACAGATAAGGAGGTGTGACTTAGGTAGGAAGGCCTCTTCAACCCAGTGCAATCTCAGACGATCTACTTCCAGACTCGAAGCTACCAACACTTGGAGCAGCTGAGCAACCAGAGACAGAGTGCATTGATCCTGACTTGAGGTTGAAGGTGAAATCTGAATAGTGCACCAGTTAGGTAAATCTTGCTTTAGACTTTGGACTTACTTTGGACCTACTTTCACTGTCAACAGGGAGTAATTACAAGTTTTTTTTTCCAGAATGGGCCAAGTCATGTCATATCTCTAAGCTTTCGCTCAAATAACATATCTAATTTCTTTGGAACCAAATTGGAATCCTTTAGGCATGTTTGTGAAATTGTTAAAACGGAGATAAAATAGTGCAATGGTAAACAGCTAACATTTAGATCCAGGCTGACTGTGAGTTCTGACCTGGTTCTTTACTACATTAAGGAAGTTCCTCATCTTCTCTCTACTTAGGTTTCCTCGTTTGTGAAATGGAGATTAGCCACTATCCTTCCGGAGTTTCATGAATAACGCATGGGTTTAATCCACAAAATATTTAGAATATTATATGGCATTACATTGCTTATCTGTTGCTGTGATAAGACATTGACCAAAATCAACTGAAAAAAAGGGATTATTTCATCTTACAATTTCCCAGATGGAAGTTGGGGCAAGAACTCAAAGCATGGGCCTAGCAGCAAAAACTGAAGCAGCAGCCATGGAGAAACACTGCTTTTTTTGCTTGCTTTCCATGGCTTGTTCGGCCTGCTTTCTTATACAACCGAGAAATGCCTGCCCAGGGGCAGCATCACCCACTTTAAGTTGCACCCTCCTACATCACTCATCAGTCAAGAATCCACACCATAGACTTGTCTACAGGCCGATTTTGATGGAGGTATTTTCTCAGTTGAGGTTCTGTCTTCTCAGATGACTGTTAAACAACAACAAAATTATAAAAAAAAAAAAAAATAAATAAACTGCACATAGGCTTTAAACAACATCCTTGGAAAGAATAAATTTAAATAAGTATCCTTTTCTGAAGATTCCATTACTCCTGACTAAAGAGTGAAACACCAGTTGCCTAGAGACTCCATCTCTATCCACCTGATAAAAATTAATTCTCCCTGGAGCCAGAGAGATGGCTCAGTGGTTAAGAGCACTGTTTGTTCTTCCAGAGATCCTGAGTTCAATTCCCAGCAACCACCTGGTGGCTCACAGCCATCTGTAATGGGATCTGATGCCCTCTTCTGGTGTGTCTGAAGACAGCTACAGTGTACTCACATAAAATAAAGAAATAAATCTTTTAAAAAATGAGTTCTGCTCAAATGTATTTTTCTATATAAAATCTCTATAGGTCACACTTACATTTACCCAACTGCATGTCTACCTCTGTCTTAATAAAACATGTCTCTGTCATGTGAGGTAAGAGCTTTGCATCCCCAGCCAGAGCACAGATCCTCTCAAAGAGCTAGAACTTAACGGCAAATAGTAAAGTGGAAAGAGTTTGGCAACTTTTGGGTGTCCATCATGCAAACAGCAATTACAGCTCCAGTCTAAAGACTCACTACCACAGTGCTAATCAAATCCTAATAAAAAATTGATTGGCAGTTAGACCATTAGGTTTTCTGCTTCTTACATTTTAAATGTTTCTTCTGCCTTTTTTTTACAACAAAAAACATGCCGATTCAAAGAGGAGAAAGCAAAAAATTACCATAATTTCATACTCAAAGGTAAGTAACTTTTGAGTGTATTTTACTCCAGCCCTTGTCTTTTATGTGTGTGTATTTAGCACAATACACTTCCACGTTCAGATAAATTCAATTCCACACATATTTACTGAGCACCTACTATATTCCAGGTGCTGTTCTAGTTTTTAAATTTTACTTATTTTATTTTGTGTATGGGTGTGTTGCACATGCATGTCTGTGAACCACTTGTATTCCTAGTGCTGGAGAAGTCCAGATGAGGGCCCTGGATACCCTGGTTATGAGCCACCATGTGGGTTCTGGGAATCCAATCCAGGTTGTCTGGAAAAGCAGCTTAACCTCTGAGCCATCTCTTTAGTCCCCACATACTGTCTTAAATACAGGAGACAATGCAGTGAAGAAAATGGACACAATATCTGTTCTTGAATAACATATTAAAGTCAAAAATTAACAAAAATGAGAACTACTAGTTATATATATATACATATATATATATATATATATATATATATATATATATATATATTGTGTGTGTGCATGTTATATAACAATATAACTTCCTGATAAGGAATTAGTAAGCATGATGGGAGTAAAATGGAAACCATGGGTGATGGCAGATATTTCTAATTCCAGCACTCTAGAGGCCGAAACAGAAGAATAGAGTGCAAAGTCAGTATGGGTGGCATAATGCATATTGTAGCCTTGGCTACATAGTAAGACTGTCCCCAAATGAATGGATAGATAAGTGAATGAGTAGGTGAATAAAGATAAGAAATGAGGTGTAGAATGGAATATTTCAAGAGTGGAAAGGAAGGGTGTGACTTATGATGGAAGTTGGCAAAGAACATTCTGAGCAAGAGGAATTGTAAGTAGGGTCTCTGACTTGACTAAGTGCTGAATGGGTATTGGAGAAGTCACTGTAGCTGGAGCACAGGCATCAGGGCACTGGTAAGTGAGGGCCTAAAGTTCTAAAGGTAACTGGATGGGATAGAACAGATTCTTCGGAACCTTGCAGTATACTGTCAGGACTTGTTTTTACTATGAGATGATCAACCATTTGGGGTTGTTTAAGTGGTTTCCATGTTTTTCCAGTCATGGATCATTTTGTGTAATTTTTTTCTATATCAATCTGTTGTTCAGATTTCTGAACATGTCCCTAGGAAAATTCCTAGAAGTTATTGTCTTCATAAAATGAATGTTAGGAACGATTTAAAGCATTTGTAGCATATTGCCAAGGGGCTTTATAGGAAGCCTTTGCCTAGCTACAACATAAGTGAGTTCAATAAATATTTAAGTGCCTACTATGTATCGGACATAGTCTAGGGACTTGAAATAAGTTAGTGAACAAAATGAATCTTGTATTCTAGCAATTTCCTTCTTGTCAACATTTGTCAGAATACTTGTCACGTATATGCCTACCAACTCCAAGTATTTCTGTTTTTAAGAACTCCAAGGGGAGAGGAAAATGTAATAATAATTGGAATGATGAAAACTGATGCACTGCTCCTTTGGATTGGATTAGCACTGTGGTTGAATCGTTTCATATACATTTTCTAACTAATCAGGAAATTGTCCTACCATTCTTGAAAAGCCTTTTAGAACCACTGAAGATTATTTAAAGGAGGCAGTTAGAAATCGATAAAAGACTTAACATGCATCTTGGGTCAAGTACATAGGACCTAGGGATTACTTTCCAGCCACCGTATGTACAATGAAAGTCTGATGTTGTGTGGGAGGTGTGTGTTAAGTAACAAAGATCCTTGGCTATTTCTAGGTAACTTGACAACATTCACCCTGGATAACATCTATTCATCTAGCATGGATTGTAACAAAAAACAGATAGGTTGGATGTTTTTGAACAATCTCGGTGTCTTGGTGTTACCAGTAACCCATTTCATTTAACATTAAATCAAAACATGTATATTTTAAACTGTATCGCCTGAGGTTTTATGGTACAGATTTTCTATGCTTCACATAAAGCAAAATTTCTTTCCTGGTCTGGAAAGATGGCTTCGAGGTTAAGAGCACCTTTTCTTGCTGAGGACCCTAGTTCAGTTCCTAACACCACATGGTGGCTCACATCAGTCTGTAATTCTAGTTCCAGGGGATCCAACACTGGTCTCTGTGGATACCAGACATACACATCATGCACACTTATAAATGTTGACAAAATACACATAAACTAAAATCAATAAATATTTTTAAATTTTAAAAACTTTTTTCCTTTAAGCCATTCGCCTTTCAGAAGGATGCTGATCTCTGGCCCACCATGCAAACAATGTTTACATTTTTTAATAGTAGTTACCTTGGAGGAAACAGAATGAAGAGTGTGAGGGGAGGGGACTCACTTTTCTTCTGTGTTTTCCATAGTTTGAACTTTCACAGTCTTGCTGTACAGCCCAGGCTTATCTTGAACTCATATCCTCCTATTTCTACCTAGAAACTTTTGGGTTTAAAATTATATGCTGCCAAGGCTAGTCCGTAATTTTTAACTTTGAATAAATATAACTTCAAAAAGTTTGAGCAGGAGTTGTCTGAGGGACCTAATGACTTCCTTTTTTTTCTTTTTAAAAACAGTATTTGTACTAAAAAAGAATAGGCCAATATGTTCTCATTTGAAAGTACTTCTAATATGAAAAAAAAATGTATGTGCCTGGGTTTCATTTTTGTTATTGTTTTTATTATATACATTTAAGTACTTCTTCAGTTTGTAATAATGAGCATATATATATAAGTTTTATTTATTTATAAAGATAAGCCATTTTCCCCAGTGCTCAAAGTGACTTGTACATCTGAGCAGTGGTGGCACGTGCCTTTAATCCCAGCATTCTGGAGACAGAGGCAGGTGGATCTCTGAGTTCCAGACCAGCCTGGTCTACAAAGTGAATTCCAGGACAGCCAGAGTTACACAGAGAAGCCCTATCTCAAACAAAAACAAAAACAAAAAAACAGAGGAGTTGGAGGGGGGAGAAGGAGGAAATAAAGGCAGGTGCAGGAAGGAAGGAAGGAAGAAAGGAAGGAAGGGAAGGAGGGAGGGAGGGAGGGAAGAAGGGAGGGAGGGAGGGAGGGAGGGAGGGAGGGAGGAAGGAAGGAAGGAAGGAAGGAAGGAAGGAATGAAGGACGGAAGGAAGGAGGAATTGTGCCACATGCAGCTTGTAAAAAATTAAGAATAACATCATGTTTCCCTTTAAGTATTTTTAGGGATATTGTTAAATTCACACTATATATAGTTTTGCATGCTATTTTCTCCCTGTATACTAAAATGTGAATATTTTCCCATGATGTGATGATGTTTGAATAGTCCAACTATGATCTTATCACAATATACAGTGAATTAATTAGCCACTTTATTTAAACTTGGACATTTGGGTCGTGTCCAGAGATTCCATATTAGAAACAAATGTGTGATGAACATCTTCCTAATGAAATCTTGGAACTCATTCTAAGCAAGATGGATTCCTAGAAGTGAATTACTGGGACAAAAATCCTATTTCTAGAAGTGGGTTTCATGAAGACACTAATGGCTAACATAACAATGTTGATGTATGGACGCATCCTTAGTTTCCCACCAGCACATTATCCTTTTCTGCTCTTTATACCCATTCTATAGAAAGGCAGAAGATGGCAATGTTATTTGCGTGTATTTTTAAATTACTAACAAAACCGAACGTTTTATATGCTTTTATTCACCACTGATATTTCCTCATCTTTTTCCCACTATGACTAGAGGATTTCACCAATGATTTTCTTTTTTTTTCTTTTTTTGCTACATGTCAGTGATTGTGGTATGTGTTTGAGTGCATGCGTGTGGGGGGGTACATTTGTGTGGATGGCAGAGGTTGAAGTGTACTGTCTTCCTTGATTACTCCCACCTTCAATATCAGGACAAAGGATAGTCTAACTAACCTGTTGCCCACTCTCCAGCTCTGGCACTGAAGGCTTTTGTATAGATACAGGGGATTAGAACTCTGGTCTTTGCACTTGTATACCAATGTGTTTTACCTACTAGGCCATTTCCGCAGCCCCTTAAAAATTTTCCTATCAATTAAAATGAGCATTTAAGGATAGAATTTTTTGCCATATTAATTTCAAATAAAAATATTTTTCACAAGTTTGTGATTGTTTTAGAAATGTCTTTGCCGTTCCCAGTACTTTGTGAAAGGGATAACCGGATTTAACTGTAGCTGAGTGCTCTCAGTTTGAGCTTGTTTCATGATGATTAAGTTGAAGAGTTTTGACAAAAGATCTGGTGGGGCCAGTTTAGCTAATCCTAAATTTAGCTCTGGGGAAAAATGTGTAGGCTGGATATAAAGATTGTTTGGCTCATTACACTTTAAGAAGATGGGGGGGCATCAAGGATTAAAGCAGTCTTTGCCCCCCCCCCCAGAATTTAGCCAATTCTCTGCACAAATCTGTTGCATGTAAGTGTTGATGGTAAACTATGTATGAACAGATTCCATGGGAAAGTAGTGATTTGGTCTGCAGATGTGTGTGTGGCTTGGTTTTAATTACTCTCCATTTCCTTCTGTTACCCTCTCTCAATTACAATTTTTAAAGGGAGGGGGCAGCCAGATCAGGTCTCTGAAAAATAGATACAATCCTTGTTCCACAGAGGCCTGCTCCCCATGTAGCCTGTTGGCACACCAGAGGCCTAGGTATCTAAAAAAATAAAACCTAGGATCCTTCCGAACTCCAGCATTTATCAGCTACCAGGACTGTCAGAGGTAGTTTCCACAGACTTCAAATAGAAGAATACTGTCAAGCAAAGAAGCTTTGAACATTACTCTGGAATTTTTATAGGAAAAAAAGCTCAACAACAGAATGCCAGTTGCTGATTGCTGATGCCTTGTGACTAAGCATAATCGATGATTGCAAAAGAAAAAAAAAAAACTTTAAGAGCAAACGCAAAATCTATCGATCTAAGCTGCAGATTTTAAAGAGTTGACAGGCCTGTTACCTGACCGGCTGTCCTTTGGGTGATAGTCCGGCAGCTTTGGGGCAAGAATTAGAGGAGAACCATCCCAAAATGGATGTTCGAGTAGTCTAGGTCTGCAAGATGAAAAGGAGTTGGAGGCATGATTTTAGACTATCCTAAAACAGCTTCCTGGCTCTGAGGATTCGACCAGGGGACAGAGTATAAGGGGCTTTACAATGGAAGCGAAGCAGGAGAGATGCGACCCCATTTTAACCAAGGAGCAGGCCCTAGAGGCAAGGCTCTCCCACAGGGTCGGCAGGAAGCTACCCACTGTATTCCGGAAAATGAGCTGTGTGTGTCTGCGAGCTGCACTAAGCTCCGAGAAAGTCGTGAAACAGGGCCAGAGACCCAGCATGTAGGACAGAGTGGTGGGCTGGGCTCCTGGGCCCAGGCTGACCAGCGGTGGAGGAAGAAAGGCCAAGACACCCCCAGGCTAAGTAGGGAGCCAGAGCTGAAGCCCTGGCAGCCCGAGCAGGGCGGGGCGCTTAGGTGCCACGAAGGCGTGGCTTAGAGGCTCCGCCCCTGGAGCCCCGCCCCTTCTCTAGGCTTTTCTTCCACTGCCACGGAACGCGGCGCGGCACTGTTCGCTGAGAGGGCGGAGGAAGCGGACTGTTCCGGAGCTCTGCCTAGCCGGGCCCAACCTTTGCTCCAGAGATCATGGCTGCCGAGGATGTGGTGGCGACTGGCGCCGACCCGAGCGAGCTGGAGGGTGGCGGGCTGCTGCACGAGATTTTCACGTCGCCTCTCAACCTGCTGCTCCTCGGCCTCTGCATCTTCCTGCTCTACAAGATCGTTCGCGGGGACCAGCCCGGTGCCAGTGGCGACAACGACGACGACGAGCCGCCCCCGCTGCCCCGCCTCAAGCGGCGCGACTTCACCCCTGCCGAGCTGAGGCGTTTCGATGGCGTCCAGGACCCGCGAATTCTGATGGCCATCAACGGCAAGGTGTTCGACGTGACCAAAGGCCGCAAGTTCTATGGGCCGGGTACGGAGGCAGGGCCAGGGGGTCTTGGAGACAAAAGAGGGGACCCTGGCGTGGGAGCGGGGCGGGAGAGAGGCCGAGGGAGGTGAGGCGCCCCCGTGGGAGGGTCGGAGAGAAGGCTGGAGGCTCTGGGAGCGGGCCCGGGGCCAGAGGCGCTGGGGGACGAGGGGCTGCGTGGGGGGGATGCCCGAATGAGGCAGAAGCTTGGAAGCCACGAGTGGGAGGGACAGCGAGGCTCGAAGGCCCGGGATGTTGGGGAAGTTTTCGAAGGTAGCGGGCTTTGGGGCGGGGGTCCTGAAAAGAGGGGGAAGCTTCGGATTTGAGGGGAAAAAAATGAAGGTGTCTCCAGAGAGGCCCAGACACTTGAGAAGACGTGGAGGCCGATGACGCCGGAGGAGCCATGGTGGAATGTAAGGGTGTGCGAAGAGAGAAAGTGGAGAAGGGGATTAGTGTCAGGTAGAGAAGCATTGTTCCTGGTGGAGAGAGAGAGTGTGTGTGTGTGTGTGTGTGTGTGTGTGTGTGTGTGTGTGTGTGTGTGTGTGTGTGTGTGTGTGTGTTGTGAACACTGTGCATGCGCGGTAAATGTGTTTGGTGTACACCGTTTCTCTGGTGGGGGTGGTGCTTGGAATGTGACATGTATTAGGTATGTCTTTGGTATGTGTATGTGCGTGCTGTGTGGGGTGCACTGAGAGGCTGGATGATGAACAAGCTTGAAGGAGGGAAGGAGACTAGTTGAGGAAGCATTAAGAAGAGCAGAATGTGGTGGACCATGGTAACATGGCAAGATGGTCGGAAACATATTCAGAGTATAGTAGGGTGGGGAGAAAAATAAAATGAAATGAAACTGGGGAATGGGGGTGGGAGGGTCCTGAGAAACAATAGGGGTAAAGGCTGTGAAGCCCGATGGGTCAGGAGATTTCAGGAAAAGCCAACGATGGTAAAAACAAGGAATGGACCACTGGTGAACTGTTGGAAAGGATCCCTACAGATGAGTTTTTTCCAAACTGAATTACCTATTACAATCACTTGATGCTTGTGAAAAATACACATTCTTGGCCTAACAAGCCATAGCCACACTTACATCTCTGGGGGAGGGGAGACAGCTAAAAAAAAATCTACATTTTCATACTCTCCTGTGGGGAAATGGGGGAATCAGCCAGATATAGAAAGCCCTGCTTTCTAGAACATTTAGAGAGGAAGAAGAGGTTTTAGCTCTTCCAATATGGATTCCTCTAAGCACTGTTCACATGCTCATTGGTCTGAGAAGAAAGACCAGTCAGCACTAATCCAAACCAGACATACCCACTCCATTAAATCTTCAGAGGCCAGCCAATCAAAATCGCATGTGCAGAAGGCTTTTAGCGAACTCTCACCCTTCCTCTCAGCTTTCAGACATTTTAGAAAATCTCTTTTCAGTAGTCATGTAACTGCAAAATAATGGGGAAACTACACTTCGTCACTATAATCACACAGTATGCACAAATAATCGTGTAAATACCCAAAATTATTAAGCTAAACCATAAGGTGATCAACACAAATACATCAGGCATTGGCATGTGGTTGTACTTTGCAAAGTCATCACTTGGATCCTCGGTGATTTCAGAGAGCACAGCTGGAGGCAAACTATCTCTCTTCTAACCAGGTAGGTTGTAGTTTGCAGAGTCATCCTGAGGGATAGCGCTGTGTATACCGGAATAGCTACAACTGGGTGTCAACCTGCACTCCACATTCTAGCCTAGCTGTTGTCACTGACCGGCTATGTGATCTGGTGCAATGTACTGTTGTCTCAAGGCCTTCTGGGAAAATCAAAAGGCAAGCACACCCCAGCGTGAGGAGCCCAAGTTGCTGCTCTCCATTATTGAGTGGGCTCTGGAATGGAAATATTTTCTGGTACAGAGCACACCTAAAATGAAGTCATTTGAGTGTCTATTACTATGTGCACAGCACTGTCGTAGGTACTGCAGAGTGACAGTGAGTGAAACACATAAAACTTTGTTCACCAAGCATCTAGTTAATATTCTTTGTAGTGAACAAAATATATTCTCTAAAGACTGTTAATATTTGCCTTAGATCTTGCTTATGTATTACCAGTCCAGGGGCTATAATTTCTAAAATGGTAAGAGTCCACACCAAAAGTTTGCTTGGTTCCAAGCACTAGGTGCTACTATTTCCACTAGCAGTATACATTTTCTGAAAAGCATATGAATTTTTTTTTCCTTTTAAACCTTCTCTAGTGGCAGCATGCAATGGGGACTGACTGAAAATAACCCCCAATTTAGAATCTTAGCTGCTTTTTCAAGTTGATCCTAAGGGCTTGAAGTACATCTCAGCAGTAGGGTGCTTTCCTAGAGTATCCAAAGCCCCAGTCCTACAGAAAATGGATCATAAAATTTAATATGTTAGAGAGAAAACCAGTTCAGTCAACTAAAGTTTCAGATAACCAGATTGTAACCAAATACCAGTCATTTTCTTAGTTGGTATAATGATTTTTAATGTCAGAGTTGCTATCCAGCCTACTTTTGGGAAAACGAGGCATTGTTTAAAGTATCCCGGATTCTTTTCATTTGCTTGTGCAATATTTAACTCTAAATAGCCACTTTAGGTGAATCCAGAATGATCCACTGCTCTCAGACATGTACACCATAGCGCGTTCCAGGTTTTATGAGATTATTTGAAGGCTCTGACTGCAGCCTTTTACAGTGAAGATTTTAGTAGTTTCACCACTGTTTATGCTCATTTGTATGCTTATGTTTAAAACCAGTACCAAAGCTGGCCTCCCTTGTTAGTTTTCATTTATTGACAGTGAAGGTTACATAACATGTGGATAGGTTTTTGAACCACTTCTACTTGTAAAATCATTGCTCGATGCCTTAGGGTTTGTGTCTTACAACCAAAGATCACTTAAAACATATCAGAGTATGTTGATAAGAAAATGTTTTCATTTACACCTTAGTGGTTAGACTAAAGCACCTAGAATAGAGCCAACCTGTAGATACAAAGTCTTTGAGCTGAATTCTAACCCATGGAGTGTATAATCAAACATTCCCCATTAAGGCCAGCCCCAAAAGAATCACTTATGCTTATATTAGCTATGTGCAGGACATAGGCGATTTCAAATGCTACACATTTTTATATCATTTTACTTATTGAAGTGACAGTAAGTCTGTCAATGTCCTTTATGTAATGATCAAAGTGTCAGTATACATGTAGCTCAAGAATGGAATATGAAGCCAGGAAGTGGTGGTATGCTCCTTTAATCCCAGCACTCAGGAGGCAGAGGCTGATGAATCTCTGAGTTCAAGGCCTGTCTGGGCTACAAGAATACGTTCCAGGACAGCCAGGGCTTCACAGAGAAACACTATCTAAACAAACAAACAGAAATGAAATAAAATTAAAAGGAGGCTTTCAGTGTTGAAAGCAAAGAAGCCATCTTCTGTATGTGAGACACAGAGAAGTGTATTATCTAGTAAAGAATCTATCTTTGGTTTCATTTTGTCTTTAAAGAGGGGCCATATGGGGTCTTTGCCGGAAGAGATGCATCCAGGGGCCTTGCCACATTTTGCCTGGACAAAGAAGCACTGAAGGAGGAGTATGATGACCTTTCTGACCTCACTCCTGCCCAGAAGGAGACCCTGAGTGACTGGGACTCTCAGTTCACTTGTAAGCATTTCTTTATATTTTGACTGGATCAAATTTCTACCAGCAAAGCAGATCTATGATCAAACAATAGTTATCACTAATCACCCAGAAATTGGATGCACTTTTATAGGTTCACTGAATCTTGGATAGGTCAAGTTCGTGGCATAAAGGAATGGTAGTGGTGCTGAGTCACTTGCTAGGATGGCATCCAAGTTTTAGCTTGTCCTCTACAGAAACTTGAGCTTCTGATCTTGATGTGTGCATTTTTGCATGAAGGTATATAGATTCCATCCTAGCATGTGTGCATGTAGCGGAAAGGACAGTGGCCCTCTTGCCTACAGAAAGAAGGATTTTCATAAGCTCTCTCTTGTCACGCTGACAAGCAGCCCACAGCTCTCTTGATGAATGGGAAACTTGTGTTTTGGCATACAGCTTCTCGTTGACTCTAATTTACCCTAACTATAGATTAGGCCTCATCTATAAATGCTGCTTATACTCTCCCTGCCCAGCAAACAAAGGTGTCTGCATTGTTTTTAAAGAAAAAAACACTTGTTTCAGGCTCATGTATGTAAGAGAGGGGGGTAAAGTAATTACAGTTGAGGTAGAAATAAGGAGTGGATTTCAGATCATGAGAACACAGGAACAGGCTTTAGCCAACCCTAAGTCCCAAGGGTTAAGAGATCATTTTAAGATTACTTCCCTGCACAGATTTGAACTATAATAATTTTTTCCAGATTTTATGAAATGTATGTTTTGGTGTGAAGGGGAAGCTTTTAATTAACTGATCCCTACAATCAGTTAAATCATGCATGCTCTTTCGGCTATATTCAACTATC
The DNA here is from genome assembly GCF_963924665.1 of Micromys minutus. NCBI lineage: Eukaryota > Metazoa > Chordata > Mammalia > Rodentia > Muridae > Micromys > Micromys minutus. The sequence goes on from NC_137970.1 coordinate 90,921,530, forward strand.
TTTTTCAGAATAACCCGAGAGAGTTCTTAGTTAATAATTAGCCAGCTGTGACACTACCTTTTGAGTTTGGATCTTGAACAGACCAAGTACAAGTATAGCTTTCAAGTCAGGACACAAATCTTTGGACTTTGAAAACAGCTCAGCTACCTAACATAGTCACTAACATTTGCCCAAGATGTCTGTGTAATCATAATCTTCTGCATGATACTATGAGATAGGATTTATAATCCACAAAGCTCTGTGCTATAGGGCTTTCTGGCATCAGTGGGAAACAAGTGATTTTTTTTCTTTTGCCCACAACTCCTTTGGCCTAGGCCTCACCCAACCTGTTGTGACACCACAGCTATACTCAGAAATCATTGTGCATTCCCCTTAAGCAGGTTTCCCAGGTGCCACTTGGCTTTTATTTATTTTGCACAGTCTCAAGCCACCACCCCCCAACACACAAGTACACTTTATACTATGTTTAAAAATGAAGTTTCAGTTGTTCCCGGTGATATTTCACGTAAAAGTAGCTTTAGTTACCTGTTTAGACAGGTTGCTTACTCCTCTCATTCCTCCCCATTTCAGAAAGGAAATGTGCATTCACCCTGGATTCACTTGGTTATAATGGAGCTTGCTAATTCTGACTTCACACCTCTTGGCCACAACTTTTTCAGTCCCTTCCTAGTTCCTTGCCATTTCTTTAATTACCCGTAGCATGGGAAACTGTCTTCTGCTGTCCTGCCTACGTACTTGTCACAGTCTAACACACCCTCCAAGTTGCCCCTAAGCACTGCTTCAGCTTTCCGTCCCTCCTGGTTCTCAATTCTGGTTCACGCTCTGGCTCTCCTTTCATATGGCCTTCTAGAGTGGCTCCCTTTTTGTGGTCCTCATTTTGGTTCACAGGCTGTCCAGATGCCACTTCATTAATGGATGTTTCCAGTTTTCTTTGAAGTGGTCTCATATTCTTTTACTTGAATTCTAATGGTCTTACCCTACTCCTCACCGTGGTTCTTTCACATCTGACTCTGCATACCAGCCTCCTGGCCACCCTGTTCAATTGCTCTTACTGAATTCTGCCCTACATAGTTGGGTGATAGCATTGCTGGAGTGCTATTTTGCTGTGTCATTCTTTCTCCTATAAACTTTCAGTACCTTTGCCACCTATAGGTGAAGTTCAGATTTCTCTGGCTGGCTTTTCAGGTCTTTCATAATATTCCCACACACTGATTAGCCAGACTTATCTCCTAGTATTTCCAAATGCCAAGTCTACTCCTGACAGCATGTTCTTACTATTTCCCAGATACGTCCAGTCTTGCCTGTGTGTTTTCATTTTTCTGGAAATACCTTTCACCCGAAGTCTGTTCATACATTTCCCAAAGTAAATCTTTCTTCCATGAAGTGCCCTATACCACCTCCCTCTGTAGGAGGTCTTCCTATAAATACTTCCTACAGAGGGTTCAGTTCATTTTGATACCACCTGACAAGCTTTGCTGCTTTATATTTTCATTTTGAACAAAAATTAATTCCATGTTTGGCAAAGTGTATGATAGAATTCCTTTATATCAATCAAGAAGCCTAAGATATTGCTGAGCATATTGTGTGGGCCTTTCATAAATGCTTTAAAATGAAATGCAGTGATTTTTTTTGGGGGGGGGAAGCATGAGAATGACCGATTGTGTTTTACTTTTCCTCTACCTCTAGTCAAGTATCATCATGTGGGAAAACTGCTGAAGGAAGGGGAGGAACCTACTGTGTACTCAGATGATGAAGAACCAAAAGATGAGACTGCTCGGAAGAATGACTGAAGCATTTGGTGGAGCATATCTATTTTTGTATTTTGCAAAATCATTTGTAACATTCCAGTCTGTCTTTACAACCTGGTGATTTCAATATTTAGAAAAGTTTTGAACTTGTTGTAAATTTTTTAAGTAACATCACTAGTGACACCGGTAAAATCAACTCGTCTTAGAATGCATGATGTGTTTGTATGTCACAAATCCAGAAAGTGAGCTTCAGTGCTGTAATGCAAATGGTAACGCTGTTTCTCTCCCATCTGTAGTTAGAACAAACTGAATTACAATTTGACTTTCCTGAGAGAGGGAACTTAGGTATTTCTACACACTGGTCAGAATGGTAAGTGCACACACACTTGTCAGATGGTAAATGTACTAAGAATGAAGAGGGATCATCGTCTAGCTGTGCTGTATTCTGAAAACAGGCCCACTTTACCCAGCTGAGTTAACTGCAGGATTTTTGTTTTATCTACCTCTAAAGCAAATCTGCAGTGTTCCAAAATCTATGGTATTGATTAAAACAGAAGTCCAGTAACAAAATGAAAACTCAGTACTGGGCTTAGTTGGGGCAAACACATTGCCTGATTTTGTGGACTGATTTATCATCCTTGCCCCCATGTGGACACTGTCCCACACACAGTAACTCTCCCACACATGAGAATTGACAGCAGCATCTGAAAATTCAAAGTAAAATTTTGCAAAAGAAAATTCTGTTGCTTGTAGCAGGGCAATGGTTATGTGGTTGTTAACCAAATGTAAAATTTGAGAGGAATATACAGGGCAGGAAAAGGTGTGTGCTATTCAGAGAGCTTTCAGTGACATCTCTGAAGAATGACAAAACACTACATGGCACTAGCTGAGTGACTTTAAAAGGAAAATACATTCCTAAGGTAACAGTTAAATCCTTCTGTTGTTACAAACTTGTGGTCACTTCAAAAATAGTAGTCAGGTGTCTAGGTCTCGGATAATACTCTTTTGGTTAATACTAAATCTAGCTTAAGTAGACTCTACAGTTGTATAAATTTGTAAAAGTATTATCTGAACAACTAGTGAGGTTTCAAACTCTTGTAATTGTAGTTAAATAGTCCTTGTATTTTCTTGTGAGCTGTGTGTTTAATGGTTTTACCTCAAATCAGAAAAAAAAAAATAAAGTGCTTGGGTCAGTTAATAAAAAGGGTTTACCCAACATAGTGAGGCTAACTTGCTTTAATTTTTTAGACCTGAGAGCCGGAGATGGGAGTAGTGCTGTACCATAGCTGACTCCAGTCATGACACATACAGCTAGTGCACTCATGAACTCGCAACAAGATGAAGCCAAAATTCAAGCACCAAATGAAGAGAAGCTCACAGTCCCAACCCACTGAGGAGCATTGGTAGTTGATGGCACCTAAGGTGGGGTTGTCAGCTTTCTTTGAAAGCAGCCGCTAGTAGCTTCCTCATGCTCCAGTACCTGTATCAGTGTGCACATACAGGCAGCACTACTTAGATGTAGTGAGATAGTTTTTTAAAGACTACTGGGGACATGTTGGGGGAGGGTTCAGTGGAGCCCAAGTTTAGATAAGACCATGATACACAGTATACATGTGTAAAATTCTCAGAAGAATAAATTAAACATTCTTAATCAGATTTTGTCATTTGACTATAGTTTAAAACTGAGTTTAACTTTTGGGTGTTGGATTAAGTTAAAGGCCTGTCAGAGCTACATAGTGAGAAGGAAGGAAATGAAAAGAGACAAGTTGAGAAAGAATGCTGAACTACTTTATTGTGAAATGTCAAATTCTGTCTCAGTCAACTTTCTAAACTGAAGTCTAACATTGTCAGTAAGATGCCATGTTACTACTGAGTGTTGGGGAAGCTTAGTGGGTTTATGGCAGCAGGAGTGTGGCTTTTATTTTCCTAAATATTTTTATTTGGGAATTTCATGCATACGGTGTGTTTTCATCACACTCACACCCTGCCTTTATTAACTCCTCTCAGACTCAGTCTTATATCTTCCCAACAATATGTCCTCTTGTTACAACCAAGTTCAATTTGGGCTGCAAATATACTCATAGGCAAGGGGCCATTCACTAGAATGGGGTCAACCTACCATGGGACGTGGAGTCTTTGGTTTTTGATTCAGGACAAGAATTCACTTATTCCTTAATATTTTCAGAAAAGAATTTGTGGAACCCAAAAGAACATTACAGCTTTAAAGTGCCCAGAATTAAAGGTATAATCTGTCTTCATTATAATACTTTGAAGCAGTTTGCTACTTCCTTTATGTACGAATACACTTAACTCTTGAATGATCAAAGACCCATTATGATCCTAAACTCCCTGGATTAGACTCCCCATTCCGTACCTATATAGTTTTGGACATCTATCAGCTTCAAGTTTCACATACAACTGAGAGAATGAGATGAAATCAATTTCTGTAGTATTAATTTTGTTACCATTAACAGCATTGATTAATGTGCTATGCCAAACACGGTGGCATACCTCTGTAATCCCAGCACTTGGGAGGCTGAGGCAAGAGGATAAGGAGTTCAAAGCCAGCCTGGGCTACAAGTGAGACCCTGTCTCAAAAAGATGCACTTGGCAGGACCTCTATATTAACTCCACCCACCACTAAGGTTCAGGGGTCATCACTCAAGAGTGAGGCAGAAAGAACATAAAAGCTAGAGGTTAGGGAGGAATGCTGTGAAATGCTGTCTTCTGGATAGGACATGGTTGTTGCGTGCATTCACAGCAGCTGTGGTTACCTGCCCAAGATCAAGACAGTCAAAATCCCAGCGGAAATGGTATAGATGATCTCCTGACCCTACCCTATACTGAGCAGCTATTGGCAGAGATAGTTGCTTAGGGAGGGGGAATCATTCTTTGTGGGTGTGGTCACAGAAAAGTTTCCCATGCTCCCACACATGTGCATATGGGTGACACGAACCAGACTTACTGGGCTACCAGAAAAAGAAGACATTAAATTGAAAGGGGGTGTTAGGAATATTAGGGGAAATGGAGAAGGGATGTGGACGTAGGGGGCAGATAAGTCCATATTTTATTGTATATGTGTATGAAATTCTCAAAAATAAGTTTTAGATGTACCTAAAGAAGGATGGCTTTGAGTCTAAATGTGATTTCAGTTTATCCAAAATGAGTAAGAAAATGGCTTTTGGTTCCTTTGGCAGAGTCAGTTCCTATCATAAAGGAGAAGTAGAGTTAAAATATTGAAATGAGTTGGAAATGTTATGGGTGCACATTGATCTGTGATCTGCTCGGTACAATGATCAGTCAGTAGTCACTAGTGTCACTATTGACAATTTTATTTTTAAATATATGAAAATTAAATATGCATCATTTCTCTAACAATGCAAATAAGCAAAGAAGAGCAATGTTAGTGTAACATAGCCACTACAGATAGAAACATCCTCCAAAGTGGAATCGATCAGCATTTATTTTAAAATTAACACATTGAACAGTTTTGCAACAAAAAAAACACATTGATTTGGTTGTGTTTGCAAAATGCCTAGGTCACATGGCTTTCTACCTGAGAAATTCAAACAAATGAACAAAGCACTTAGCAGACTTTTCCTTTACGGGATTAGCAGCACACACAAGGGATGCATAGGGAAACCCCTCTTTAAATAAAACAAGTTCAGGCCCTTGTTTGATAAGACAAAAAGAAAATCTGAGGAAACACTTTTCACAACTTAAAAACAGTATCAAGAACAAAAGTAGTCATTTTTAACAGTTGGTTTCATTACATTCTTTACTAAGCAGCCGAGTGACAAGCACAGAGTAAGCTATCACCTTTCTCGTGTAAGGCCTACACCCAAAAAGGGGTTGACACAGATCTACAGTGCATTGCCACAGACAGGTACAGAACCCCAGGGTTCAGCAAAAGCAGTATTGTTTTAACTTGGAGGCCCCAGGAGAGCATTTCACGTCTATTACTGGGAGGAAAAAAAAAAAAAAAAAACCAAAGCTTTGCACATGCTGCTGAAATCTGCAATTTTACTTTCTTTTCTTACTGAGCAAAAAATGCCTAAAATCTCTCAAGAAAAAATTATCAAATGAGGGAAGAAACTGAGTGGGTTTTTTTTTTTTTTGTTTGTTTGTTTCAAAACAGCTGCTTTCTATCATGTGCCCATAATGTTTTTTGTTTCAATAAAATAACATGTGGGGGAGGGAAAGGAGGCAGATTTTTATTGGAGGAGAATAATGTGTTGCCAGAAAACTCTGACAAGATTTGAGTGGTTAGTGATTTCAAAGGCTACTTTGGGAAACATTACTTTGAACGGGAATAATCATTGCTAGTCCTCAAAAACAAAACAGAAAAGGCACTCCCGCCCTGTGAGCCATCTTTCAGATTCATTAAGTCAAACCCAGTTTTACTAGATAAATCAACTACTGGCTTCAAAGTGAGATTGCTTCTTTCTTAGTAATACATGTGGGTCTGTTACATTCCTTTCTGAACTTTTAAGAGATTGAATAATCTCTCTGCGAATAGGAATATATCAATCACTGCAACAATCTGTGGCTTTTACGTCAGGTACATCATAGTCATAACCCCTGCAGACACCAGGTTGCTCAAGAGGCGGTTTAGGGGCACTCGGTGTGTGACACCTACATCCTACCTGCCTCTGTCAGCAGATGCTTCCTGCAGAACAGCAAATCGACACTGACCTGAAATTGCCACAAAAATGCTAGCCCTCGCTGATTCTGTGCTTCCTAAACAACTGCTCCTGTTGCAGATGGTCTCTAATTCCACTACTTGCCAGTTGCCAGGTCGGGTATAGCTTTGTTGGGAAAATGAAGGTCAACTAACTGCCCTGAGGTCCTGAAGCCAATGTAAGGCAGAAAGAGTTGGCCAAGCTTTCTACAGAACATGCACTGTGCTAAGGGGGTAAGTCTTCAGGAATCTACAAATATCTCAATTTAAAAACACATTTAAGAAGTCCAAAATGAGTCAGCAAAAAGATAAATCACTTATCTAACATCGTTTACAAACTCCACACACAGTTTCTCCACAGTTTTCTAACTGTGGACTTTTCTTTTTAAGTCTTCCTAATGCCATGGCATTGGTAAGGACTGAGGAGGCACTTGTTACTGTTCTATAAAAGTCAGTTTGGGGGATAGTCAGTGACTTCTTACAAACTGATGTCACCCAACCCTGAGTGAAAGGATTACATAGCCTGAAATAGAATACTGTCACAACTTTTCTTCCCAAGTGCCATTATTGATGTGCCAGGATGTTTTGATATTTCCTTTGCAAATCCCCCTGATTTTATAAATTCAATCCTGGTGCTCTGATGGAAAGATATGGGGTCCATAAAACAAATAAGAAAAACTTCTAACAGTACCAGATACTTAACCATCAAAAGTTCTTCTTCTAGAACTGTCTGTAAATGAATGACTCTTTGAGTACTATGAATATATTCATTTCCTCCCAGTGGGTCTTCATGAAATTCTAAAGTCATAAAATCTATGATATGTTCTAACCTCTGGATCTCTTCTTCATCTGGAATTATTATGAAGTAAAACTTAGCAAAGTTTGTTACCATACATAGTGCTTCTGACCCAATCTATGGACACATTAAAAGTCACCTATTTGTCCACTATTGTCCTCTTTGAAGATAGATTATGGATGATGTTATGGCAGCAAAAGAGCCATCGAAGGCTTAGTCGGCCAAGTTAATGCTAATCTGCTCCTTTACTGGCACCAAATTAAAGCTTAAAGTAAAACTCTGTTCTTGGATCAAGAAGTTTTGCAATTCTGTTGTTTCACCAAGCTTGAGGATCTTCAGGCTTTCTACTTCCAAAGCTTGCCGACAAAGCAGCAGTCACTCTAATCCACACGTTTCAACTTTGGCAAGAGGAACAAGCTTTTGCACTTGACTCTCTGCTAGTTCTTGCTCTGTGGTTGCTAACAACATAGCTATATTTGGTTTGAAGTTTTCCTTTTTGTCAGTTGTTTCTTGTAAATACGGGTGTTCCTGATCCAAGTGGTCATCAGAACATTTTCAAATACAAGGAGCCCGAGTAACTGTCTCCTAAGTAGTTCCCATACTCAATGTGCTCCGGGTTGTCATCATGACTGACATAGTAATTATCAGAATCAAGCATGTAATCTTCAGAACTTTCATATCTTTTAAACCTTCTTACATCCTGGTTATATTCTGATTTCCACGGATTCTGCCTTTTCCTGGAGAAATATCCCAAACAGAATGCTCTAGCACGTTTTGGCGGCATTAAGGGCATAGGAAGGGGCCTGTACTTCATATTCTGGTCAAACATGCTGTTAGTAAGTCTTCTCCTCTTCCTTGCGGTGTTCTCTAATTCATCACTGGAGCTGGACTCACGGTAGTAGCCTTCATCAAGCATGTATCTGGGGACCAGTTTTCCCCTAGTTTTGCTTACGTGCTTGTCGACTCTGATGGAATCACATCCATCCTCAAACCACGAATATCTCAGTTCACACTTGGACCTTTTACCCTGTGCCCTGACTTTGTGTTTAGAGTATTTTTCCTCACTGTCATGTTTCCACTCTGAACACAAGGTCTGCTGGTCCGACCTAGTTTTCTGTTTGCAAGTACTGATTCTGTCAGTACCAAGAGGTCTTTTTTCCGGGGAACTATTACAGACATCCCCAGACCTTTCCTCCTCCTGTTCGTTCCTGCTAAGAGTTTCACTGAAGCACTCAGAATCACTACTAATTTCCTCCAAGAAGTCTGCCAATGGCAGACCTGCATCTACTGACCTTAATGATGAGGAAACTGGACTTTTTCTTGTGTGTTGAGAATCTTTGACTCTGTGACTATGAATCTCTCCCACAGGATAGGGATAGCTCTCTCCGTCACGTGGGGACAGGTGCTCATCAGTTTCACTTGCAATGTCCTTGCAATGGTTTTTTACTTTCTTAGTAAATTCTTTGGCATAATTGATCTTTCCTGTCTTTTGTGACTTACTCTCAGGATCTTTCATATACACCTCCGGCCAGTTTTCTTCATCCAGTTCTTTCCCTTGCAGGCTCTCCTCTTCACTCAGACTGTTTGGGTGGCACCTCTGTTTCCTTAAATAGATCTGAAACCCATCCCCCTTAGCATAGACATCTCTCTGCCACTGATACATGCTTGTTAGGTGACTTGCTTCAAGACAGAATCGGGCATACTCTGGAGTCTGATAATAGTTTAATAGATAGTCAATAAATTCATCCGTTTCATAGATCTTTTGTTTCCTGCCACGGTTTATCACAGCTTGTCTAGAAGAGCAGGATTCATCAGAACTGCCATAGTCTTCCTTTTTAAGGGACTGATCTGGAATCATTGTACTCTGCAAGGAATTCTGATCAGAGACCAAACTGTAATCACACCCATCAGTTAACACTTTTCCAGTTTCCTCTTTTCTCGCTGAGCATCTTATTTGTTTCACCCCAGGGCTGTGTGAGGATTTCTGTAACTGAGCCTTAGTTCTTTTCTTCCCTTTTTGTTTTTGTTTACTATCAGGCTTGGAAACCTGATAGCTTGGCATTTCTTCCCAGTCTAGAAGATGTTGAGCATTCAACTCTTCTTCCGGTGATTTCGATGCAGTCCCTGGGGTGTGATGAGCTTCGGGCTCCATAACACCAACCTCCTGTGGGTTACACTGTGTGGATCCCTTTAAGAAAAAAAGATTTAATGATCTCTCATGAAAACTCAAATGGGGCCAAAAAGATGGCTCAGGAGGTAAAGGTGCCTGCCTCTAAGCCTGATGACCTGAGTTCCAATGCAGGGACCTATATGTGAGAAAGGAGAGACCTGACCTCAGCAAATTGTCCTCTGACCTCCACAGACACTCACACTGCGGCATATGAGCCATCCCATTCACACACAAAACAAACAAACAAATATAAACAAAAATTTAAAACAAAACACAAAGAGATTGAAAATGTCCAAAAACTAAGCTGATACTACATTGAAAAAAATAAATAAAACCCAGAATAGGTGAAAATTAGGAGCAATGCTGTACTGAGGAAACTACTAAATTAAAATGTTTTGATCTAATAAGAGCTATTTTTTAAATCTGTGACAATTTTTAAGCTATGGCACTTAAAACACCTTTTATTTACTTAGAAAATGAGAAGCCTACTGTTTTAAGTCCTATAAGAGGTGCTAGAGAAACAGAGGAGTACGGAATGCTCTGTAGCTCTCACAAGAAACCCTAGTACAAGAAAAGATGCGTGGGTGAAACAAATCCAATGAGGTCAACTGACTTACTAAATAAACTGTCCCTGTATTTCCTACTCCAATCTTTTGCTATGGATTACAAGTTGAGGATGTCTCCAAGTTGAATCACCTGGCCTGCCTCATTAAGATGGAAGACATGGGGAACAAAGATATGGTTTAGTGGTGTAACATTTGCACCTTACAAAGCCAGAAAAGAAAAGCCAAACGCCAAGTAGAAAATATCACTGTGCCCATGAATTTGCCTGTGGTCAAGTCTGATGCAACCTGTCCTGCACAGCTGCAGAGTAAGAGGAAGATGATGCCTACCCACCTATCCCCAGGAAGGTTTGCTGGGCATTCCCACTGAGGTCTGCCCTACATCAGAGCACAGAACCCCATTAGTAACTTGCAATCAGTGTAAGTATTAATGAGTTTCAGAATTATGCTCCATACCCATTTAAAGAGGTAGATTCTACCAAAAAAGTCACACTTGGACATCATTAAGGTAAACTAAAAACTAGCTGGGCTTACTACCAATAATCCAAGTATAAAATCATTTCTTTTTTTTTCTGACTCTGCTTTCATCAAGTTTAGTTTTTCATAGGATCTATAGTTAGTTGTCCACAGTAACAAGAGCTTTACATGGTAAATAAACATAAACTTCACTTGATGAAATAACAGCAGCAATTATTCTTCCTATTTAAGTCACTGCATATGGACTTCTAAATGAACCCTTCAGAAATATTGCTGGCTATTATTCCAGGGTGTTTGTGATTCTGGTTATCTCTATGAGCCCACGGAAGGATAGAGATACCTTGGAAAAATGAAGGATGTGTGAATAAGAGAATTAGTCTGTGAGTTAAACTCCTTACCAGACAGTTCAAGAGAAGGCTGATGTGCGTTTGACAAGGCTCAAGGCTCTCCTCCCTTCTCATCCAAACCTGTCACAGAGACATGGATGGATGAAGTTTCTAGAAGGCTATATAGTGTGAACACCCGCACCATACCTACCCTTTGTGTCCTCCTAACATTTTTCTGTCATGTCCATTAGGAACACACACACACATACACACACACACAAAATAAGATGAAGTAGCAAAAGTGTTTTGAAGTTTGGAGATGGGAAGTGAGGGCTGAGTTGAGGCAGCCCTGCTTTAGAGACTGGTTTTGGAAATCCAAGGTTGGGATAATGACCGATTTAAAGGAAACCCCTATGAATGCCATGAGTCTTCCATGCAGTTCATCGTTGGTGGGACAGTACTTAGAGCCAAAGGTTAGGCCTCAGAAAGACTAGTACCTACCAAAACTAAAGAGAATAGTTAGGAAACAGCCTTACTGCAATTTTCTTCAGGAGTACCCGGAGCAACCGAAGAGCTTCAACTCTCCTCCGAGCCAGCAAGTACTTCCGCTCCTCCCACTCTCCTGAAGAGTCCTGCTCCTGACGAGCCTCAGCCTTGGCTTTCACTTTTTCCCTTCTTTGCCGGTGTCTGTCTCTTTCCTTCAGAGCTCGCCTCCTGTCCCTGGCCTTCTTTCTCTTTTCTTGGGCTTTCCTTACTTCATCTTTTCTTTTTCTGAACAACAATTAAGATTCATCATTCAGGCAATAATTATAAGCCATTAGGTCTCACACCCATCCACCACCCCAAAGAACTAATAATCATTTAGGCTTCTAGAAACCTATGTCTGATAACCTCAGGACCTGGAATTGAAAACTCGTGGTTTAAAAAAAAAAAAAAAAAAAAAAAAAAAAAAAAAAAACCACCCAGGGTCGGGGTAGGAGTAGCTCCATCAGTAATGTGACTGTCTTGCGCATACCAAGACCTGATTAAGCATGGTGTGTATACCTTTAATCCCAGTGCTGGGGAGGTAAGAGATGGGCGGATCCCTGGGATACACTGACTACATAGTCTAGAGTATTTGGCAAGTTACAGATCAATGAAAGATCCTTTCTCAAAAACTAAACAGGTGGACAGTATCAGAGGAATGACAACTGATGTCCTCTAGCCTACATACACACACACACACAGACACACACATGCCTGCATGCACATACATACATACATACAAAAGAAATAATAAAACATATGTCCCCTAAAATTAAAGAAAAATCAATCAAGGGAAAAGACACAATTTTGTGTAAACTACAAATATATAAAGGCTACCTTATAGACATAGAAGGAAGGACAGAAAGAAGGGATGGAAAGAGAGCTCCGGGACTTTTATGTGATGTCATGAATAGGCACAAAAATGAGCAGCAGATTCTATTCTGAAGGAAGAAAAAGAGGCTATAGTCTAAAATCACAACTAATTCTAAGATAGCTGAAAAGCTCAAAAAAAAAAAAAAAAAAAAAAAAACCAGACCATGAAACCAGTTTACCCAGTTCCCTGGCAGGGGAGGGGAACCCAGAGCGTCAGATATAGTGTGCCCTGGTAAAACAGGACTGTCGTCACAGTCACAGAAGGATGCCACAGTTCTCACAAGCCTTAAATCCAAGGGGAGGATTTAACGTGACAGTGATTGCTCCTGCATGCCAGATATACAGGAAAGACAAAATCCTACCATTTGAGACTGGACAGGCTATGCTGAGATGTTCAGGCAGCACATAGGTTCTGACTAGGAAGAACACTGGGATGGGTGGGCCCCATCCTTTGTTGCAAGGGGTAGATAGACTCCATCACATATAGATAGCTGTGGAAACTCTATGCCATGGGTTTTGGTCAGCAAGACTGAGAACTGTGAAGCTCAGGTCTAACAGGCCTCTCTCAAATGTCTACAGCATCCTTCCTTTTATAGGACATTTAACGCTGTACATGATTTGAAAGCGCCAAGATACATACATACTTTAGTAAGGACCTCGGTTCTCTGTTTGCTTCTCCACTGGACTACATCAGAAGGCACTCCTTGGCTTGGATATTAGCCCCTACAGGGTATACAAATAGAAGTTTCTAGAGCACGTTATAATCTGCCCAGTACACAGACTGCAAAGTGGACAGAAATAGTTCTCAATATACAAAAAAGGGGACACCCCTAAAGTGAATGTAGATCCAGTGAACAACTGAGCCTTGACAGGTCTGGACTCAGGCCCTGTTTGAAAAGTATGAAGACAGGAGACTTCAACTTTAATTGACCACACCACCTAGTCAAAAAGAAGCTGTTCTGATAGGTTCTCGCTATGTTCTCACTTATTCCGTGTGTATGGTGTTTTATTTACATGCCTCTGCATCATGTGTGTGCCTGGTGCCCTCAAAGGCCAGAAGAGGGGGTCATATTCTCTGGGACTGGAGTTACTGGCAGTTATGAGCTACCAACTACGTCTAGAGCATCTGGAAGAGAAGCCAGTGCTCTTAACCACTGAGCCATCTCTCCAGCCTCCTCATTTTAAAATTTTAACTTGTTTTCCTTTTTTACACCAAGATTATATGTTTATATGTGTGTGGATGGATGGATGGATGGATGGATGGATGGATGGATGGATGGATGGATGGATGGATGGATGGATGGAAAGATAGATAGATAGATAGATAGATAGATAGATAGATAGATAGATAGATAGATAGATAGATATGTAGGTCAGTGTTAATATGTAGGTGAGGGCTGGCACTAGTTAGGTCAAGACTGGACAGTAGAGAGTGGGGCAGGGACAAAGTTTTGGTAAGACAATCAGCATGTCGAAGAATGCAAATTGATCCATTCTTATCACCTTGTATAAAGCTCAAGTCCAAGTAGATCAAGGACTTCCATATAAAACCAGATAAGATGAATCTAATAGAAGAGAAAGTGGGAGAAAGCCTTGAACACATGGGCACAGGGGAAATTTCCCTGAACAGAACACCAATGGCTTATGCTCTAATATCAATAATCAACAAATAGGACCTCCTAAAAAGGGCACTGTCATTAGGACAAAACAGCAAACAACAAGTTGGGAAAAGATCTTTACCAAACTTACTTCTGATAGAGGGCTAATCTCCAATATATAAAAAGAATTCAAGAAGTTAGACTCCAGAGAACCAAATAACCCTATTAAAAATGGAGTACAGAGAATTCTCAACTGAGAAATATCGAATGGCTGAGAAGCACCTAAAGAAATATTCGACATCTCTAGTCATGCAAATCCAATGAAAATCCAAACAACCCTGAGATCCCACCTTACACAAGTCAGAAAGGCTAAGATCAAACACTCAGATGACAGCAGACCCAATCACAAATGAACACACGTGGTATACACTCACTGATAAGTAGATATTAGCTTAAAAGCTTGGAATACCCACGATATAATTCACAGACCTCAAGCTCGAAAAGGAGGAAGACTAAAGTGTGGATGCTTCAGTCCTTAGAAGGTGTAACAAAAATATTCACAGGAGGAAATATGGAGACAAAGTTTGGAGCAGAGACTGAAGAAAAGGTCATCCAGAGACTGCCCCACCTAAGGATCCATCCCATATACAGCCACCAAACCCAGACAAAATTGTGGATGCCAAAAAGTGCATGTTAACAAGAGCCTGATATAGCTGTCTCCTGAGAGGCTCTGCCAGATCATGGCAAATACAGAGGTGGATACTCACAACCAACCATTGAACTGAGAACAGGGTCCCCAATGGAGGAGTTAGAGAAAGGATTGAAGGAGTTAAAGAGGTTTGCAACCCCAGAGGAACAACAAAACCAACCAACCAGAGTTCCCAGGGACTCTATCCAAAACACTATCCAAAGGATGGACACATGGCTCCAGCTGCAGAGGATGGCCTTGTTGGGCATCAACTGGAGGAGAAGCCCTTGGTCTAGTCAAGGCTCAATGCCCCAGTGTAGGGGAATGTTAGGGCAGGGAGGTGGGAGGGAGGGAGTGGGTGGGAGAGTACCCTAATAGAAGCAGGGGAGGGAGGATAAAATAGGGGGTTTCTGAGGGGAAAACAGTAAAAGGGATAACATTTGAAATGTAAATTTTAAATATCCAATGAAAGAAAAAATATAAAAAAAAGAAAACAAGTAACAACAAATGTTAGAAAGAATACAGGGGCTAAGGGACGTAGATAAATTCAGTTATTGCCTCATGAATATGTGGAAAGAAATAAAGGGGTATTATCTGGGTCAGGAGTTGGCCAGAGGACAAAGTATTATTAAAATGAAATGTTCAGCCTTGAGAAGCAGCAGTGCCTTGAAGTGGCAGAAGGTCTGGACAAATTTCCTAGATGTGACCAGCCAAAAACGTGAGAGACACATGGAACAATGTCCTTAATTTTTTAATGGTGTGATTTATATAAAAGAGAAGGTGCCAGGAGGTCAAAACTGGGCTACCAGAGCCCTCTAAAGCTGACATATGTCCTTTCTTGGCAAATGTTTGGCTAGGTAGGCTGAAGCCCCAACATTGGTAAATAATGTGGTAAGACTGGAGGACAAAAATGGAATACCCCAAAGTCATAGTAAGAATTCTGGCCAACAAGTAAAATGATGGTCCCAACAAATTCATGAGTCTGCTGCTTTGATTCTTGATCATTTTAGAGACAGAAAGCTTTTCCAAGTTATTTTTTTTTTCATTTTAAATTGGCAGGCTAGGTAATATTGGCAAAAAAAGTTTCTAATTGTGTAGATCAGAATTATCACTGTAAACTTTCAGCTCATGACTATGGCCCACTGATGGGATGCTTGTCTAGCAAGTACAAGGCCCTGGGTTTCCAACACTGCACAAAAAAGTTCCCCATTCTCTCTTAAAATCCTCCTTCCCCCAAGACTTCTTAATGTGGCTAGTCCCATTATCCTTACCCATTCTTACTACCAGGTGTGCTTTTCTAATTTCTTGATTTTATCTATTTTGTCTGTGTAAATGTCTTTGATGGAATTTTTGATCTGAGCCAGAGCCTACCCCTCTTTTCCATATTATCTACTGAATCTAGCTATTTACCCAAATAAATTAGTCCAAAAATCAAAAGAAAAAAAACCTCTTCAATGTTAAAAATCAGCCCACTTACCTTTCAGCTACTTCCTCTTCTCTCTTCTTTTCCTTTTTCCTCTCTTCCTCCAGTTCCTGTAATTTTAGCCTTTCCTGATTCCTCCTCTGTATTGCTCCTTCACTGAAATGTTTGGTTGTATCAAACATAACCTGTCCCAAAACAAATTAAAGATCTCTTAGAAAGACTTGTCAATGGACTGACTGGATGGGTCCCAGACCAGAAAGAGGAAGCTAAAATGGTATACAGCAATTCAAAACCAAATGAATATGAGATGCCCTCTTTGAATCCCAGCCATGATGCTCTCTGCTGCTTATGACCCAGGGACTGAGTGGTACTTGTAGGCACTAGGATGCTCTTTATCAAAGCCTTTGAAATACAACATCAAATTACCATCTTAATTTTATACAATTGAACTTAAG
This sequence comes from Micromys minutus, assembly GCF_963924665.1. Classification (NCBI taxonomy): domain Eukaryota; kingdom Metazoa; phylum Chordata; class Mammalia; order Rodentia; family Muridae; genus Micromys; species Micromys minutus. The sequence continues at coordinate 90,937,853 of NC_137970.1, forward strand.
TGTATCACAATATTTTTGGTTGTTTTTAATTAAATTTTTGATAATTTCATATGTGTTTTTACTGTATTGTGAATACAGTCACCTCCTTGTCCTCTCTGATTACATTCCGACTCTAACAAACCCGCACCTCCTTCCCAACTTGTGCCCCTCCTGCTTTCATGTCTTCAATGTTTTGTGCAGGAGCTTACTTTACATATGACCATGGGTAGCATCACAGGGCAGTCTAGGCATAGGTCGGAAATATATTACCTCTAGTAAGCCATACACGTCAACCAGATTGATGAGGTGTTGCTGTTGTTTTAAGTCAACAGCGATAAAAATAATAGCATGGCATGAAATGGGGCAGGCAGAAAAGAAACAAGAAGACTAATGTAATGAGATGAACACCATTTTATATCTTGAAATCTAATGAATAAGTAGGATAAGGAGATATTCTCATAGGCTAAAAGAAGCAGATGCTCTGTTAGCTCATCAGTATACAAGAGGTCTCTAGTTTGATCTTCAGCACCATGAATAATAAAATAAACAGGAAAACTAGTTATTGAAATATGCACAAGAGGACTGGGGATGTAGCTCAGTGGTAGAGTGCTTGGTTGGCATTAGCAAAATCCTGGGCTGCATCCCCAGCACTGCAGAAAATAAATAAATAAATATGCACAAAAACAATATATCCACAGCCATGGTTCTTTTTAACACAAATAGCTACACACATACACACAAACACATACACATGAAACTGAAAATGCGAATTCATGCCAATGCCAAAGGCTTGTTTAGAGAATTTAGCTGTGTCTTTTCCATTGTAGGGTTAGGCCTTCAGGGTGATAATCGATGTGCCTGCTAAGAGAGAGCTACTCAGGTCAGCATGTGCTGATGCCTGTGCTGATGCCTGTGCTGCCGGGATAGTGCACAACCAACCCGGAAATGCAGAGTTCTTTCTTGAGTACCCCAGCTAGTCCAGGGGACTGAGCTTATTGGTTCCATGGGATGTATGGATCAGGCCACAGCCCTTGTTCACAGCCGATGCTTTGCAATAAACCTGCTGCGAGTCTGCTGAATGTCTAAAGGCTGGTGTACTTCTGCCTAGGCCAAGTGATGCAAGGCTTCAGCTGTAGCTCCAAGCAGCTGGGTGTGTCGCCACAGTTAATTTTTCCAGAGCAAATTTCCAGTTTATGTGGTCCATTGGCACTTATTATAGTTTCTCTGGTGTTGGAAGTGGGGATGGCCATAAGATGGTGGTGAACACAAGGCTGGAACCCATAGTGCAAGAATGTGAAAAAGTCCAGAGAATCACATATCATGTATACCTTCGAAGAGGACTTTTATGAGGAAATCCTCAATGTGGCCATTGTTGCCTACCTTGGCCCAGGAAAGAGCTTTGATTCATTAGTACCACTTATTTCAGTAACTCATGAGATTGAAGAAACAACTAAATGACTAGATTTATCAGAACATTTTCTTCCAGGTTTCTAAAGACAAAATTATGAATGGCCATGGATGAAAAATGACCTTATTTCTTCATCCACTGTTTCCTAGTATTTCGCTGTTCATACACTATGTAGTCTCATCTTGATTGTATTTTTAAAGGCAAACATTTTTCTATAGCTGCGAATTAAGCAATATGATGTAGTTACTCTACTGCGCTTCCGCTGTTAAATTCGATGCATCCTACTGTAATAGTAAAATATTCATTTCAAATTAAGAGGCTATTAATGCAGTAAGTTAGTTAAAATGAATCACCAGAAATACAGTCAATGCATTATCATGGAAATAAGATTATGTATACAAAAACTAAGTCAGTGACTTGAGACAAGAACCAAACATCTTTTGGTAAAGTATCAGCGTATTTGTATAGCATCTGCTACTGAGCAGAGGAGGCTTGAAAAGGAAATGTACTAACAGAAGTTTGATAATTCTAAGCCTGAAAAGGAAGACCAGACTCATTTTTGCTATCTTGTGCATTAGTATATTGCTGCAGACATGAGAATTTTTATGGGTTTTGTTCTAATGATTTCCCGTGTAAGGATAGTTTATTGTGCTGTCTCTGTGACTGTGTGGTGCGACCTCAATTCCAAGTGGCCTAGATTCCCTTTGCCTATCAGGGTTTTTGTTTGTTTGTTTGTTAAAGACAGTGTCTTTCTTTCTGTTCCACAGATCCCAGGGGTGAGGATGGGGGTTGTGTTTACATGTGTTTGTGTGTATTTTATAACACATCTTTCTCCTTTTCAAATCAGTAGCTATTTCTTTTTCTTCAATACCGTTCTTCCTTTGGTTCTTTCTGGCTTGAAAGGGCTGTCAGTTTTTTCCATTAGTAATGGCCTGAAATTGTGCATTTATACTGTTCTGTTCCATCACAATAGGAATCGTGACTAAGTGTGCACCTGTGTTGTGCTCTTAGGGTACTGCAGGATTTAAATGAGAACACAGGTCAGATGTGGTGACACCTGCTTGAAAACCTAGCATTTAGGAGAGTGAGGCAGGAGGATCAGAAGCTTGAGGCTAGACTTAAGCTACAACAGAGTAAGTTTCAGATCACCCCATCTCACAACAAAATAAATAAATTAAAACTAAAGTTAAGTAAATGCATATAAGGAATACCCATTCATTTGTATGTACCAGTTTTTTAACACAAAGTACCTATTTTCCCTTAAACATACTAATAACCAACTAAACTATGAAACAATTAGAAGACTTTTAAAAAATATATGATTATATGTTTCAGAGCAACCCTAAGGTGTCCTGGTTGCATATATGCCCAACATAATTTAATGCTTAGACTAGAGGGACTTTTTTGTATTTGAGATATAGAGTTTTAGTTAAATACCTTGTATTTTCCCTCCTACTAACTATAACTTTTAGTCAATTGGGTCCTTTTTGTACAAGCTAAAAGTTAAAATCTTGCACAGATTTCCCATGGCCTGTCAGTGGCTACCTATATTCTTGCTCGTTTCAGCAACAGATTTTATGGTGGAGAGTGAAGTATATAGAAGGCAATTTTTAAAGATCCCTTATTGTAAATCATTTCTGAGATGCAAGAATTAATTATAGGTACTATGGAAATAAGTACTCATAAAACCTATAGAAGAACATTAAAGCTGTCAGAGCAGGAATGAAGGAATGAAGAAATTTGGGTGGATTTATATACATAATATATACACAAATATACTATAATCAGACTATGTTTGTATATGTGCATATTTGTTTTGTATCTATGTATTTTAAATATCAAAGACATGAAAAAGCAACACTGCATTATCAGAAGTTCGGACACTTAAAAAGTATAACAATTCACCCCAATTTCTCCACAGAACCTAGGGCTTTCTGGATGCTAGGCTAGCACTCCACCAGCTAGCTCAGTTACATCCACTGTACCAAGTACTATTTCCTTGGAGACGTGAGTCTCGGAGAGTCCAAGCTGTTCTTGAATCCCTGATCCTCCTACTTCCATATCATAAGCATTGACATAAAAGCCACACACTGCCATAGCTAACTGAAAATATATTTAATGTTGTAAATCCCATATCTAAAAGAAGGCTCAATTATTAGTGTTTTTGTGTGACAAAGTTAGTAGCCAAACCCAGAATGGATAAAGCAAGCAGCTGTGTTTGTTAGTAACTATGATCTCATTTAGCATGTGGCGCTTTTGTTATTTTATTTTATGTGTATGGATATTTTGTTTGCAAGTATGTCTGTGTACCACCTGCATGCCTGGTAACCTCAGAGGCCAGAAGAGAACTGCAGATGCCCTGGAACTGTATCACAAATGTTTGTGAGCCACTATGTGGGTACTGGGAACCAAACCTTGATCCTTGATCCTTGATCCTCTGCAAGATGCTAAGATGTGTCTCCAGCTCCAGTGTTTTGATATTTTATTGGCACCTTATATTTTGCTAAATAGCCATTGCATTTTTGAAAAAAAAAGTATATCATTTAGGTATTAGCTAATTGTGTACATTTTCAAAGTTTTTATATTGTGCTTATATATAATAGAATAATTATAATAGTTCCATTTTGATTAAGTCTAAATGTTTCCAGGCCTTGAAACAAATCTTGATGAGTATAAAGAAAACAGGAAGATGACCAAAGCTATCCCAGACATCAATGAAGTAGCATGCCTACATAGACAGACTGGTTTTGAAAGCAAAGGATACGGACGGGCCTTTAGGATTTTGATTCAAGGGAATGAGGGAGAAAAGTGCTCTCCTTGTGATTTCAGACTTCATGACTCCCTCCCACAGCAACTTTTCAAGTACAACAAGCAGAGGAAATAGTTCCATGGGAGGCATGAAGAATCCTTTAATGAACTCACAAAGCTTGGGCAGAGACCCAGATGGTACAAATCACCACTTTAAAATCACAGTGAATGGGCTACCTGATTTCAGAAGCTTGGGTGTTCACATTAAGACTGTGTTTCTTCCTAAACATACATGTGTAAATGAGAACATGTATCTCTGAATCACCGATTGCCTAGTGGAACCTAAAGACATTTAATTTAGATGCTTCTTTCCAATATGGGCCAAGGATCAGTGGAACAGTGAAAACTCAAGTCCGGATCCTTCTTACCTTAATATTACATGCCAGAGCTTTGCCATCATCTCCTTTAAGCATCAGCTTCATTCCTCGAAGGGACTCCATGGCTTTTATAAAGTCAGTTGACTCCTGGTATTGTATAAAGGCTTCAAATGTTTGCAAGCCAAAGTTAAAACCCCCAAAGCTCCCACCTGTCATCACTTCTCTGTAGGGGTCAAGCATGGGGATATCCACATTCTTGATCTTCCCAAAACTCTCAAAGACTACTCGAAGGATCTCTTCACAGGGCTTCTCTCCACTGGAGCCTTTAGGTGCAAACCACTTACAGGGCAAGCCTTCAAAATAGATAGAATCGGGGCTCTTATCATGGTCTTGTTCTTCAGCTCCCTCAATCACCGAGGCCTCTTTCTCTTTTGGAAAGTGTTCCCACTCTCCCTGGGCATCTGTTGCTACTACTTTTAAGTCGGTTTTCAAACCATTGAGCTTGATGATCTTCCCATGTAACTTCGCTTTCAGGATCTGAACCAAACTTCGTGTTTCAGCCTCACCCTCAAATCGGATGAAGTCCTTTGTACTCTTAGAGAGTCGCACTGTGGTGAACTGGTCAGGGCAAATCAGACTTTTCAGTTGGTCAAGAACTTCCCAGTTAGAGAAGGGCCTCACGGGTTCTATACATTCTGGGAGCAACACGTTGATCATTAATTTTGCTATAGGCTTGAGGTAGAGGTGCTGAGCAGCACAGAGCTCTGTTGCCTCAGAGTTATCATAAACCACTGTGACTGTCATGGTGTCCTCACACCACCTTAGAGGACAAAAGAGAAAAATTTAATACAGATGGAGCAAAACAGATTGGGACTGTGAAATGGTGTTACCATTGCTAGTCTTAGATCCAACTGATAGAGGGAAAATATGCTAAGAGTAGAATTAACATAGTACCTTATATTATAGCTCTTGAAACTAATAAGCAATTCTAATAGAGTTATATGATTCAAAGTTAACCAAAACAGCCAATGTTGTGCCTATATGCCAACAACAAAGTTGAGTTAGATACTTAAAGCATGATGCTAATCCAAGTATGGTGGCTCCTGCCTGCAATCCCAGCACTCACGAAACAGAGGCACTTGGATAGCTATGACTGAATTCTTCTTGACCTAAATACTTCCAGATTATCCTGAACTACAAAATGGGACCCTGCTGAAACTCCCCATTTCCCCCAACAACAACAATATAACCCATGATGCATTTACATTAGCACCAAATCCATGAAATGATTAAGCAGAAAACTAACAAAATATGCATAAGATCTATACAAAATAAACTATAAAACTCTGATGAAAATATCAACTACTCAGCTATTAGAAACAATGACTTTATGAAATTCCTAGGAAAATGGATGCATCTAGAGAATATCATCCTGAGTGAGGTCACCAAGTTACAAATGAACAGACATAATATGCAGTCACTGATAATTGGATACTAGCCCCAGAAAGCTCTGAACACCCCAGAAACAACTCACAGGCCATATGAAGCTCATGAAAAAACAAAGACCAAAAAGTGAAAGCTTCAGTCCTTCTGAGGAAAAAAATAAGTGTATAACACCCTCTCAGAGTGTGGTACTCCTGGATCTTAAATTATTAATAATCCAAAAGCTAAGAATATAGCCTTGTGGCAATCTTTGGTATTCAAAGATCATTATGTTTAATCTATACACACCAAGAAAACTCTGACTGTTTCCATGTTACGTTCTGTTCTACATGTACTGTATGCTTATGGTAACTAGTAGATTTCAATGCATACTATCAAACTTCTAAAAGAATTAAGTACTGACAAAAATATATTCATAAAGTGTTATGTCAAAATGCTTATAAAAATCTGTACATCTCTCTCTCTTTTTTTAAAATAAAGTTGAAAGAGGAAAAAAATAAGGCTGCTATGAAAAAAAATAAAATATCAAGGAACTAAGCATGTGCAGTAAATCAGTAAGAAGGCTCAACAAGTCAATTCTTTCTAACTAGATCTGCATGTTAAACATAATCCCAATAGAAATCTTGACAAGTTATTTTCTGGATCAAATATAAATTCTAAGGCCAGTACATGGTGGACCAGACCTTTAATCCAGGCACTCTGGAGGCAAAAGCAGGCCTCTGTGAGTTCAAGGCCAGCCTGGTTTACACAGAGAGTTCTAGGCTAGCTAGGGCTATATAATGAGGCCTTGCCTCAAAAAAATATTCTAAAGTTTAGGCAAAGAGACAAAGACCTAAAATAACCAACTTAGTATTGAAGGATGGGGGTGAGTGTTAAAGTGACATTCTCTGACTTTGAAAGTAATATAACACCATAGCCATTAAGATAATATGACACATATCAAAGAAAAAACAAGTAGATTTATGGAACAGGATAGAAAACTCAGAAACAGATTCACATAAAGTATTGAAGAAGTTAGCCAAGGTAATATTTTCAATGACTAATGCTAGAACAATAGACATCTAATCTAAATATGGGCCCAAATGGGCTGGAGAGATGGATCAGATATTATGAACATACACTGCTCTTACAGAGGACCAAAGTTCAGTTGGCTCAAAAATGGCCTGTAACTCTCCCTCCAGGTGATAGTACACCCTCCTCTGGCCTACACCACGCATGCCCACACATAACTAATAACATTTTTAAATGAGCCTGTTGCAAGATATTTGATTACTCTGTAAACCCTGAGATTGTATTATTTATTGGAAAAACCTGTTTCTAATTGTGGTATGGTTTAGCCATTAACACACACCTTTAATCCCTCTGGCTGGAATATAGACACACCCTTAGTACACAACTTTAATCCCAAACGATAAAGGTAAAGTTTATAGAGGGAAATACCCATGTTTGAAAGTGATGTCTAATTGAATGTCAGACAAAGGGAAGAGTCAGAGAAAATTTTGATGGAATAGGTTAGGTCCAGCTCTCCCAGGAAGAGGAGGAGGCAGGCAGTTTTCCTGAGAGAGTTTTACAGAGACAGGTTGAAGAGATACCAAGCTAGATACAGGTAAAGATGAAGACAGAATGAAGCAGAGCATGAGAAGGAGCCTGAAGATTATGACATATTGCCAAAGTGCATATGAGGCTAAGCAGAGCAATTCAGGAAAAGCCAAGAGAAGCCAGTTTGAATCCGTTTGAAGAGCAGTTTTGAGCCAGAAACGCTGAGTTGAATCAGCCACCCAGAGTTCAGAAAGCTCAGAGTTTATTTAACAGTAAGTCTCAGAGGTTGACAACATTGTAGGTCTAGATTAGATTGTATAGAGGCTAGAAGCTTCCAGGACTAGGCCTAAGGTAGCAGACAAAGGCAGTAAGCCTCTGAGATAACAGAATGTTAGAATTGATAGACAAGTTACAGAATACAAAATCAATATACAAAAGTCAGTACTGAGGGCTAAAGAGATGGCTCAGCAACTCAACACTTGCTGCTCTTGTAGAAGACCAGGGGGTTTGGTTCTCAGCACCCACAGAGCAACTCACAACCATTTGCAACTAAGTAACGGGTAAACTGATGACATTTTCTGGCCTCCACTAACACCAGGCATGCATGTGGTGCACAGACATACATGTATGAAAAACACTCATACATAGAAAATTAAAAATAAATATTAATCTTCTTTATTTTTGAGATGGGGGCTCACTATGCAGGCCAGGCTGGCCTGGAATTCATTATGTAGACCATACTGGCCTTGAACTATTTGAACTCACAGAGATCCACCTGCCCCTGCCTCCTAAGTGCTGGGATTAAAGACATAAAAACATCTGACTTATATTCCTATACAACAATGAATAAGATGAAAAAGAAATCAAGATGAATTCATTTACAACACCTATAAAGACACCTAGAAATTAATTTAACCACATAGGTTAAAGAACTCTACAATCAACTTCTATAAAAATCTGATGAAAGAAATTGAAATACACATAAGTACACAGAGAGAAGGATAGACAGACAGACAGACAGAACATGACAGCAGCCTGGAATGCTCCTTGACTGAAAGAATTCATATTCTTGACATAGCTATACTGTTCAACGTAATCTCCAGATTCAATGCAGCATCCATCAAAATAACAATGACATTTTTTGCCAAAACAAGAGGAAACACTCTTAAAACAAGTATGGAAGTGCAAAAAAAAAAAAAAAAGCCTGCCAATGTAATTATGAGCAAAATCTAACATAACAAAGCTAGAGATATAATACTATCTGATTTCAAAACATGTTATATAAAACTACTGAGCAAAAATAGCATGTTACTAGCATAAAAACAGATTCATTGATTTTTTAAAAGGCACCAAAAATAAATACAATGGTGAAAGTCTCTTTAATAAATGGTGTTTGAATATTACTATATATAGTAGGATATGTGTGTGTATATGTATGCATATGTATGTGTTTGTGTGTATGGGTATATATCAGGTTCCTCAAAACACTCAAAATAGAACCAGAACTAGAATGTGACACAGATATCTCCTAACTAACTGGGTATATGTCCAAAGAAATGAAGTCACTATGTCAAGAAGACATCAGCACTCTCATGCTTCTGCAGCATTTATTCACAATGGTTGAGGTATGGAATTAACTTGGGTGCTCATAGAATAGAGGGTGGATACAGAATATTCAGTATATAAGCACAATGGAATATCATCAAGCTCTAAAAAGAATGAAATCCTGCCATTTCCATGACTAGGACGAACTAGGAAATATTCTGGTGCATGAAATAAGCCAGAAAGAGAAGGAACTAAAATACTTACTTTCATATAACTAGAGTAGGATGGTAGTTACCACAGGCTGAGAAGAAGAGAAGAAGAGGGACTGGAGAGAAGCTGGTTAGTGTGCATAGCCAAAATAATCACTACTGTTCTACAGAACAGTGGGGCAACTATGCAGAAGAAAAATCAACTGTATATTTCAAAATATCCAGTAGGTCAGGTTTTAAATATTCTCCACCCAAAGAAATGATGCATGTCTGAGGAGGTGAACATATCATACTCTAATTTGATCAATACGCATTGCATACATATATTGCAATGTCAAATTATGTCCCTTGAATACATATCTTTATATGTACTTGTAGCTTTAAAATTATGTGCCAATTAAAATTTTTAATTTTTTAAATGCTCCCTTTCAAATCATCACAGCTCCGATTCTCAAATTCCAATTTTCCTAAGACAGCAATAACAAAAACAGTTGTTCTTACCCCCTCTCTAGTCATAGACTTTAGATCTTAAAATTAAATGCACTTGGATATTTCATTTTCAATTACTTTCCAGGAATAGAAAGCTAATTTTCAATTCTTATTTAAAAATCTGTCAAGGGCCTACTGCATACCAAGTAAGTGGATTTTTGCATACATCATAGTTTCAGTGCCACAGCTGTGCCATGGGGAATTAGTGTAACACCTGGCACAGAGTTTCAGGCAATCAAGTCCACTGTGGCACCTGTTGTTGAAGGGCAGCTCAGACATGATTGGGGGCAGTAAAGAGACAAAAAGAGAAGCAGGGAAGCAGAGAGACAGAAACAGAGATACTGAGGGGGTGGGGAGGGAGAGAGAGGAGGAGGAGGGAGAGGGAGAGAGATCATAAAGTTGAGTAGTTAGGGACAGGGGAGGATCTGGAAGGAGTTGGGGTAGGGAAACAATCAAAATGTATTGAAAGGATGTTTAAGTAAAAACAACTAAGGAAAAATAAACAAGGAGGAAGAAGGAGAACAGAAGAAGGTGGAATGAGAAAAGGAGGAAGAAAGGAGGAAGGGAAGAAAGGGTGGTGTATTTGCTGATAAGATGGAGTACCCAGGATAGTTTATACAGAAAAAATGTTGAAGAATAATTAATATTTTCAAAAACTAAATATAATAAAGTCATATAATAAAGTAAACATGAATGTATGCCTACAAACACACATACATAAAGTTTGAAAATATATACATCAAATTGCTAGCAATATTTCCTCTAGAAAGTAGGTTGGAAGTAGAGGAGAAAAACTTCCCCCTTTTGCCTGGCATACTTTACCCACTTATCATTTGTGTATTCATTCAGTTATGCTAGAAATGGAGCCCAGAACCTCATACAAGTTAGACAAGCAACCTCTCTCAGAGAGGTTACCAAGAAGCAATTGACAACTGCAGACAGGAACTTGTCTAAGAAAGGGTCACCACAAATGAATACAACAGTCCCCTTTCCACCTCCAATGCAGTGCTCTGTGTGCCATCACTAGCATCTGGTCCCACGATTGAAGGTTATACGAGTCATGACTGAAGCCTAGGAGACTGGAATAAAATTCTTAGAAACAAAGGGTCACATGGCAGCTGTGCTACTAGCTATATTGCAGCTTGTGCGGGTGATGTTTAAAAACCGTTTTATTGATTTGGATTGGGAATGTGACACAGTGGTAGAAAGCTTGTCTAGCATGCAGGTAGCCCTGGCTTCCAACCCCAGTACCACAAACAGAAAGACTGCTTGACAGAGACATGACTGAGGTATATATAATATCCATTTTATAACATAAACGGAACTGATGTCAATAGTGCACATTTTAACAAGTCTTGACACATGTACACACACCTTCAGAAAAGCTATCACCATGATCATGATAGTGGAAACAACCATTATTTTGACAAATTTTAGTGTGTCTTTTTGTAATCCTCCTGCCTTTGGTAATCACTCAGATATCTACAAAGCATTTAGTTCACAACCTGTTTAAGAATTGATATTTCTTAAAAAATATTATATACTAATACACTAGCAAGTGCTTTCTTCTAAACTAGATATTTTCCCAGTTCCAAAGTCAATGTGCCAATCATTCAATTAAATCTGTTACAGAACCCTACAACATTCTTTAAATGGTTTTATAAATGATTTTTAGTTTTCTCTGCTTTAAAAAAATAATCTCTATTTTATCTAAGGTTTTATAAAAAGATGTATTTATTTATTATGTATACAGTGTTCTACCTGCATTTATACCTGCATGCCAGAAGAGGGCATCAGATCCCATTACAGATGGTTGTGAGCCACCATGTGGTTGCTGGGATTTGAACTCAGGGCCTCTGGAAGAGCAACAGTCAGTGCTCTTAACCACTGAGCCATCTCCCCAGCCCCACCCTCTTTTTTGAGACAAGGTTTTTCTGTGTAGTCCTGACTGTCCTGGAACTTGCTCTGTAGACCATGCTGTCCTGGAATTCAGAGATATGCCTAGCTCTGCCTCCTAAGTGATCAATGGTCACCATGACCAGCTTAATTAGCTCTATTTTTAACCCTGTTTAAATCAAATATGTCTAAGCATTATATATATTAGAGTTTGTTGTATATTAAACAAAATATAGATACAAGTAGACTTTCTGATACTGAGTTACTAAGCTATGACATAAAATTGAGTCTAAAAGCCAAATTGCTTTCCAATTTTGTGTTTAAGCAGGTCGTATTTCTGAATATTCTAGGATTAATTGACCACTTGCCAATTGAATTTAGGGTTGGCTCAATGAGCTAAAATCCATGCTTGGTACTGTTAACTAAGCCACAAAGCTGTAGCTGGGTAGATCATAGTGCTTGGGAGAATTTACTAATGTTTGCTAGATCAACATAGTAATAAACTGCCTCCTAAGTTCTTATCTTTATACCATAGATTAGTGCATCTCTCAACTCTCATCTGAGAAGCTCCTTTTTGCAGTAGATTAATGCACAGACCTACAAGAAGTTAACATTCAAGGAAGAGACTGGTGACTGTTGTGTTCTGCTCTAAATGGTACATCTATATCATACCCCCTCCTCCCAAGGCTCAGAAATCATTGTGGAAGATGAATAGAAAGATTGTAAGCACTAGCTATAGTGAATGTCTGCCATGAGACCATATTTTCTGTACACGACAGCTTTATTGCACACATGAACTCACAGCTGTTGTGATAGCACACCCAAAACCTGCATAAACCAGACAAACTCCCAGCATGGAATGGGAAGGTGGTCAGTAAGCCATCATTACCTCCCTTAGCTGAGGAGCTAATAGCAATTGCTAGCTTCTAGGAGATGATGTCACTTTCCTGAAGAGATGTGGCCCCAGAGAGGCTATTCAAAGGGTGATCCTAAACCCATGCACATACCGAAAGCACTGAGGAGACTCAGTTGGAAGGGAATATTGATGGAAGATTTGGGGGAAGAAATCAGAGGGGAAATGCATGGAAGATGGGAGTGAATTTGATAATTTACCTTTTAAATTACACTAGCAACAGAGTGAATTACCACTAGTCTTATCCTTTTCATCCATCACTGTCACGTTCATAGACCAATGTACTCAAAAAGCTGTAAGAGTCTAGTAGAAACCACACCCCAGATCTCATGTTAATAGCCTAAGATAAAATACAGTACAACTTTAAAAGTCCTCTAGTGTTTAAAAAAATCGCAGATGCTTTAAAAGTTCAAGGTCTCTTTTCTGTGGGCACTCATAAAATTAAAGACAAGAACTTACTCCAAAAGGGAAGAACCAGGGTATAGGAGCAATCATCTTAAGCAAAACTAAAAGCCACAGTGAAGCTCAATGACTGACATCTGAGACTCCATCTTCTGGGCTTCAAAGGGGTCAGATAACCTCACTTCAGCTCTGTACTCTGCAAAACACATCTTGACTCACAGGCTCAGACAGGCTCCACTTCACACCATCCACTGTCCTTTGTGGATATCCCACCATCTGAAATCTCTAATATCCTGGAGTCTCCACTGCATCTGAGGCTTCACCTTCACCAATGACCTCTCACAACCTTTCTGGGGTAACTCCAAACCTGCCACAAGGCACCAAGCCTCAGCTGTTCTCCATGGCCCATTCATACCTTCAAACCAGAACCACACAGGTGACGGTCACACACTGACAAGTTCAACTGCCTGCTTGAGACGCCAACACGGCTCCTCTGGTTCACAGCTTTTGTGTTCTGACTGTGAGAAAATATTTCCTCGGAGATTTTTACCTTGAGTGTGGTCATCTCTTATTACCCACAACTGATTCTTCAGTCCCAGCTGATTCACACCCATTGTCTTAGCGAAACACAAAGTTTCACCTTAGTGATGCTGTTCACTTGTTAATCATACCTGACTCTTCAGCCTCAGCTGACCAACAATTACGGACTCTTAATCCAAAATATAACACAAATGGCTTCTATAGAGCCTTTGCTTCCTTCTGAAACTTCATAATCCAAGCCTGCATTGTCTGCATGTCTATTTTCTAAGCTCCCAGTAAAACAGCCCATTAGGCTCTGAGTACACACCATTTTGGTTTTTTATTTTTTATTTTTTTTAGTCCCCAAATCCTCTTCAATCCTCTAACAAAATAGTCTAAAGGCACAAAAGGACATTTGGTAAGATTCATAATGAAACCAACACCACTTGATACTAATGTCTCTTCTAGTTTACTTTCCTGCTATACAGATAAATCCCTGACCATAAACAACTTGGGAAGGAAAGGGTGTACTTGGCTGACGTTTCCAGGTCACAGGCCATCACTGAACAAAGTCAGGACAGGAACTTAAACTAGCCATGCCATGTCTTCATTTGTGAGCTAATTAGAAGGAAATTGTTTTATTTATGGCCCATTTATTTAAAAAAGTATGATTGCTCCACAGTGCTTACACGGCATGCACTCTACCAGTACCCTTCTGTTGTTGTTTGTTTTGAAACAGGGTTTTTCCATACAGTCCTGGTTGTCTTAGAATTTGCTAATACAGACAAGGCTGGCCTCAAACACAAGGCCATCTGCCTGCCTCTGCCTCCCAAGTGCTGGGATTAAAGGCCTGCATCACCACAGCTGGCTTTACCAGTATCTTGTGTCCAGAGCTTTATTGGAATATTGCACACAGCATGCTTCCAATGTCAGAAAGTTTCTGGGAGATTCCCAGGAAACATGGCTGCTTTTTCTACTTTGAGTCATCTGCCTTCCACCATCTGCTTTTGCCTGCTTCTCTTCCTTAATAGCAAAGCTGGCTAGACAATAGCAGAATAAGAACTTAAGAGATAAGGAAATGGACTAGAGATGTTCACCACCCAAAACAAGTTGTTGTTGTTGTTGTTTTAATTGCAAGGCCAACTCAACAAATCCTGCAGAGCTGACATCCAAAGTCACTCCAATAGTTTCTCTCATTTCAGGACAGAGTAGAAAATTCATCTACTACTTCATGGATTTATTTGTTTGTTTATTTATTTAGTGAAATTGGCCTTGAACAATTAAAGGCAATTCTGTCATAGTAAAAATTAACCATCGATGGCCACCAGTTGTTTTTCTCTCTCTGGCATTTGCAGTCACAATATCAGCAAGGACATTTGAATGAAGGATATGCAAAAAGTAACACCAGGAAAAAATGGGACAGTCAATGCAATCCAGCTCCTCTCTGAAAGCAGCCTTTTGTTGCCTTTTTTTCTTCTCCAGATTTTGGAACCTTAAGGTTGTCATTTTGAAAGCATCGAAGACACATAAAATTCTACCAACACATGGAAGTCAGCAGGGCAGCCAACATGTATCTGGGTCAAACCAACCTAACCAATGGCCAATCTTCTGGCAAATACAGACACTCCAGTAAGTCTTGCTCAAATACAAATATTCTAGAGCTCTTCAGTAAAGATGTTCTCATATCTGTACACACCATTAGACTAAATATCATTTCAAAAACCAACACTGACCATGTGCTCAGATCTTTGAATAATGTCGAAGTCACATCATTAAATTAAGCAGCATTCAGCTTTGCAATAATAGCCAATTTATGACCTTTTGTGAAATTCCAAGATTCTGAGGGTCTGAAAGAATTCAAATAAGACCCTGGGGTTTTCTGGACAGAAAAGAAGGGGATTTTAGAGATCTCATAGCCATGAAGGCATGACAGATTGGCAGCAATGAAATACTAAGAGAAAATGCCTTCCACTACTCAGACTCAGCTGTAAGGCAGAATTTAATGTGGGTAATTATAATTGTTAAACAAAGAAGAAAGCTGACCAGGCCTGGTAACACATCGCTTGTTATCCCAGCGATCAGGAGGTGGACACGGAAGGATCTCTAGCTCAAGGCTAGCATAGGATATATAATAAGATTCTGTCTCAAAGCCAAAACCCAAACAAAGGGGAGGGATCCCAGGAAAGGAGAAAAACAGACTCATTAATTTATCTCAGTACAAATTAATTTCCTGTTTTCCTTATGCACAAAGCCCTGGGTCCGATCCCCAACACTACATAAACCAGGCATGGTGGGCATGGACCTGGAATCCCAGCACTCAGGAGACAGAGACAGGAGGGCCAGAAGTTCAAGGCCATCCTTGAATACATAGGGAATCTAAGGCTATTTGAGGCCAGCCTGGGATACATGATACTATGTCTAAAAAAAATCAATAACACATAAATAAGCAAACAAATAAAAATGTGTTTAGAGGACTCTGTATGATACTTTGTTATAGTTGGTGAACCCATGATAGCAAGGAAAGAAGCTAGTTAAAAACTATAGGCACAAAGCAGCTGGCAGACCTGTCTGACAAGTTCTTCAGTAGTTTTCCCCCTTCTTTAGCACTTTATTGGGAAACACCTTTTCTCAACCCCTCCAGCCAAGAAAGCTGCTGTCTATCCTGGATTAAATTCCCATGATGCTATAGACATATTGCTTTCTCTTATTCACATTAAAAAAAATGTCACGGAGAATTTAAAGGAATGTGACTGAGTATCTGCCAGGCTCTTGCTCCACTCCTTGAATAATCTGAGTATTATTCATGGGAAATGCTTATCACAACATTACCAGTGTTTTGCAGCTTGTAGCTTCCAGTCTGAAAATTACCAGCAAAATGCCTGTCTACCAGTCACCACCTACAGGGGAAAAGCTACCTTTATGTCAGAGTGTACTTGTCTCCCAACCTTTCTAAAACCCCAAAGTGAACTTATTCAAATCCAAGTCTCATGGAATAGGATATATTACCCAATACCTTATGCAGAAAATGGGTCAAAGAAGAAAATATCACAAAGGCCACGGTTCATGGGAACTCTTCATGTCGAGCACTGTGCTGTGGCATCCTAAGCAAGGGACACTGTCAGAGAGAAACAGGGACAAAGTCAAAGGTGAAAGAAGTGATTTACAAATAAGTAACACAACTGTTTATCATCTTTACCATGGACAGCTTGTACGGGTTACACAGTTTTACCTACATTGCCACTCTCCAAGGTTTGCACCTGCATTAACAACTTCAGATATTGATTTTCAGATGTGTGAAAATTATATACAGGGAGATTCTATGTGGGAGTTACTATAACTTTGGTTAGTATCCTAATTACCTTTGGCTGTCAACTTGCTATATAACCTACAATCATTTGAGAGGAAAATCTTAATGGAGGAATGGCCTAGATGATACGCATGTAGGGGGTTGTCTTGATTACTAATTGATGAAGGAGGGCCCAGCCCACTGCAGGCAGCACCATCCCTAGGCAGTAGGGCTTGGATTATGTGAGAAAGCATGCGCTTGTGAGTGAGTTAGCAGGTAATATTCATTCATGGCTTCTGTTTCACATGCCTGCCCTGGGATCTTGCCTCAATAAAAGATTTCAACCTGGCCGTATAAGCCAAATAAACCCTTTCCTCCTCGAAGTTGCTTTCTGTCATAGTGTTTTACCACAGCAACAGGATGAAACCAGAATGGTTTCTCTTCTTCCTTCTCTCTAGGGATTTGTGTGTGTGTGTGTTCTTTTCCCTGAAAGAGTCTCCCTACATAGCCCTGGTTTGCTTGGAATTCACTAGGTCACTCAGCTTTGAGCTCACAATCATCCTGCCTCACCCTCTATTGGAATTGCAGGTCAGAGACATCGTGCCTGGCTCTGTTTCTTTTCCTAAAAGGACACACTACCCCTTTTAAAAGAGTGTTAATCTAGACTATTATTACAAGAATGTACACTTAGTATAAAAAGTTCTGTACAGAGCTTTTAAAGATTATTTCTTCAAAATATACTATGTCAAAGGTCAGGCATAATTGTATCCAGCTCATTACTTATTGTCAAATGGTCTCCTGGAACTTTAAGGCTATCAGCAGAACCCCCATGCCTGATTCCATTACAGCCCTGCTCACATTGGATTATTATCATTTTAGGTCTATGCTAGTATAATTTGACACCTCAAAGCACCTTTAATTTGCATTTAATTTTATGTGGGCTCAAGCTATGTTAACCTGAGATTCATATTCAACTGCCTATTCATTGTCTCCAGTGGAAATTTTCCTTGGCATCTCAGCAAAACAAGAGCACCCGAACTCTTAATTCCTATCTCCCAAGCCTGCCCTCCACTTTACACCAGATCCTTCCCACCCAATAATTTTCATTTCCCTAAGTATAAGCACCTCCACCAAGAGCATCAGGTTGAAAACCCAGGAGTTAGTTAGCCCTCCCCTCCTCCGTTCCAATCCCTTCACCTTGAGTATATATTCTAAACCCATTTCCCATTTGTTGCTACATACTAGGCCTAACCTTCCACCACCCTAACCTTAATCATTTTGGAAACTTCCTAACTAGCCTTTCTTCTATTCTTACCCTAGATAAGTGCCAACATGATTTAAAACATAATTGTTCACAAATTTTCTTAGGCAGGAATGCACACATAGCCCAGGATGGCCTAAAATTCATACTGTAACCCAGGCTGGCCACAAACTCACAGCAATCCTCCTGATCACAGTAATGCCTCTTGAGTGCTGTGATGAATGGACACTGAGTAATTCACGTGTACCTACCTACCACCTACTCCATTAGACACATTGGGAGCTGGAGTGGTGTGTTGTAATGCTGTAGTGTGCTCACCCTTAAAGAATTGAGTCAAAGAGAGTCAGAAATTAGGAAATATAACTGGAACCTGGTGTGTGTGCCACCATGCCTGACTTAAAATACTCTAAGCCAAATCATGACAGATAACTACTCAAAACCCGTCAATGGCTTCTAACCATGCTTCAATGAAAAACAATTAAAAATGCAGTTCACCTTCTTGTCCCTCCGGAATTTCCTCTCCACCCCAGTCCCTCTTTACTGGACACAAGACATTAGGCACATCGCTTATGGCTTTGCTTGCCTCCTTTGCTTTTCCGATTTGACTTATGTCTAGTCTCCTCCTCTGAGATGCTATCTCTGAACAGTAAAAAGAGCACTGTTCTCCTAACATCAAAGCCACCTAATCATAGTGTTTATTTATCGATTTGTGTTTGTACCCCCCTTTCCTTCAGTCCCTCAATTGTAAGTTTCATAAGGGCAGGGAATGTGTGTCTGCTTCATCAGTATTACCCAAGAGCCAAGAACAGCTGGAAGGCAGGAGAAATTCAATAGGGCCAAAGCTAATTCAAACAGCGATTTTGCCTGACAACTCCTTTCCAAAGGTATTACTTCTGTATTTAGAATCCCATACCAGCATCTTAAAGCCAATGGTGCAATGGTGATGCTTCTTCAGACTAGAGCTATTAACACTAATGAAAACTGCAAGTAATTCAGGTGTACCGACCAATCACCTACTCCATTAGACACACTGGAAGCTGTAGTGGTGTGTTGTAATGCTGTAATGTACTAACCCTTAAAGAAGTGAGTCAAAAAGAGACAGAAATTAGGACATATAACTGGAATCTGATGCAGAAAATGCCATAAGAGGACTAGAACACTTTGTACCACAGATCAGCAATGATACCATTAACATTTCTCCACAGGAAGTGTTAGATTTCTTGAGAATGTGCTTTGTAGGTTTTAAATGTGCCACTATTGTTCCCTTCAAGAGCAATGGTATGTGCAGAAGAACAGTTTTAGTTGTCATAACAATTGTGCTAGGAGGGCACATCATCACTGTTCAGTATGCAGGGGCTACTGATGCTAAAGCCCTGCAGTTCCTGGACAGACTTGTATAATGTTGACCAATGCTAACACAGAAACGAGTTAAATATAGCTAAAACACAAAGTGCTTATGGGGCTAGGAAGATGGATACATGGGTAAGGCACACAAGTGGCAACCACACTAGTAAAAGGATGTAAGTTCAGATCCCCATAACCCATACATACCTGGACACAGTACAGTGTGTCTATAACTCCAATACTCCTATAGTGAAATAGGAGATATAGGCAAAAAGATTCCCTAAAAGCTCAAGGACCAGCTAGTCTGACAAACGTAGTAATAACATGAGACTCTGTCTTACAACAAGGTAGAAGCTAAGGACTGATACCGAGGCTGTCTTCTGACTGCCACATGTGTGCTGTGGCATGTATGTACTCTCCTCTCACACACATGAACATACACACACATCATGCACATACATACAAAAAAGATTTAAATGTTTTCAGAAATTTTCAGGATAATAATTTTATCATGCTATTCTTTAAAATATATTTTGGGTTTTTTGGGGGTGGGGTTATAATATAATTACATCATTCCCCTTCTTCTTCCCCCTCCAAGCTAGCATGATATTTTTAATTGATTTTCTTCTGTTTTTTTTTTTTTACCCTGAACTATTTTTTAACATTTTGACCCAGATCCTTTATTCATTTAGTATGCAGCAGAAAGGAAAACTGGTGTCTAAGAAAAGAATACAGATTCAACAGAATGTGTCATATAACAGGCTTTCAGTCCCACGGCCGAGAAAAGAAGCTGCCTAGAGATAATGCTCAGTTCCTGGCAGGCAGCTCTTCCATGGTGATATCTGTAGCATGCCGGTATGGCAGGACTATGTTCATTTCACACCGACAGTGCTATGGGAAGTCGGCTGACAATTTCCTGATTTCACAGTAAGTCAAGAAGGTCATCTTGAATTGGAATCTTCTAGGTGTGGCGTGGTCCCCTTGGTGGAGTGTCCAAAGACTCCAGGGCCATGAAAAAGGTGCAGAGAGTGAACAAGAAAAGCAGCACTCAGCAGCCACAGCTAAAGGAGTTCATCCTGTGAAGCTCAGTTTTGCGTATATGAAACCATCCAGACCTTCTAGACTTTCAAGATAAGCTAAAGGTCTTGCTTTTTACTGAGATCTTCAGTTGTTCAATTCGGAACTTCCCCCAATTCAGTTGCTTTTTCAAGCAGTATAGGCTGATGGCCATGGTAGCTCACACCCTTAATCCCAACGCAGAGGATCTCTGTGAATTCAAACCTAGGCTGGCCTACATGTCAATGCCCTGTCTCAAAAATAAAACAAAACAGAAATCAAATCACATAGGCTAAAGCCTACTCATTAGAGGCTGGCTTTCACTCAAAACTCCTAGCTTCCTTTTCCTATACAGCAGACCCAAGAATCTACTCAGTTGCAGGCATTTGGTACTCCCTGGGGGTTTAGAGATATCAAGAACAATAATTAAGTACACTCACACCTGAACAAGATCCTCCAAAAAAAAAAAAAAAAAAAGGAGGAGGAGGAGAGAGAGACATAGGCCCAGGGACCCAGGGAAATCATGCCAGTCTTTACTTTTCTCATAGTTTCTTGCTCAAAGATTATGAACATGGCAGGCTGACGATGTGGCTAGGTGAGTAAATAAAGCATCTGCCATGCAAGTGTGAGGATCTGAGTTCCGATCTCCAGAACCTCCATGAAGCCGGGTGTGGCAGCACATGTCAGTGATTCCAGTGTACCTGCACTGAGATAATCCCTGGCAGCTCTCAGGCTAGCCAGCCTGGCATGCCAGGGTGCAACAACAAAAAGACCCTATCTGAAACAAGGCAAATAACCGAGGCTGTCCTCTGGGCTCCGCACACTTCCTATGACATGCTCACATGTACACACTCAAGGTAAATAATTTCTCAGCAGCCTCAATGTATTACTACATCAAATCACAAATTCCCCTTAAGGCACTAAAAGCAAGACCCTCCCCACCTCAGCACCCACACTGTGTATGGTATCTCTATGCTCATGTCCTCATTCTAGTTGAGCCAGTCTTCCTTGAGGTCTTCCAAAGATGAGGATCCCCTCACCCAACATCCCCTCTCGTACAAACCTTACCCACCCTTCAGAGTCTTCTTCATGGAACCTTTACGGTGGCAGGAAAAAAATCAACAACCAAAATGCCTTCAAGCTCTAGTCCTGATTTTAAGTGCCATCAAGTAGCTAGGGGATTTTCTTGGGTCTGTTACCTGTCTGAACTGTAGAAGATCCATGTAGACTATCTCTTATCCAAAATGTTTGAGATCATAACTGTCAATATAAAGAGGTATCCTGAGGGTGAAACCCAGGTAAAAACACAGAGCTCATCCATATTTCACATGCATGTTTTATGCATAGCCTCGAGGTAATTTCATACAATATTTTTAATGCGGCTTCCTTTTCAAGCAGCCCATCACAGGAGGGCATATGTGACTTTTCCACTTGTGGCATTGTGACAGTATTCAAAAGGCTCCGGATTTTAGAGTGTTTTAGATTTCAGATTTTTGAATATGAGATACTCAACCCCAAATAGTCACTAGTACCTACCTTACAGAAAGTTTCCTCTTTCCTATTGTTTTTGTGTACTGAAGACAGGGCCTTACTCTGCTAGCCTCCAATGTAGCCAAGAAGGACCTTATTCCTTCTGTCTCTACCTGAAATAACAGGCATGAGCCAGCATGCCCAGTCTTTGTGTGTGTGTGTGTGTGTGTGTGTGTGTGTGTGTGTGTAATTTTTTGAAGAATCACATAAAATGAGCAAATACTTAGCCCCAAGTAAGCATTCAATCAATATAAGCCATTATTATTATTATTACCCATTTTTCACTGGACTTCCTTAGTATGTTCCAGTCTTTATACTATCCCTTCTGAGAAATATCCCCTATATGCTATGCAGTCTATGTTTGCTTCAGCTGTGACCTGCCTCCACCACCAACTGAGCTTTTAAGCTTCTTAAAAGACCAGGAATCTGTTGGAAACAACAAGAAAAAAAATCTGGAGACCTGAATGAAGATTGAATCTGAATTCTTAAACTACTACCACCAACAAAACTCTTCTCTCAACTACTGATAGCTTAAGGCTTCTGAGGGAGGAAGAGTCTGTTTTTGTTAAGTAAGGGTCCAGCATGCTACAGTAGATGCTCCCCAACCCATAAATATATAGGCAGCACAAATTGCACTCTATGGGTTATTTTGTTAAAAGAAAACATGGTGTTAACAGTGTCTTAGAAGAATTAGGGGGGATAATGGGACAAATATGATTAAAATGCTTTGTATGCATGTATGAAATTCTCAAAGGATTAATAAAACATTATTTATTTCAAGGAATTCTATAATTATAATTAAAGTAAGATTGCTTTTCCATTCTAAAAAACAAAAGTTCCTTTCTCTGGCAAAGGCAGGGGTGCATGCTGGGAAAATAAAAGGCACAGCAGAGAGCTTCTTCTGTCTCTCTCTCTCTCTCTCTCTCTCTCTCTGTCTCTCTCTCTCTCTCTCTCTCTCTCTCACACACACACACACACACACACACACACACACACAATTTGTATTTCCTGATCTTCAAATCCACATTCTCTAAACAAGAAGCCTCACCATTTCTTCTTATGCTGGAGTTGACACATGGACCCAGTAAGAGGCTACACTTTACCTGAGTGTATGATATCGAAATTAGACAAATGAGCCACACTTTTTGTGTGATATTTGGTTAAGAATAAATGGGAGGCCTTGAGGTCACCTACGGCAAAAGATCTGCATGCCCTACCCTCTATCTTATGATTCCTCTTCAAGTCAGCCCCAGCCATCGTCTGATGTGTATAGCAGATGCTATTCCCTGGGCACCGGTGCCTGGAGACTTATTCCACTTTTCCCTGTGCTTTACAAGAACTGAAGAGAAAAATACTTTCATGGAAGTCACCCCCTGCTTCATGTTACTCCAGAGAGAACACACTCCCCACATAGGAATAAAAGATAGAACACAGAAATATGTGGCTACTAGAATCTCACATGCTTTTTTAAAAATTTCTTTTAAAACTGGATTTGAGAGATTCCCACTGGATTTTCACAAATGAAAAGGCATCCCTATCAATTATAGTGCACAAACTTACAGTATTTCAACAGTATGAGGTGTCAAAGCTAGATCTGAGACAGGAAGAACATCAGGCAAAATGGGCACCATCTTTGAGACCCTGTGGGAAATAAAAAGATCCAGGTGGTCCCCATGCTAGAATCTACGGTCCCAGGGCTCCAATCAACACAAGTTTAGAGTTAGTGGCATTCAAAAGTGCTCAGGTAGTGACTGGTTTCAAACAAAATCACAATAAGCAGCTGATAAATGTAAAAACAGCATTATCCCCAGTGACCAACATGCTCAGAGACAGCAGTATCCACAGTCTCCCCAACTTCCTTCCTTCCTGATACTTCTGCCCATCTACTCAAAAGTTCAAGACTATGTATTCCAAAGGCTTAGAGGTTTACCCTGCTTTCTCGGTCAAATTAGAAGCAGTTTCATTCCACCCATGCTAGGAACCTCACAAGGCCCTTGGTAGTCACGAGTGGGCAGAGGCAATGGACACTTGGCAGTGGTTAACTGGAATGAATGTCACTGGAGCAGGTTGAGAACCAGAGACCTTGGCTTTTGCAAACAGCAGGGAGGACATCCTTCAGCTTTCCTAAGCAATCTAGTACACCCTAAGGAAAAGCTTCCAGTGACCTCAGCTGCTGCAGCAGCTACAGCGCCCCCTAGTGCGGCACCAAGACCCAAGAGAGCAGCCGAATGGATCTAGGGGGAAAGCCTAGGGGCATCTCTAGAAAGCCTGATTCCACCTAGAGCAGGCCTGGCTATCTGGGTTCTCTCCAAAACCCCTCCCAAGTCCTCACTCAGCGTCCAGTGCGGCCCTGCCTGCCAGGCACCCAAGACTCCGGTAGGCCAGGGCGGCCGGCCAACCGGGACGCAGAAGGACGCAGCCCCTGGTCGATTCGCAAGAGTGGCGGGGCGGGGGGGGGGCATTTATCGGGCGCCTCAGCAGCCGCTGTACCTTCACGCTCGGCTCCGCTGGGGTAGCGGAACCGCCACCGCTCCTGCCGCCGCCTCCCTCCAGCCACCGCAGTGTCAATGATCAACCCTCCTGGTCACTCTCTGCGACTGCTGCGGGCGAGGCCAGCTGTTGAATGGCTCAGGTCCCGACACCGAGTCGTCCTCGCCGCATCCAAGAAGGCGACGCAGGCGCGAGTGCCGGTGCCAACGCCCCTTGCGCCCCTCGCCCCACTACAGGCCCCGTGAACTTCCTGGTAGCTGACTCCTGACTCCTGGCTGGGGGCTGCAGGGTGCAGGTTTGCACGCCTGCCAGCTTCTTTCCCTTGGTGGGCTCCTGCGGACCAATTGACTCCCCTCGTGAGCTCCGCCCCCTTCGCGGCCATCCCTCGACTTGCCGGGCAGAACCAATGGCAACCGCCGACTAGACCCGCCCCTTGGATTTCCCCTGGGCCAATCGCCTTCTCCTTGAGCAAACATTAAAGTAACCCCGCCCCTCCTGTGCAGCAAAGCTAAGGCCAAAGTTAATTCCATTGCAGGTTTCTAACTAGTCCAAGGTTTTGTCCGGGTTACTCACTGCCCACCCCATTGCCTAATTATGTGATTTAGAGACTGCAGGTACCACCATCACCACCACTACTACACTCCCACCCCCACCCTCACATACCATTTCTTTCAAATAAACTAGTATATGAAAGCTAGTCCAGCACAGTTCTACAAGCCTTTTAATCCCAGCGCAGGCAGGGGCAAGCGTATTTCTGAGTTCGAGGCCAGCCTGGTTCACAGAGTGAGTTCCAAGACAGCCAGAGCTATACAGGAAAACCCTGTTTCTAAAAAGAACAAGAACAAGGAAAAGAAAGCCAAAACTGGGGAGATGTGTGCATGAGAACCCAGATCAGATCCGTTGCACAGCTGTAAGAGCCGGAATGTGGCAGGGTAAATCTGCAATCCACATTGCACGGGGGATAGGGGTTGGACCGGCGCGGGGGGGGGGGGTTACTACGTGGCTTTCTGGACTTTGCTGGTCAGCCAATCAGTGAGTTTCAGGTTCAGCTAGAGACCCTGTCTCACAAATAAGGAATGTAGCAATCAAGAAGACACCGACTGTTGACCTGTAACCTACACACACTTGCACACACATACACATTTTTTAGAAGAGGGAAAGAAAGAAAAAAAAAAACATCAAAGAAATACTGACCCACCTTCATAGCTGAGAACTAGCCACTCCCTTGACGAGATCTTCCTCTCAAAAAGGCAACAAGAACCTGAGAGAACATACACTAGTTGTGTGTTTATTTTTTTCTTGTTGTTCATTATCCTGTACAGGAGCTTAGATCTTGTAAGCTGGGAGACTTCCCGGGAACAGGCACCAAGACTCTCTGGTTCGGTGATGACCACTTGGGTCTCTAGCCTTCTGGCCTGAGGATAAGCAAAACCAGCCTTGCCTCTCCTCCTTGGTTATGTAACAATTTAAAGACCATTCTCCTAGTCCACTGTTCCAGGCTCTGTTGCTCAAAGACACAAATTGAGGGTCTTTTCTGAACATAAACCAATTAATTGCCTTAAATCTTTTAAAGCAGACACCAGGAACTGAACGGCCCTCCCTCTTTAGCTCCACGCACAGAGAAAGCCAGGGTGATCTCAACCCTTGCTCAGATGACCTTTCTTTGAGTTCGCCAACGTGGAATTCACTTTCTCAAATGACAAATCACAAAGCCTGACACCTATTAGATTTACTGTCAACACCTTCCCTGGGGAGGTTCTCACAGCAGCAGCTGTCACAGGGCTGGTTTTGCTTGATTACCTGGTGTGGAGGTTAATGTTAATTTCACTCACTTACAGCAAGATTCCTGCTGCTCTCTCTGACCTACATAAATCTTCTCCTCTGCTTGATGATTAGACTCCCATCCTCTTAGCACAATTGCCACGGAGCCCCTGAGCGAGCCAACTATGCATACATGCTTCTAGCTGAGGGTTTCTAACACTGAATGTTGCCCTTGTCCGTTTCACATCAGAAGCCACAACACTGGTCCTAAAACAGAATGGGGTCCCCACACTGCATCCCCAATTAAAGGCCCACCACAGCTGCTAATGTTTTTCCACTCCCTCCTTGCCTCCACTGCTCTTAGAATAAAGCCCCAATCTACTGCATGGCAGCGAGTAAAACCCTTGATAATCTGGCCTCACCCGCCCAGCCTCATTCTTAGCCACTGTCATCTCGCTTCATACTTCTAATAGACTGAAAGTCCTATTGTTTCTCCAATGTTACCTCTCACGCCTACTGTACAAAGTCTAGAATAAGTTGATCCCTATCCACCTCTGCCTGACCTACAAATCATAGATGTATCTTTTTTATTTGCTGTGCAAATATGCACAGATATGTAAGTGTGCGAGATGTGCTCTCACCTCCTTGGGATATAAAATGTATAAGATTAAAATAATGTATAAAATCTAGAGTTGAATACCCTCATGGCTAAGCCATAATACATTTTTGTGCATTGATTTTCTTGTAAAATACAAACAAATACAAATGTGTAGGAGTGGGTGCCTATGTTAGGAACTCCTAGTAGGGCTTAAGTAATAACCCTGGTTCCTTAGCATCAGAAAGCAGACATCAAGGCTGCTAAATTGGTTTTGTTTTGTGGGGACCTGGATTAAACTCATGGTTTCACATGTGCCCACCCCACTTAAACACACATGCACACTTACACACACACACACGGAGGGAGAGGGAGAGAACACCCAGGCAGCTAACTGTAAAGATTGTTTTAGACTTCGGATATGATCAAATAAATGAAGGGTTGGGGAAAAGTAACTGACTTTTCTTTCTCCCCTATTGGGTATCACTGGGTGGTTATTAAAATCACTTCACAGAGTTTGGCAACTTGAAGGCTAAAGATTATGTATGGCCTTTTTCCTCTCATATTCAATTTAAAATTTAAAACCCAAGTTATTAAAATGTTTTTGTGCTTCTTTTTCTCCCTCTTTTGTGTATCAGATCAAATAAGACATTAATAGCATGCTGTAGCTGTTAATTGTCCAAAGAGCAAAGGCATGAACAGGAGGGTATGTTGTCGAAATGAATCAACAGCAACCTTGAAATTACAGTGCTTTGGTATTAAATAGGATTTTTAAATTAACTTTATCAAATGTCAAATGCTTGAACTACCACTGTGTGGGCAGATTTTCGTGTTCCTTAGAAAATTCTTAATTCTTTGGCCTCTAAAAGCATGCTTCATTGTTTCTGTTAAAATGAGTAGCATCTACACAGCTGACTTTACCACATCTGGAGAAATTTGTGGCATGCACTGAATGTTCCTCTGTACATTCTTTTCTTATCCAGAGTTCAGTATGTCCTCTTTCCACATACAAATTGTACTTAGAAGAATCACATACTACATTTGCTAATTGTTAATATCTAGCATAAGGAAAAAACATCATTTCATGAGGGAAAAAATTAAAGCTATGTATACCAAATCAGTTTTCAAAATGTTTTCACTTCTTTTAGAATATTTGATCCACATAATAACCTCAGTAAATACCTTGCTTTTCATTTTACAGGGGAAAATGCTATATATATAAAACAGTGTGAACACTTTTCATATATTGACTTGTACATTGTTAAAACTTTAAAAGATATGTTTGTTTATGAAGATCATTCAAATAATGCTAATAAAAGCCTTATGTGAACTCTAAATAATTTGGAAACACCCAAGAATTAAAGTTTAAAATTAAACTTAAAATAAATGTAATTAGATCTGTTTTCCAAATTTTAGACTAAAAACTTTCCAATTTTTGTACCAAAATGAGGTTTGAAAAATGAATTGCCACACATTACTGACCACAAGCACAATATTTATTACCAAACATCTGGCTTACCTTGCACATAATATTACAGTATGTCACCTCAATATAATGTTACATTTTCCTGATGATATATTAAAAGACTATACATGCATAAGCATCAAATTAAAAAAAAAGAAAGTTTAACATATTATAAGGTAGAAGTAGAATGGAAGAAAACTCAATTTCTAAAAGAACATTAACAATTGTGACAGTTTGTATATGCTGGGCCCAAGGAATAGCAATATTAGAAGGTGTTTCCCTATTGGTGTAGGTGTGTCACTGTGGGTGTGGGCTTTAAGACCCTCATCCTGGCTGCCTGGAAGTCGGTATTCTGCTAGCATCCTTCAGATGAAGATGTAGAACTCTCAGCTCCTCCTGCACCGTGCCTGCCTGGATGCTGTCATGTTCCTGCCTTTATGATAACAGACTGAACCTCTGAACCAGTAAGCCAGCCCCAATTAAATGTTGTCTTTTTAAGAGTTGCCTTGGACATGGTGTCTGTGCACAGCAGTAAAATCCTCAAACAGCAATCTAGTGTGTGTCCTCAATAGAGGATGCCTGTTGTCACGAGTTTGAGAAATCTGAGTGTGGATTCTTACTCTGTAGTAGATTGCCCTCACAGGTGTAAACTTAGGAAACTTTTGTAAAACATTGATTATACAAAATAACCCACAAAATGTACACTTGTTTAGATTTTTTTCCTATTTCCTTACCCAAGTGAAAGTTGTATTTATTTGTTTCGTTTTTTGTTAAAGAGTGCTTTAGCAGACCATTTGATCACAATTTGACAAAGTAACCAAAATAATTATATTTAGCTATCTATTGAACATTGCTTGCTGCTTATTCTGTGTAGTCATGAGTACAGGTATGAAATAAAGATCTAAGTGGAGAGAGAGAGAGAGAGAGAGAGAGAGAGAGAGAGAGAGAGAGAGAGAGAAATATAAGAAAATATTTTTTTTTAAAAAAAGAAGGCACTGCAGCCTAAAGTCTCCATTTAAAAGGAATATCAACAGGTCAGTGTTACTTTGCCTAAGCTTCCAGGTGATAGGCATTTCCTCCTCCACACTCATTTACTGGGAAGGTTGTAGGATCCCTAAGATGTAGCTAATCAAACACACTGTATTTGCTTAATCTTACTAAGAAAACACAGGCTTTATGCCTAATATAAAAGAACCCATGATACCTTGTGAGAAGTGATCTTCAAACTGGTTGGACCAGAAATGGAAAACTAATTCCTCAAATAATAACCCTACTTAATAGTCTGTTCTTTTGAGAGTGATTAAAAAACATGTTTAATTATAGTGGAATCAGTTCTGGCTTACACACATTTAATCACTTTGCAGTAAATGGCTCTAAAGTCAGAACAAATAATGTTAACCTACTTCACTGAGTTTTTACAAGGATTATTTAATTAATATTGAGGGGTTCTTAAGTCTTCTATAACAGTGGCCTAGAACTCTGGAGACTCACATTTTAATCCAGATTCTGCCTTCAGTGGCTGTGTAACCTACAGTGATTCATTTAACCTCTCTGGGCTCAGATTCTCCAACTGTTAAATGGAGGCGAAGTGGGTCTATATCCATGGTACTGACCCTCTAGGTCATGACCTCTTTAGGGTTGAACGACATCTTCACAGGGTTGCTCAAGACCACCCGTGTATCAGATGTTTATATTACAATTCATAACAGTAGCGAATTACAACTATGAAGTGGCAGTGAACTAACTTTATGGTTGGGGGTCACTACAATACGAGGAACTAAATTAAAGGAGCTGTGGCATCAAAGAAGGTTGAGAACTAGTGGATACTTTTGAGTCTAGCATTCGAATACTCTACACTTTCCCATCATCTTATACTTTAGAATAGTTAAAAACTACAAGAATCTTTTCTAGTGACCAAAACTGGGATTCCTAAAATTTATTTTTCCAGAATGTCTTGATTTCCCTAGACACAGTCAGTTGAATAGACTGACCTCAGCAAAACTATCAAATTAAAAACAGAGCTCAATGGCAAACTGGGTGTGGTGGTAACACTCAGGAGGCCGACACAAGAGGATCAAGTGTTTGAGCCCAGCTTGAGCTACATACCAAGGAGCCGTCTCAAAAAGATACTAACACTCGTAGCCCCATCCACCCAGAAATCCTTACAGAGAACAGAGCACAGTGTAATGAAAACACAAGGCTTTCCGAGGCAGCCTTCCTACTTGTGTGGTCATTGTGACTTCCACTATGGAGCACCTCGGCCAGGGCAAGAATGTGCAGAAGAAGCTGGTGAAGCCCATCAAACCTTATCTTCAGAGACTTGCAAAATAGATCTCGGATTCTGGTGTGGCTGTATGGGCAAGTGACTATTCGGAGAGAGGGTTGTATTATTGGCTTTGATGAGTACATGAACTTTGTACTAGATGATGCAGAAAAAAAATCATTCTAAAACAAATGTCAAGACAACTGAGTTGGTTCATGCTAAAAGGAGATAATATTACTCTGCTCCAAAGTGTTTCCAACTAGCAATGGTCAAGCATGGGAGAAGTTGGGAAGGCAGTTCAGTGTTTTAAAAGCTGTCTTCTGCTGGGAGCTACATTTACTCATTTTTTTAATAATAATGTTTTAATAATGATAATGTTTTACTTGCACATTATCATTAGGTGACAATAAATGTTGTGAGATTGTTTTGTTTAAAAAGGAAGAAGAAAATACAAAAGAAGGGGAGTGTAATGAAAATATAACAGCAAGCAGCCTAGACTTATATTCACCCACAAATAAGCGAGCGGAAGGCACTGATTATCATTGTAAATCTGAGCTTCCTCCTTCCTACCCAGTTTTGCTGTGCTTAGGTTTTTCAAGGATCTCATTAAACCATCTCTTCTCTAAAGTGGATCAGAGTTCCTCATTACCAGCTCCAGAAACACTGTGACTATAAGAGGACTATTAAAAAGATTTTTTTAAGGAAATGACATTATATTGGGTAGAAAGAAATATATAACTTAAAGGAGGCTAAAAATAATACCTGTACCAAAATTGGTATGGTTATGTGCCAAAATGTCAACAGTACTGGTGTCTAGATAATAGACTGTTCCCACTTTAGCTTATTAAACATATATGTTAATGTAAATTAGTGGTGATAATCCGTGGTCACAGCTACCCAGGAAATTGGGGAAAGACAATCAAATGAGCCTAGGAATTTGAGGCCATCCTGAGCAATACTACAAGGTTCTGTCACTAATAAATAGATAAGTAAAACAAAAAAATTATGAGCAGCTATCTGTTTGATAATCAGAGCATATACATACATACATCATGTTTATTTTGGCATATTTTCATAAATTTGTATTTAAATTATGTAACTGTGTATTTGTCTTTAAGAAAAGGAAGTAGAAGTGGGATCACTAAACATTACCTGCTATTGCCAATGCTCTTGTTTTCACTCCAGAATGTGACAGTGTGACCTGAATGCTGAAGATACCACAGACTTGAGTAGTGGAACATGGAGAAATGAACATTCATAGTCCTGGAGGTGCTATACAAGCTACTGGGGAAGAAAAGCAATTATCAGTTCTAGCCAGTCATGAACCATTCAAGCTACACTAATGACTGATCTGGCAAGACATGCCCACTAGTGCAATAGTGACATGAACACCATGGGAATAATTCACTAGAAATTCACTAGTAAAACACTAGAAATTCAATTGTTAATTGGATTTCAGTCCTAGTCCACCAGACAAAATCCACACCTGGCACCATTATTGAACATAACACCGATGTCTAGAGAGAGAGGTCATAGTCATAGGCCCTATGGGAAAACACACTACTATTATGCTGCTAAATTGACATAATATTAAACTGGCTCCTAATAACTTATCATTATACCTGTAAACTAATGCATCTCTCAACCCACATCAGAGAAGTTCCTATTTGCAGTAGATAATGATGAATACAGAGGCCAGTAACTGGCCAAGGTGCAGGGTATAAGTATGTACAGCCTAAAGGAGGTGTGTGTGTGTGTGTGTGTGTGTGTGTGTGAGAGAGAGAGAGAGAGAGAGAGAGAGAGAGAGAGAGAGAGAGAGAGAGAGACAGACAGACAGACAGACAGACAGACAGAGACAGAGAGACAGAGTCAGAGACAGACAGAGATAGAGAGAGAGACAGAGAGACTCTTCCTAGGCTCTGGAATCATTGTGGAAGAGAATCAGAAAAACTGTAAGAGCAAGAGGTGGTTGATGACTACTTGGGAAGTGTCTTCCAGATAAAGCAAGGGCAGTTTCATTTGCAACAGCATGCACAAAACCTTTAAAAACTCAAGCCAGACCAAATTCCAGTGTGGAAAGGAGAAGCCGGGCACATACCGAAGTTCTAGCTTTGGCACTATTTACAATTGTTAGCTGCTGGGAAAGGGAAAGAGAGTTTTCTCTAAGAGTATACCCCCTGGAAAATCAATAATGCTTCAGTGGAAGATCGTACATCCTAGAAAATTGGTCTGGAAGGATGTTTTGAAGGTGAGACATGAAGTTCTAAAGGTATGGAAGGGGTGGATATGAGAAGAGTTACAGAAGGGGTGGATATAAAATATGATCAAAATAAAGCATACAAAATTTTGAAAGAACTAACTTTTAAAAGATGGCCTCCAGTGATCTCTGCTTCCCATTATTCATCCACTTGCATGACCACCTCCTTTTAAGTGTGAGCTGAATCTATTAATTCACTTTTAATCATAGAATACAGCAAAAACATGTGGACTATCCCTCTCAAAATTAGGTGATAATTGGCCATCATCTAATTGGTCTCTCTCCTTTTTTTCCTCTTCCTCCTCCTCCTTCCCTCTCTACATCCCCTCCCTTCCTTCTTCCTTTATCTACCATCGAGTAAAGACCTGTAATAAGTTTCTAGCCAACAGCCATTGGGAAGCTGGGGTCTTCCATCAATAGCTCTTGAAGAAATGAATCCTACTGACACCTGCAGAAATAGACTTGGAAGAAGAGCCTCCCTCAGTTCAACTTTCAGACTATAATTTTGTGAGACCCTTTGGTAAACTGTGCACAGATTCTACACACACACATAGAGAGAGAGAGAGAGAGAGAGAGAGAGAGAGAGAGAGAGAGAGAGAGAGAGAGAGAGAGAGAGAGAGAGAAAGATAATAAATGTGTCTTGCTTAAAGATGCCAAGTTTTGCCATGTAGAAAATTAATACGGAAACTAATTAATCATCCATCTCCATGACCACTTGCCCCTGCTTGAAGCCACTAGCATGGATTTTCTCCCCAGTCTGCTCAAGCTTTGGTTCCCCATATTAACCCCCATACACACACACACACAGACACCCTCCTCATTCCACTCAGGCTGTGAGATTGCAGGCCAAGAAAGAGGCTGTCTTTGTCAATCTCCTCACTAGATTGCCATTCCATAGAGATGCCTTCATCAACCAGATGGACTCTAACTCCTCCTCACAGGCACCTTCAACAAAAACACCCTTCTCTCTCCGCTTGGTCTTTCTCTGACATTCTAATCTAGTTGCCTGCCCCCACCCCTACCACTGTTTACCATTAATGGCTTTAGGACTGAATAGTCCAACAAAGAAAGGGAAATTGACTATGTGTGTGCACATGCACCTGTGCATGCATTTAATTTTGATATAGATGCGATAAATAAGACCCTCTGAGGATCTTACATGTGTTAACACTCTAGTGTCCCTCCTCCTTTCATTGTCTTGTCTCCTACAGTACTGATTTTCCTTTCTAGTATTATTCCTAAGTTTCTTCCAAATGAAATGTCAGATGCTATTACTTTCTAAGACATGCTTGGTCAGGGTTTCTATTCCTGCACAAACATCATGACCAAGAAGCAAGTTTGGGAGGAAAGGGTTTATTCAGCTTACACTTCCATATCGCTGTTCATCACCAAAGGAAGTCAGGACTGGAACCCCAGCAGGTCAGGAAGCAGGAGCTGATGCAGAGGTCATGGAGGGATGTTACTTACTGGCTTGCTTCCCCTGGATTGCTCAGCCTGCTTTCTTATAGAACCCAGGTCTACCAGCCCAGAGATGGCACCATCCACAATAGGCTGGGTCCTTCCCCCTTGATCACTAGTTGAGAAAATGCCTTACAGCTGGATCTCATGGAGGCATTTCTGCAACTGAGATTCCTCTCTCTCTGATAGCTCCAGCTTGTGTCAAGTTGACACACAAAACCAGCCAGTACACACACACTGTGAGCTTTATTTACATATCTAAACAAGGAGATTTCCTTCCCTTAAAATGTAAATCTCTTTCATGCTCACTGAAAGCTAGAACATTTATATTCTTAGTCTGTAAGCTCTAATATTGAAAAGTATAAAAGGGGGGTGAGGGCTGGAGAGATGGGTTAGTGGTTAAGAGCACTGACTACTCTTCCAGAAGATGCTGGTTCAATTCTCAGGACCCACACATGACAGCTCACAAACATCTGTAGCTCTAGTTTCAGAGCATCCCATGCCCTCACACAGACAGACATTTAGGCAAAACACCAAAGCACATGAAATAAAAATAAAAACATTTTTTAAAGAAAGGGATTATTTGTTCACCAAGACTATCAACATGGTATCCTATCTTTTATGATGAATACTTTAATTGTATGAGATTTTTTTTCATAAAGCATTATCT
Source organism: Micromys minutus (assembly GCF_963924665.1). NCBI lineage: Eukaryota > Metazoa > Chordata > Mammalia > Rodentia > Muridae > Micromys > Micromys minutus. Next base: position 90,972,756 of record NC_137970.1, read on the forward strand.
TGCCCTGTGTTAGTCTGGATCACTAACAATATAACCTAGAAAGCACTTGTTGTTTCTTAGCCCATTGGCTAGTTTTTCAGGTTACAATCTATGCTTGAGGGTGCGTTTACTCCACCTGATGCTCTAAGCACTCTGGGTTTTTGTTTCTGTTCCTTAGGATGATACTTATTATTAACATTCATCAAGCATATTATGTGACTATCTTAACTGACAGCCCTCAAAACAGCCCTATGCACTTGATATTTCTGCCCTTATATAACAATAAGGAAGATCTGCACTTTCTGGGTAGGATTTACCAGGGTAAGTGAGTAAGGCTGGACTTCAAGTCTCCTGATGTGAATTCTTATCACCGTTTCTGATACTGTTTCTGAGTGATTGTCCATGAACCCTTTAGATTCCCTCCCTCATTAGACCTAGAATACCAAGATACCTCTGTCCCATTCTGCCTGGCAGACTATCTTTCTCCAGACCAAACCAGCTCTTTAAAAGTGACTTGCGCTTGGGTTTCCATACATCTCTTTATTGTGTCATCAAAATACAGTCTTTTTTAAGTCTGGGAGAATATAAAATATTCAAGTCTGCTTACTAGAATAAAAATGAAAATTAACTAGTATTTTCACACTGACAGTGTGTTAACTGACACTTTTCCTGTCTACTGACCTCGAAGAAGATAAACTAGAAGCCATGGGAATAAATTAAATAAGCTTCAAATTTCTTAAATAAATTGCAGTGCTCACAAACAAAATGTATGTTCAAATTTTAAAGACATGGAACAGAATGATATATGCTGATAAGCCATATTGTTAAAAAGGATACAAATAGAGATTTGAAGAACACTGGGAGCAGCAGTCTAGCATTTGTGAAATGCACACAGACAGATGCAATTGCATAGAGTAGTGGACTGTCCCTGGAGAGATACACAAAGCACTGAAATACTGGATGCTTCTGTGAAGTAAGTGGATGGCAACGGCGAGGAGGAGAGGTAGTCTCCAACAACTCTCCCTTTTAATCAACGCTCAATGCCTTTGGAATTTTGATATGCTGGTGTTTTCTGTTACAACATTTTAGCTGTATAGCACTTGACACTCTTTAGAGAATTTTCATATCACATTTGAGTTTATGGAACATACATGCAACCCAAAGAAAGTTTGTCTTAGACCATTTTCATTCAGATCTTCAAACTGCTACCAGCCTCCAATTTCCTTTTCAGCTTCCTCTCTGCCACACCTTACAGAAGCTCAGTCTGTTCTTTCTCTCCCTGGCGGTGGGGCCTCCAGCTCCACTCTCTCACTCCCTTCTAATTAATGTAACTAGGCATTGTGTTCCATAATTACAGGGTTTGTCAGTGAAATCAATAGTTGCCTCCCTTGTGACAATGACATTTTAGCTCCATAAATCTCCCCAGAGCCCAGTGGCTTCTCTGAGCCAAGAAAACTCCCACGATGACTAACATGTGTGTTTGTTCTCACTCATCTTAATGTATGAGTAAATATCAGCAGGTTCTCAATTCACATACTTTATATAGCCAAATTATGAGTATTTGGAGACAAACTGATAGGTATATATTTTAATGGCTTTATTAAGGCAAACTTTATATACCACAAAACCCACTCTGTATGGTTCTGTGACTTATAGTAAATAAAAAAAAAAAAAAAAACCTGTGCAAGCTCAGATGTGTTGAACTTAAGAATCTAACTCGAAATATCCAAATATCCAAAGTCATTTCTGATACCACTTACTTTCTCTCCTCTGATCTCAAATGCAAAGTATTCTGCACTCTATTCATTATGGAAGAGTTCTAGCACCTTTGTGTCTCTAGAACCATAATAGGATGAGCAGGGTATGGTGGCCCATACCAGTAATCCAGCATTTGAGGGGTGCCAGCAGGAGAACCAGAAGTTCAAGGCCAGCTACATAATGAGACTCTCTCTCAAAAAGAAAAAGGAATCCTGGGTTTTTGCTCTGTTGCTGCCATTCACCTGTTACTTAGCTCGCATGGATCATACACATCGTATGCCCTGGCTCCCTCATCTTCTCACCTCCAGCTCATTTCTACAGCCCCTTTACCACTTACATGAAGGAGTTCTCCTTTTTCTGGTTGTTGTTTTGAAAAGGGGTCTCACTCTGTAACCCAGGCTGCTTGACTTAGAATTCATGGCAATTCTCTTGCCTTAGCCTCTCAGAATGTGCACACACACACACACACACACACACACACACAAATGACAATACAGAGCCTCTGCTTGGAAACATTGCTGGTGTGTCCTGGAAATCACTCAGTCAGTATCCATCAATCAATTTGCCCAGCTACATCTAAAGGTCTCACAATGGAACATGGCCTTGGTTTGGGGATGAGGCTAGCTAGATATCACCTAGGAAGCGGGAGCTCTTAGTTTTACAACCATTTCTCAGGTTTTAGCACAATTAACCAAGATATGTTCTTTTCTGTTACCAGCCAATAGTGCACACCATTATTATTACCTTTATTATTGTACTATTTTAGCATATGTTAGCAAGAAGGGAAGGTGGCATGAATTGTAGAAGATGAAACCATATAGGCACTGCTTTCTGCTTTTGACAAAAAAAAAAAGGCACTAAAATTAGTCCCTATTCCCAGGGGGATTTGAGCCAGGGAAGGCAATTTAAGTTCTCATCTTGTTTTTCTAGCAATCAGGATGTAACCATGAAACAACTGGAGACAAAGAGAACACACCTTATGTGGCTGTGTGATGAGCAGAAAAAGCTCTTTGCCATCAACTGTAGCGGCACTTGCTGTCACTGGAGTCAGGAGGGGATGGTCAGAAACAGTTTTGTAGGGCTGAACTCGCTATTCTGAACTAAACATGAAAAATCCCCAAATGTGCAGATTAATGTGGAATCTGTCAACCAGTTTCATGTTTTTAACTAGATTTACCTCTCCCTTTAAAAGGCATCATTTCTTTTAGTAATTGTCACTGTTAGAATGTTTCCTCTAAAAAGGCAGAAATCTGTAACCAAAGTTATTTGTCACTTTTTTTTTGTTTGTTTGTTTGTTTGAGACAGAGTTTCTCTGTATATCCCTGGCTGTGCTGAAACTCCCTTTGTAGATGAGGCTACCCTAGAACTCAGAGATCCACCTGCCTCTGCCTCCCGAGGGCTAGGAAATATTTATTATTAATTTTATGTTTATATGTATTTTGCTCACACGTATGTGTATGCACACGTGTACCTGGTGCCCACAGAATCTTGAAGAACATATCAGATATCCGGAACTGAAATTACAGACAGTTGTGACCTACCATACAGATGGTGAGAACCAAACCTGGCACTTCTGGAAAAGCAGCAAGATCTCTTAACCATTAAGCTATATCCCAAGCCCCATTTGTCACATTCTTTTAAAAGAGGTAAACTGTGGTAATAATCAAAAACAATTGGGAGGATTACATAAAACATAAAAGTCCACAAAGGAGAAATTTGTGCAGACATAAAAAAAAATCACTTTTCAGGGGTTTTTATTACTTGCTTGTTTTGGTGTTGCTATTTTACATTTTTAGGCTTTCTGAGATATAATTTATTTGGGTGCCATAAAGTTTCTTTTTAAGCTACAAAAATTCAAAAGTTTTTTGTACATTTTCAGCATCAAGAAACTATCCCCATGTGTTGTAGTGTTATAATGAACTGCCTGAGGCAAGCTTCTTTTGACAAAGCTGGCATTTTATAGCTCAAGAGGATTTGGAGGCTAAATGTCCAAAACTCCGGCAGTACCACTGATTAGGAATCTGGTACAGACTTAACAAAAATCATAATCATATCACAATGGTAGAAGACATCACATCTTTAAACAGGAAACCAGAGATCTAGACCAGACCAGGCTTACTGTTTGTCCTAGTTTGGGTTTCCAGTGCTGTAAAGAGACACCATGACCAAGGCAACTGTTATAAAGAACAGCATTTAGTTGGGGCTGGTTATTGGTTCAGAAGTTCAGTCCATTACCATCCATCAAGGCCACAACGCCGAAAAGTGCCACACCTTGGGCTAAGCGTATTCAAACCACCGCACTGTTTACATAACAACACTATAGTAACAACTAACTCAAGATCAAAAGAACTACCTTGATCCAAAAACTTCCTACCAAGGAGGTGGAAAGATGGTTCAATGGTTAAAAAGACTTTCTGCTTTGCCAGAGGACTGAGTTCATCTCCTAAGAACCACTGCACAGATCATAACTGTATGTAACTGTAGTACCAGTGTAATCCAATGCCTTGGGCCTCTACGGGAACCTGAACACATGCACACATATCTCCACACAGGCACACATATGTACATATAAATATAATAAAAATTAAATGTAAGCCCTGCCTACTAAAGTTTCCACCATTTTGTATCTCACCAACTAACCATATATCTTATACATACACACTTAGAGGATACACTCAAACACATTATAATTCTATCTAAAAATGCTCTCACATCTTCAAAGGAGAACTTGCACCCATCCAAACACATTAACAGTCACTCTTCATGATTAGAACCAACAAAGTAATTTAAAAACCACTCAAAAGATTAGAAAAAGAGAAGGAAGGCAACTCACAAAGAACCGTTTAAATTAGTACACATGGGGAAAGATGATCAACTTTGTAAATGAAAAGGGAAATTAAAATCAACATAATAAAATATCATTTCCCTCAGACTAACAAAAATTTAATTACCGGCTTACACACACATCAGTTAGCGTTATGAATTGTTGCAACCATTTTACAAAATAATCTGACAGTATTTTATTTTTTAATTTATTAATTCTTATTTTCTGTACATCAGTGTTCTGCCCACATATATGTCTGTTTGCCAGAGGCCAGAAGAGGGGATCTAATTCCCTAAAACTGAAGTTTTAGATGTTTGTGAGCTGCCAAGTGGGTCCTAGGAACTGAATCCAGGTCCTCTATCTGAGAAAGAGTACGTGTTCTTAACCACTTAGCCACATCTCCATTCCTATTTTAATTGAAAGCAAGTAACATTGGAGTCAACTAGCTTTGGGAATATACCCTATAGAATGTAAAAGACAAGTTCTTTAAGTTTATATATACAAAACTGATTTTTGCCCACATAGCAGGGTACAAACAATGTATATATAATTTGATATCATATTCATACAAGTAACTGACCTTGGCATAAAAAATATATTCCTGATTTTGATCCTACCGATCCAATGATTACAGGTAATCATTTTCAGAGAGGAAACTTGGCCTCGGAGTTGTATACACAGCTACCAAGTTAGTATTCCGGTCCATTTAGCCCCAAAACCCATATGAATGATAACTCAGGTTATAATACTCCAAATCCCATCAGTTTTGTTTTGGGGGTCAGCAATCCTTTGGTACATCATTTTTGACAGTTCTTCACAAATCTCCAGAAAAAAAGCATGCAACATTAAGTTCCCAAACTGGGACGCAACTGAACCAAGGATAAGTTTGGAAGGAGAAGTTGGGCTGTTTCTGCTTTATGTGCTAAGCTATGCAACTAGCACTAAACCTCAGGTTCAGTTCCTGTATGTCTTCCCCTGATCCTATCATAGTGGAGTGATGTACCTCTTTGATAGAGTAGTGGTGCTCCTACTGTGAGTGAAAAGACATGTGACTGACATCAAGATGTCTGCCCAAAAGGAAAGCCAAGGTGGGAAGATGGAGAGGGAAATCCCAGTGAAGCCATTTTCTTATACATTTTACATCTTAGACATTTCTTTTTTTTAAGATTTATTTATTTTATGTACATGAATGCAGTGTAGCTGTCAGATATACCAGAGGAGGGCATCAGATCCCAGATGGTTGTGAACCACCATGTGGTTGCTGGGAATTGAACTAAGGACCTCTGGAAGTGCTCTTAACCACTGAGCCATCTCTCCTGCCCTATCTTAAGACATTTCTTATGCATTTTTCTTTTTTTAGGGGGATAAACTTCCTGAATGAATGTGGATATCTTGAAAATGGCTGACACACCACAGAACATAATGTAATCCCTTCAAATATCACTGTGGTGGTTTGAATGAGAATGGCTCTCATAGGTACATATATTCAAATGCTTAGGGAGTGGCATTATTTGAAAGGATTAGTAGACATGGCCTTGTTGAAGGAAATGTGTCACTAGAGGTAAGTTTTGAAGTTTCAAAAGTCCAATCCAGGCCCAGTGACTCTCTCTTCCTGCTGCCTGCACACCCATGTATGCCTGCATGCTGCCATGCTTCTCACCACGATAATAGGTTAAATTAAATAAAAGTTTTGCCCTGTACTGGCTTGCAACTTCACATGTCTGGATAGAGAGTCATACTCAAAAGAGTACAAATTAAATCTATGCTTCATAGCCCCTCCTGAGATCAAATAACCAGGAACTCAGGAGAGCAGTGGAATAATGAAGAGGGAGAAAATTAGGTAAAAATGATGGTGATGAAACTGGGCATAAGAGATAGTATATGATGCAAAGTTCACCTTGCCAGAGAGGACTCTGTTTACAGGAGAGTGCAGAAAGAAGCTAAACTCAAAAGGGATGTCCAGGTTGGTATGGGGCTTTTGTGTGTTGATGAGCCTCATTGTGGCTCATGACCATTATTGAGGTAGGAAAGAAAGGGTCTGGAAGAACTGAGTGACTTATCCCACTATATTAATTTGGTGTATAATGTGCTAAACCAATCCAGAGGCAAGGAAAAGAGAAGGTAGACAAAAATGCCTGTCTATGTCACTTGACAATAAATGTAACAAGATTTATATAAAGTCAGGTTCCTAGGCAAATAATTTATAAACTATCAAATGACAAGCTTCTAAGCTTCTGGAATGCCTTGATACCTGAAGGCAAACCTTCACCAAAGGAGGATATAACAGAGAGTTACCAGTGACTGTAGAGGAAAGATTTTTGTGACTTGGGAACATCCTTAGCAGCATCCCTAATAGGATGGCCACCACAATTGTCTGCAGGTAAGGATTATACAGAGCAACCAAAGGTGTAACCTGAATTGCAGATTAATTTGCAACATATTTGCTTTCAATTGTGTTGTAGTTTCTGGTGACGCCCAGGAGCATCAGGGACAAAGGGTATCAATGGATGGATATTAAAATAGAGCCGTGTTGGTTAAAAGGTTTAAGCTTTCCTATGGATGGATAAATATACATTGTGTACATTTCTCCCATGGGAGTAGAGATTATTCAACCAGCATAGAGCTCTTTCAGAAGTTAGCTGAAGTCAATGAAGAGGAAGTAGCCAGAAGTGGCCAGGAGTTTATCAGACATGAGGAGACAGCTAGAACCATCCATGGCTCTGACTCCCCTTAGCCCTAAGATAAACAGAGAAAAACTACCTGGCCCCTCTGAGCCATGGAAGATGCATGTCATGGGAAGATGCATGTCAAACGTATGGCAGTGCCCCAGGATAAGGAATCGGGGTAGATTATAGAGAATTATGTATTTTTAGAGGCTTAAATACAGTAGTTGCTCCAACCCAAACCAATATATCCATATTTTTGCTGCAGGAGCAACTGATAAAAGTTATTAAATTGTTTCAGGCTTTTTAAAATTCTAAGACAGTCTCTGCCTGTCAATATAAAAATAATGGTTAAAGAGGTTGAATATAGCTACTCTGCATGGGTAGAAAAAGACATTCCAAGAAAACATCATTGTGCTGGTCTGGATGAGAAATGTTCTCCCATGGCTCAGATATTTGAATATTGTCTTCACCTGATAGTACTGTTTGGAGAGGTCATGAATGTAGCCTTGATAGGGAAAGGATGTCATTGAAGGCAGAATTTAAGAATTCATAGCCTTTTCCTACTTTCAGTTCACTGTCTCTGCTTCATATTTGAAATTGAGGATGTGATCTCTTACATTCTGCTGCAATATCTGCTGCTTGTTGCTATGCTTTCCCATCATAATGGACTCTTACACCTCTAAAACTATAAGGCAAAATAAACACTTTCTTCCTTAAGGTGCCTTTGGTCACAGGATTTATCACAGCAACAGAGAAGCAACTGAAACAATTACTTAACAAAAAAAATCTTCATTTTTGTTCATAGGCTAATTACCTAAGAGCTACCTAGGATGGGGGGCATCTTAAGCTCCCCCTCACCCCATTCAATACAGGCTATTGCCACTGCTGTTAATCCCACACTGGAAGTACACAGTAAGACCTATTGCAGAAGATGCTGCATGCTTTGGTTTCAAACCATGGAGACTCAAGCTGAGACTGAAAGATTCCTTGTATAGGTCACTAACAGTCCTACTTGGTTTAGACCTATAAACCACATTGTAAACATGACAGAAAAGATGTGCTTTAATGGTGTAACAGTGACAAAACTGTTTACAGGTACAAACAAATGCTTCACAAGGAAGAAATCCACATTAGGTGCTGTAACCCGAAAACTTGTGGTTAGAAAGGTCATAGGCAGATCTCTGCCCAGAGCCACGGGCAGAGCAGGCACACTGCCACCAGGACTCACAGTCAGAATGGCTAAGGTAAAAAAACCTCCTGCAAGAGCAGAGGGTGGGGAGAAAGAGGAACACTCCTCCACTGCTGGTGGGGTTGTAAGCTGGTACAACCACTCTGGAAATCAGTCTGGTGATTCCTCAGAAAATTGGACATAGTACTAACTGAAGACCCAGCTATTCCACTTCTGGGCATATACCCAAAAGAAGTTCAAACATCTAACAAGGACACATGTTCCACCATGTTTTTAGCAGTCTTATGTATAATAGCCAGAAGCTTTAAGGAGCCCAAATGTCTTTCAACAGAGGAATTAATACAGAAATTGTGGTACATTTACACAATGGAGTACTACTCAGCTATTAGAAACAATTACTTTATGAAATTCCTAGGCAAATGGATGGAACTTGAAGCTATCATCCTGAGTGAGGTAACCCAGTCACAAAAGAACACACATGGTATGTACTCACTGATAAGCAAATAATTGCCCCCAAAAGCTCAGAATACCCAAGAAACAATTCACAGAAATTATAAAGCTCAAAGAAAAGGAAGGCCAGAGGTGGATGCTTCTGTCCTTCTTAGAAGGGAGAAAAAAAAAAAACACTCATGGGAGGAAATAATGGGACAAATAGAGGAGCAGGAATTGGAGAAAAGATCATCCAGAGACTGCCTCACCTGGGGATCCATCCCATATGCAGCCACTAAACCCAAACTCTATTGCTGATGCCAAGTAGTGCTTACTGCAGGAACCTGATATGGATGCCTTCTCAGAGGCTCTGCCAGAGCCATACTGATACAGAAGAGGATGCTTGCAGATAACCAGTGGACTGAACATGGGGACCCCAATGAAGGAGCTAGAGAAAGGACTGAAGGAGCTGAAAGGTACTGAAACCCCACTGGAAGAACAAAATTCTTAACTTACCAAACCCACCACAGCTCCCAGGGACTAAAACACCAACCAATGAGTTCGCACGGAGAGACCCATGGCTCCAGGTGCATATGTAGCAGAGGATGGTATTGTCTGGCATCAGTGAGAGGAGAGGCCTTTGGTCCAGTGAAGGCTCGTTTTCCCAGTGTAGGAGAACGCCAAGGCTCTTAGGTGGGAGAGGGAGAATGGGAGAGGGGGACCACCTTCATGGAGGCAATGGAAAGGGGATTGTGGGAAAGGGGATAACATCTGAAATATAAATACAGAGAATTTACAATTAAAAGAGAGAGAGAGAGAAAGAAAGAAGGGTCATGGGCCTAATGAGAAAGATACTGCTGTTGTTAAATAAATAGATACCTCCCAAAGCACCTTCTCAATATTTAGGTTTTCACCCATATATCATTGCTACAGTCGATCTCAATCAGAGGTCAATAGTAGTAGGCAGTGGTTATCGCAGATACAAAATTGACCAGGTTGCTGAGAATAAAGTGACTATTGCTTTGTAGTCATGTTGGCCTAACACCCAAATGGAACAAAATAACAAGATATCTGTATCACTTCCTCTGAGGCTAAGGAAACATGGCAGTACAAGAAGTGGAAAGAATATACAAGATGGAGTAAGAGGTGGAACACATTATCCTCTGGAAATGGCATAGCCATTATCACAGTAGTCAGAATGAAACAGTTACATGACCTATTAACATTTCCTCAAAGGAAAATGGGAAGGATCATTAAACCTTTACTTGGGATTTCAGCCACTGACTTCCACCTGCATCCCAAGTATATATAATTTTGCCTCACAAAATCTCAGGAGGTGCTAGAAGATATAGAAGAAAGAAGGTTAGCTGAAGTGGAGATTCATCTATGCAGATTTGGGGGGGTTGTTTTTAGTTTTTGATGATGCAGCTCTTTTTATGTCATTAACATGCCTATAAGTAATCTTGAACATATCCCTGTGAGTAGTCTCAATAAATTCATCAGTACACCAAGCTACACTTGAATATAATTATTTCTTTGATCTGTTATATATGCCATATCTGGGATGAATAGACATTTATTCACATCTCCCCAGGAAAATATCACCAGACAAGAATGTAAATTCATTATTTCATTTTCTGATAGACATGGGTAAAGAAATATTAATAGTGAGAAGAATTTGGTTATAGGGAACATACAAAATTCAATAAATCATATACTTCTTCATATGACAAATATCTATTATTACTTATTATGTAACAGCCGCTGCTTAAAGCACTAAGGGATTTGTCAATGAACAAAACACACAAAAATCCCTACCCATAGGGATTAGGGAGCAGAATAAACCAGACAATTCACAAATTAGAGACAGATATATTGTGGCAGATGGTGAGTAGCACTGTGTCCTAAGCTGTCTCCTTTCACCCTTACATGGTTATCAGCAGCTACAGAACTCTTGGAAGCTTGCTTCTTTAACGCCAAGAAAAGAGAACAGTTGTATGTTCTCTAAACTCCCTTGTTTTATGGGTATATATATACCTTGGGTACATAGTGTTGGTTCTCATAAAGATAATTTGAAGTATTCGATTCCCTTTTAAAGAAGATTCATCCACTTCCCTGGGTCAGGCTCACTCCAGATAATTTCCCAGTGGATTAACTCTAAGTTAACTTTATATGAGGCAGCTTAATTAAATCTAAAGTAGTTCTTGAGCAATTGTTTGACCATGCCTATTTCCTTATGGGACAGTCGGAGGGTGGATGTAGGCTTGGTCATGTAATTTGTCCCAGATAATTAAAAAATGGTGCCCATGGCAACAACTTGATAGCAGTGGTTGGGAGGTGCTTTCCCTTCATGCTGGAACCACAATAGGGAGGGTCTTGTGTCATGCTGTGACTACCCATAAAGAATTTCCTAAGTAGAGTGAAGTAGTAGCATTTCAGAAAGTTGCTCCTCACTTTCAACACACTAACTACAACCTGGAGTTCTCTGTATGTAGATTTATAGACTTTAAACCAGAGGATGAGACTCTAACGTTATGGGGCTGTTTCTTAAGTTGATTTGGAATTTCATATATAAATATAATGTGTTTTAATCAAGTCCATCGCTATTCTCTCCCCTCCAATTATTCCCTGTTATGTCTAGTTTTAAGTGAACTTGATACAAGCTAGAGTCATTTGAGATGCCGAAACCTCAGTTAAGAAAATGTCCTTGCCAGATTGGCTTATGGGCAGACTGTGGGGTATTTTCTTAATTCTTGACTGATGTGGGAGGACTAAGATCACTGTGGGATGTGGCATTCCTGAGCTGATAATCCTGAATGCTATAATAAAGCAGGCTGAGCAAGCATAGGGAGCAAACTACTAAGTAGTGTTCCTTCGTGGCCTCTGTTTCACTTCCTGCCTCCAGATTCCTGCATCCTTGGATGGACTACAAAATGTAAAATAAAATAAACCCTTTACCCCAAAAGTTGCTTTTGGTCATGGTGTTTTATTACAGCAATAGAAACCTTAAGACACACTCCCATCCCCATCACCACTATCCCCTCCCTAATTCTTGTGCTCTCTTCTTTAAGAAAGAGACTATACCACGCCAGTATATGCGTGGGTGCAGGACCATCTCCTGGAGCATGGACGGACTCTCTTCAACAAGAACCTATGGCACATCTCAGTCATTGTGACTGATTACAATTATTGCTCTTGCTTACCTGCTGAGGATTATACCAGCTGATCTTTTAACTCAACCCTCAAGTCCAACACTGTTTATCTTGAGGCTTGGAAGTCTGTGGCTGAGCTGGATGCTTCACACATTTTCATGCTTCAGAATTACCTGAGAATTTAATTTTTCTAGGTAAATCTCCTGAGTATTTTATTCAACATGTAGAGGCAAGTCCCAAGAAGAAACCTGTCTCACACTTGCTGGTAATGGCTACCTGATCTGAAGACCGCGCCTTGAGAATCCCAGGTGTAAAACTTTCCTCTGTCACCCCTTCAGCAAACATTCCTACTCTTGTCTAAGAATCTAAACAAAGTGCTATGGGGCTGGAAAGATGGCCCAGAAATTAAATACACTTGCTGATTTCCCAGAGGAAACTTGAGTTCCTCTGGAAACTTTAGTTCCCAGCACCCACTACAACCCGTAACTTGAGCTCCAGGAAATCTGATGTCCTTTTCTGGACTCCACAGGTATGTGTGCAAACACACAAAGACACATACATATAAAAGTAAATACATGTTTAAAAGTGTGATAACTTGGCTTGTGTCCTCACTGAGCCAGCTGCCTATGGGAAAACATGGAGCCAGTAGACAAGCCTGTCTTGGTTGTCATCGGGACTTTGGTAGAACATGCACCAGGGACCAGGGAGAACAGAAGAGGATCCTATGCTGCCAATCAGAAAGGCTTTCTGGAAAAGAATAACTCCTGTGTGCATTTAATGGCATGATTTAAAAAAAAATATCTCTAGTGAGGCCTTTGGTCCAGCAAAGGCTGTTTTCCGAGTTAGGGGAATGCTAAGGTGCTGAGGTGGGAGAGGAAGGTTGGGAGAGGGAGCACCTTCATGAAAGCAATGGAAGGGGGGGAGATGGGATTTGCAGGAAGGGGATAACATCTGAAGTATAAATACAGAGAATATCCAATAAAAACACCTCTAGCACTTCCTTAATAAGGAAATGAAGAATGTATGAACAGGTGCATGTCATGAGATCCAGATCACACTGACACAAGTATTACCCTTGTTCTGTACACATATATATGGCATGCATAGAGGGCCAAATGCCAGGCATTCTACCAAGATATTAATAATACTTCTCAATATATGCTACTAATATTTTAGATGTCTTTTAAAATGTCCTCACTTTTGCTACATTAATAATCTAATCATCACAGTGGTGAGATATGTACAGGTCCCATTTTCTCTTTTTCCCCAATTTTATTGAATATTCTCTGTATTTACATTTCAAATGTTATACCCTTCCCCACACACCCCCCTCCCTCCTCCCCATCAACCTGCTTCCATGAAGGTCTCCCTCTCCCCATCACCCTCTCTACCTCAGTGCCTTGACTGATGATGGTGTTGTTATTCCCATGAGGGTATAAACCCTTCAGCTCTTTCAGTCCTTTCTCTAGCTCTTTCATTGGGGTCCCTGTGTTTAATCTGATGGTTAGCTGCAAGCATCCTCATCTGTATCTGTATGACTCTGGCATAGCCTCTGAGGAGACAACCACGCTGGTTCCTGCCAGTAAGCACTGCTTGAATACAAGTGGGAGAGTCACACAGATAAGGTATGGGTGGAAATGTGATAGAGGACAGGCAGGCGAGTAACTGGGATTTGATAGCCTGTGAAAACTTGTCTCCTTAAACTCTCCATTTCAGAGCCAACTGGAAGTGTCCCCTGAAATCTTCCATGCTTCCTAGAGTTCCAGTATACATTTCCTTACAGGTCTTTCCCAAAGTATGCGACTCTACTGTCTACACCACTGTAGGGAGGATTCTAGAAGCTCTGTGCTTATTTTGTTATCTGCCATTAGAAGATCTCTCCAGTACACCTAGCCAAGATTTTCAGATAGAATCCAAATGTAAACTATAAGTGAATTAAAAGGGAAAAAAATGTAACTAAATTACAGGGGATACCGCAAATCCTGTAGATCATTTGCAACTGACCTTTACGACAAACTGATTAAGGCACTGATTCCGCTAGAGGCCCTCTAAGAGCAGACATGTCTAAGCGAAGACATTTAGCTGGTTTTACTTCTGAAATTCTCTTGTCAGTTAGGCCCAAGTATCTGAGGACTGAAGGAAGTGCTTTGTCCTGTCTTCAGTGACAGCAAGTTCTCTAACTCTAGATATAAGGCAGCAAGACTGCTTACACCACCGCAGGGAGGACTTCAGAACATCTGTGCTTATTTTGTTATCTACACTAGAAAAGCCCTCTGGTCCACCTAGCCAAGTGCTGCTTTATATTTAGAGATGAAGAACTTGCTATCACTGAAGACAGAGATGCTTACTTTCATCCTGAAGAGCTTCTGAACATATTGTAAATAGTAGCTCCATGTTGTTTGAAGTCACTGTATTTGTAATAATTCATTTAAAGCAACAATGAAAAATTACTTGAGAAATAATGGCAGTTTTGAATATAAGGCTGGAAAAGGCTCTCTGGGAAAGCCCTTAGCTTCTACTTAGTCTTGGGATTCCTAGAACACAGGAGTGAATGTGATCTGAATCCATAAGCAACTCTCTATACTGTTTCTATGACTCTTAGCATGTATTTTCTGTATTAACATTAATTATACTCTACAAAGCACAAGGTCATGGCCATTCAACAGTCAAGAGTAGTAGTATTCTGCAACTGCAAAAGGTGCTGGATTTCCTGTAAGGTTTTCACATACAACACAAACATCAACCGAAATGGAAAACAAGGCAGCAGGAATCATAAGACATGTCATGGGTTGGAGAAAGGAGGACCCCAGCAAAGACTGTAAATATGACAAGCTGAAAGAGAAAGAGAGACAAAGACTCCCCAGGAAAGGAAGTGAACTGTCATCCCTAGCCAAGAAAAAAAAATGGTGTAGGCTTATACTGAAAGCAAGCCAGGAAAGATGTGCAGTGCTGAAGGAAGTCACAAATCATTATGTGGCCAATGGAAGTAGAAGAGGTCGGTTCTCAAAGGTCTCACCCAACATGCTGACCTCCACTCTCATCCCAGGCATTGTGAGCAGCAGTAGTGGAAAATGGAAAACCTATTTGTCTCAAGATTTTGTGGTTCCTGTGTTAGGCAGCTGCCTAGACTCCAAACAAGGGGAAAGGTGCATAACATACTTGGGCTTTTAAAGAAAGCTGAAGCCAACTTCTTCAGCCAGGCAATCGTGACAGAACCTAGACAGATGGGTCACTTCCTTGAGCTCAGAGGCTAGCAAAGGGGAGAAATAGTGTTTACCTGGGATAATAGGCAAGGTGATGAGGGGTGCACAATTCTGAAGCCAGCTGGTAACTCTACAGCTCCAGGTGCTCCAGTGCAGTCATTGGGTGCCTTGGTATTTTGTACCCTGTATAAGTATCACCAGCTAACCTAAAGTGCTACTCTAGCTCCATTGTTTTATAATTTCTCGGACAATTCCAGGAAAACTGAATACTCTGTAAAGTTGCTAGGCCATCCAGTGTTTTTAAAAGAAACTCCATAGTTAACCATAATAAATCACACATTTCAAACAGAAGACGGGATTTGTACATTTTACCATAAGGAAATTATCTGTTTGAGGAGACATGGTTGAGGAAGTACGGTTGCCAGGATTCCACACTCGTTCAATGTGTGAGAGCATCACATTATAACCCACTTGTATGTATGATGATTATGTTCTTTTTAAAGATTTTTTAAAGATTACTATGCACACATACATTTACGTTATTTCCAACCCATCCCCTCCAACTCCCCCCACTCTGTCCCAACATTCTCTCAAATCCAGGCCTCACTTTTATGTTCTTAGGTCATTAGCTAAAAAATAAATGCAACTTAAAATATTAGGACTGGAGATGTAGCTCATTGGCAGAGTTATTGTTGAACATCCTCAAAGCTTTGAGTTTGATCCCTAGCACTGTAGAATAAAATAAAACAAAATACTAAAATATCCAGCTAGAAATTAGACAAGGCATATAAAGTAAAAATATCCTAGAAAATGGATGCATCTAGAGACTATCATCCTGAGTGAGGTAACCCAGTCACAAAAGGACAGACATAATATGCAGTCACTGATAATTGGATACTAACCCCAGAAAGCTCTGAACACCCCAGAAGCAACTCACAGACTATATGAAGTTCAAGAAAACACAAAGACCAAAAAAATAAAAATAGAAAACCATTATGCTTAATCTTTACACACCAAGAAAACTTTGACTATTTCCAGGTTACATCTTATTTTACATGTACCTTATGCTCATTGTAACTAGTAAGATTTTAATGCACACTATCAAACCTTTAAAAAAAATCAAGTACTGACAAAAATGTATTCGTATACTCTTATGCAAAAAATACTTAAAATCTGTACATTTATCTTTGTTTTTTAAAATAAAGTTGTTCAATTTAAAAAAATACATAGAAAGAGATTGACTGAAAAAAAAAGTAAAAATATCCTGAAATCAAATATTTGGTGAAAAAGTTATATCTAGGTTATTTTAAAATTCACATATATGTAAGTATATATATCCTAAATTACAAATTACATAATATAGTTAAAGATATTCCAAATACATTTTTAGCATATGGACAAGATTTGAATGGAAACTTTAGTGCTGTTCAAAAATCATACAGATATATATTTAACAGTGAGATAGCAAGGGTTGAATCTGAAAAGAAAACCTAGGGCTGGTAAGATGGCTCAGAGGGTAAAGACACTTGCCACTAAGCCTGACCACTCACTAAAGTTTGATACCCAAGATCGTCATGGTGAAAGGAGAGAATCTTAATTCCCATAAGTTGTCCTCTGACCTCCTCCATACATGCACTGTAACATATGCATGCCCTTCCCCCATAGATGAATAAATAAATGTAATTTAAAGGGGTACCGTGTACCTTCCTAGACTGTACCATATTACAGCCTGTTGCAGTAAATATTAATATGATTTGCTTAGCCTTTTATCACCCCCGTGGAGGATGCCGCTCTAGTGCGGAGCTGAGCGCACACATTCGATCCCCACACCACTTGGCACTCCAGGCTGCCTCTAAGAACTCAGGTGTGGTTCACTCCACCGCCCCTGTTGTTTCTGTCTCGGATGAATACAACCAACCTGGCATGATTCTTTCCTCCACCACCTGGCACAAACATGACTCCAATGCCCAGTGGCATTTCAGGCAGGTTTATATATTAAATTCTCAACCCACAAACCCTCTACGCAATAAGCTTACATCCAATGGACAAAGATACAAACTGCCCTTCTAGATGAAATCAAAAGAACCTAGAGAACTCCTTTAAAATATTCATATCTACTTATCCCCAACTAAGTCCACCTGGATCCAGATTCTCCAGCTCCATCTTGATTCCTCCCGGAATCCTCCTCTTCCGTCGGAATCTCCTCCTCTTCCGTTTTCCTAGCCTTTTCCCTGCCTGCCTCTCCACTGTACAATCATGTATCGTCTTAACATCAGCAGCTCAAATAAAAAAATATTTCCTCCATCAAATTTCCTTTGCACTTTTGCCAAAAATCATTTGATATACTTAATGAATGAATGTAATTTAAATGTAATTTGTTTCTGGTTTCTGTGCTCTCTCCCAGTCTGTACCTGTTCTTCCAAAGCACTGTGCCTTCTTTGATTTCCATAGTTTCATAACGAACCTTAACACCAGGTAGAGTCATTTCATGCACTTCAGCTTCTCCCTGAAATGTGGTCATGTGCTGGTTAGTTTTTGCCAACTTAAGAAACCTAATTAAAAAAAGAAACCTAATTGAGGCATTTCTTTCATCAAATTTCCCTATAGGCTAATGAGCAGAGCATGTTTTAAATTAATGATTGATGAGGGAGATCCCACATAACAACCCCTGGAAAGGCCATCATGGCCTGTATAAGGAATTTACTGAACAAATCATGGGGAGCAAGCTAGTAATGATCATTTCCCTATGATATCTGCTTCAGCTCCTGCCTCTAGGCTCCTGCTTTGCATTCCTACCTTAGCTTCCCTTGAGGATGGACTGGAAACTGTAAGAAAATTAAATCCTTTCTTTCCTCAATGTAACTTTGGTTACATTATGCCAAAGCAATGCAATTCTTTTAAATTTGTGCAGATTTATTACATGACATAAGATATTCTGTTTTTATACATGTTCCATGAGAACAATAAAAGAATGTATGCTCTGGGTAGTGTGTCTATACAGATCTAGCTAACTTTGTAATTGTTGTTACTGTGAACTTCTACATCCTTCCTTGCTTTCTCACATGTTACTACATCCTTACTTGTTAACTGTTAAGAAAAGGATGTTGATGACTCTGGCTATCATTGTGGATTGATCTATTTCTACTTTCCATGTTAACAAGTTTTTTTCACATGTATTATAGCTATATTGTTTGGTGCATACATACTTATATTTTGATTTTTTTTTTTTTGAAAAACTGACCCTTTCATTATAGGGTGTGGCTCTGATGCTTTGATCGGGAATCTGCCTGTGAATGCTGAAGGTCCTGTTTCCTAATTGGCTCTTGATCAATCAATAAAGATGCCCGAGACCAATGGTTAGGTTAAAGAGGCAGGACTTCCAGGTTACCACAGGCAGGAGACACAGGAGGAAGATGAAAGGATATTTACCACACTTCAGAGGTAGAGTGCGCCATTAGCCATGTGAAATCTCAGGTGGAGTGGCAACTGGCCACTTCCCTAACTAGGTCTGGGGTAGCAGGCAGGAGATTAGAAACAAAACTAAGCTGAGGACAGATTTAGGGTACTAAGAAGTAAAGGGAAGGGCACACTAACTGTGGGATGCTTAGAATAACCAAGCCACTATAAGCAGATTAAAAAATAATAAAATGTGTGTGTGTGTCTTCATCAGCAAATCCAAGGGAACCAGGGTGGTGGCTTGTAACACAGTCTGCCCTGTAGGGAAGTAGAAACTACACACTATATTTTGTCATCAGATAATGTTGTCTCTGTTGTTTTGTTTGTTATCTACTATATCTGATATTAATGTAGCACCACCAGCTTTTCCTTTAATGTTTGCACTATAACTCAGTGTCTGTGTCTATGTATATATAGATAGATAGATAGATAGATAGATAGATAGATAGATAGATAGATATTGTGTTGTTTGAATTAAGATGGCCCCAAGTCTGAATGTTGCACTATTAGGAGGTGTGGCCTTGTTGGAGTAGGTGTGGCTTTGTTGGAAGAAGTGAGTCACTGTGGGTATGCTTTGAGTTCTCAGATGCTCAAGCCAGTCCATGTGCCACTCTCTCTTCCTGTTGCCTGCCAATCCAGATGTAGAACTCTTAGCTCTTTCTCCAGCACCATGTCTACCTTCACACTGTCCTGTTTCCTACCATGATGATATTGGACTAACCCTCTAAACCTGTAAGCTAACCCTAATATTTTTTCCCTTTTTAAGAGTTGCCATGGTGGCTGGGGAAATGGTTCAGCAGTTAAGAGCACTGACTGCTCTTCCAGAGGTCCTGAGTTCAAATCCCAGCAACCACATGGTGGCTCACAACCATCTGTAATGGGAACTGATGCCCTCTTCTGGTGTGTCTGAAGACAGCTACAGTGTGCTCTTATAAATTGAAAAAAAAGTTACCATGGTTATGGTGTCTCTTCACAGCAATAAAACCTTTTGCATTACTGAGACTATTGATGCTGGTCAGCTGGAGCTAAGAAATTAGTGGTGATTAAGAAGAGACCAGCATCACTGAGATAAAATCATCTGGGAATGTTTCCTGAGAGCACAAAGAGGCCATGTTCTAAAGATAGCCAAGGTTGTACCTCATGCTGTGGCTGGGCTTAGTAATGTGTAAGAGGCACCCAGGTGTACTCGTTTTGAAGAAATGAAGGGGTCATGAAGAGCAGCTGAGGCTTTGCACTGTGAGAGGCCATGGAAGGCCACTGGTGAAGGTGCAGCTCCAGTTGCAATTAATGCCCCAGGACTGAAAGGGTCATGCAAATGAGTTGAGGCTCAGCACCATGAAGAGAGCCTGTGAGAGGCTATTTGTGAAGCCTCGTTAAAGCAGAGGACAGCAGTGTCTGGAGATGCAAGTACCTTAGTTGACAAGTCTTTGTTTAGCTCTGTACCCCATTTTTAATAGAATTATCTGATTCTCTACAGTCTAACTTCTTGAGTTTTTTGTATATATTGAATATTAGTCCTCTATCAGATGTAGGATTGGAAAAGATCTTTTTCCAATCTGCTGGTTGCCATTTTGTCCCTTTGACAATTTCCTTTGCCTTACAGAAACTTGGCAATTTTATTAAGTCACATTTGTTGATTCTTGATCTTAGAGCATAAGCAATTGGTGTTTTGTTGAGGAAAATTTCCCCTATGCCCATGAGTTCTAAGCTTTTCCCCACTTTCTGTTCTATTAGCTTCAGTGCACCTGATTTTATGTAGATCCACTTGTCTTTGATCCACTTGCACTTGAGCTTTGTACAAAGAAATAAGAAAGGGTCTATTTTCATCCTTCTGCATGCTGACTGCCAGTTGAAAAAACACCAATTGTTGAAGATGCTGTCCTTTTTCTATTGAATGTTTTTAGCTCCTTTGTCAAAGTTCAAGTGACCACAGGTGTGTCGGTTCATTTCTGTGTCTTCAATTCTATCCCACTGATCTACCTGCCTGTCTCTGTACAAATACCAAACAGTTTTTATCACAGTTGATCTACTACACCTTGGGGTCAGGGATGGTGATTCTCCTTGAAGTTCTTTTATTGTTGAGAATAGGTTTTTTGTTATTCCAGATGAATTTGAAAATTGCTTCTAACTCTATGAAGAATTGAGTTGTAATTTTGATCGGGATTGCATTGACCTTGTAGATTGCTTTGGCAAGATGGTCATTTTTACTATGTTGATCCTTCCGATCCATGAGCACGGTAGATCTTTCCAACTTCTGAGGTCTTCTTCAATTTCCTTCTTCAGAGACTTGAAGTTCTGATTGTACAGATCCTTCACTTGCTTGGTTAGATTCATCCCAAGATATTTTATATTCTTTGTGAGTATTGTGAAGGGTGTTGGTTCTCTAATTTCTATCTCATCCTGTTTATCCTTTGGGTAGAAGAAGAGTACTGATTAGTATGAGTTAATTTTATATCCAGCCACTTTGCTGCAGTTGATTGTCAGCTATAAAATTTCTCTGGTGGAATGTTGGAGATCACTTAAGTACACTCTCATATCATCTGCAAACAGTGATATTTTGACTTCTTTCTTTCAAATTTGTATCCATTTGACCTTTTTTGCTGTTTGATTGCTCTGGCCAGGACTTCCAGTACTATATTGAATAGGTAGGGAGAAAGTGGGCCGCCTTGTCTAGTTCCTGATTTTAGTGGGATTGCTTCAAGTTTCTCACCATTTAGTTTGATGTTGGCTACTGATTTCTTGTATATTGCTTTTACCATGTTTAATTATGGGCCTTGACTTCCTGATCTTTCCAAGACTTTTAACATAAAGGGGTGCTGAATTCTGTCAAATGCTTTCTCAACATCTAGTAAGATTACCATGTGTCTTTTCTTTGAGTTTGTTTATATGGTGGATTACGTTGATGAATTTCCATATATTGAACCATTCCTGCATCCCAGGGACGAAGCCTACTTGATTATGGTGAATGATTGTTTTGATGTGTTCTTGGATTTGATTTGCAAGAATTTTATTGAGTATTTTTGCATCTCTGTTCATGAAGGAAATTGGTCTGAAGTTCTCTTTCTTTGTGGGGTCTTTGTGTGGTTTAGAAATGAGTGTAATTGTGGCTTCAAAGAATGAGTTATGTAGTGTTCCCTCTGTTTCTATTTTGTGGGATAGTTTGGGGAGTATTAGTATTAGGTCTTCTATGAAGGTCTGATAGAATTCTGTACTAAACCCATCAGGTCCTGGGCTTTTTTTTGGTTGGGAGCTTTTTGATGACTGCTTCTATTTCCTTAGGGGTTGTGGAGCTGTTTAGATTGTTTATCTGATTGGGATTTAACTTTGATATCTGGTATCCCTCTAAAAAATTATCCATTTTCTCTAGATTTTCCATTTGTGTTCAGTATAGGCTTTTTGTAGGAGGATCTGATGACTTCTTGAATTTCTTTCAGTTTCTGTTATTGTGTCTCCCCTTTCATTTCTGATTTGATTAATTTGGATACTCTCTCTGTGTCCTCTAGTTAGTCTGGCTAAGGGTTTATCAATCTTGTTGATTTTATCAAGGAACCAGCTCCTGGTTTTGTTGATTTATTTCTCTTTGGTTGATTTCAGCTCTGAGTTTGATTATTTCCTGCTGTATACTCCTCTTAGGTATATATGCTTCTTTTTGTTCTAGAGCTTTCAGTTGTGCTGTCAAAATGTTAGTATATGCTCTCTCCAGTTTCTTTTTAGAGGCACTCTGAGCTATCAGTTTTCCTCTTAACACTGCTTTCATTGTGTCCCATAAGTTTGGGTATGTTGTACCTTCATTTTTGTTAAATTCTTTAAAAGTTTTTAATTTCTTCCTTGACTAAGCTATTGTTGAGGTAGAGCATTTTTCAGCTTCTATTCATATGTGGGATTTTTGTTGTTTTTGTTGTTATTGAAGACCAGCCTTAGTCCATTAGCCTTAATGATCTGATAGGATGCATGGGATTATTTTGATGTTTTTATATCTGTTGAGGCCTGTTTTGTGACTGACTATATGGTCAATTTTGGAGAAGGTGCCTTGAGGTGCTGAGAAGAAGGTATATTCTTTTGTTTTAGAATGAAATATCATATAGATGTCTATTAAATCCATTTGGTTCTTAGATTCACTGTGTCTCTGTTCAGTTTCTGCTTCCATGATCTGTCCATTGATGAGAGTGGGGTATTGAAGCCTCCCACTATTATTGTGCATGGTCTAATATTTTCCCTGAACTTTAGAAGAGTTTCTTTTATGAATGTGGGTGCCCTTGTATTTGGAGCATAGATATTCAAGATTGAGAGTTCCTCTTGATAGGTTTTTTTTCCTTTGATGAGTAAAAAGTGTTCTTCCTTGTCTTTTTTAATGACTTTAGGTTGAAAATCTATTTTATTCAATATTAGAATGGCTACTTCAGCTGGTTTTTTGGGAACATTTTCCTGAAAAGTTTTTCCCCCTCCTTTTACTCTGAGGTAGTGCCTGTCTTTGTTGCTGAGATGAGTTTCCTGTATGCAGCAAAATGCTGGGTCCTGTTTTTGTATCCAGATAGTCTATATCTTTTTATTGGGGAATTTTAGTCCATTGATGTTAAGAGATAGTAAGGAATAATGATTGTTGTTTCCTGTTATTTTTGTTGTTAGAGGTAGAATTATGTTTTTGTGCCTTTCTACTTTTGTTTTTGGAGGGTTTTTTTTTTTTTTTTTGCAAGTGTATTATTTTCTTGATTTTCCTAGGGTATAGTTTCTCTCCTTGTGTTGGAGTTTTCCATCTATTATCCTTTGTAGGGCTGGGTTTGTGGACAGATATCTATTCTCTTCATCTATGGTGATTGAGAGTATTGCTGGATATAGTAACCTGGGCTGGCATTTGTGTTCTCTTGGGGTCTGTATAATGTCTGTCCAGGATCTTCTAGCTTTCACAGTCTCTGTTGGTATGTCTGGTGTAATTCTGATTGGTCTGACTTTATATGTTACCTGTCCTTTTTCCCTTACTGCTTTTAGTATACTTTCTTTGTTTTGAACATTTGGTGTTTTGACAATTATGTGTCAGGAGGAATTTCTTTTCTGGTCCAATCTATTTTGGAGTTCTATGGGCTTCTTGTATGTTCTTGGTCATCTCTTTCTTTAGGTTAGGGAAGTTTTTTTCTAACATTTTATTGACAATATTTACTGTGTCTTTAAGTTGGGGGTCTTCACTCTCTTCTACACCTATCATCCTTAGGTTTGTTCTTCTCATTGAGTCCTGGATATACTGGATGTTTTGAGTTAGGAACTTTTTAATTTTTACATTTTCTCTGACTGTTGTGTCAATGCTTTTCTTGTTATCTTCTGCCCCTGAATTTTTCTCTGCCACCTCTTGTATTCTTGTCTGTTTGTCTCTTGGTGATGTTTGTGTTTATGACTCTTTCTAGGTTTTCTATCTCCAGGGTTGTCTCTCTTTGTGTTTTCTTTATTGTTTCCGTTTTCATTTTTAGATCCTTGATGATTTTGTTTAATTCCTTCAACTGTTTGCTGTGTTTTCCTGTGTACTTTCCTGTGTACTGTGTGCTTGTACTTTTTTTTTATGTTCTCCTGTATTTCTTTAAAGGAGTTATTCATGTGCTTCTCAACATGAGGCACAATTTTAAGTCCAAATCTTGTTTTTCTGGTGTATTGGGGTATACACTACTTGCTGTGGTAGGAGAACTGGGTTCTGATGTTGCCAGGTTGTCTTGGTTTCTGTCGCTTAGATTCTTGTGCTTGCCTCTTACCATATTCTTATCTTTGATGTTAGTTGATCTTGTTGTCTCTGGATGGAGCTTTTCTTTCCTGTGTGTCTGTGGGCCCTGGGCTCCAGAGGGAGATCTGTCTTGGGTGTTCATCTCTCTGTGGGCAGGCTGTGAGTCCAGATGGTGATGGGTCAGCTCTAGATCTGGGTGCAGATGGAGGCCTGGAGGGTACAGACCTGTGCTGTGAGAGTTCCCAGAAGGCTTTCCCCTGATAGTCAGTGAAGAGAGAGTGTGGGCTCACCCATGGGCTCAGGAGGGAGAGGGCCCCTGTGTCTTCTCTGGATGCTCAGCTCTCTGTGGGCAGGCTGTGAGTCCTGATGGCAGTGTGCCGGCTCTGCCTGTGGCTCTGGGCAGAGATGGAGGCCTGACCAGTCTGATCCCAGACTGCACTGCCATCCCTGCACGCTGAGAGTTTCCGGAGGTCTCTTCCTAGATAGTCAGTGGAGAGAGTGTTTGCGCTCACCTGTGGGCTCAGGACGGAAAACACTCCTGCATCTCCTCTGGGCACCCAGCCCTCTGAGGGCAGGCTGAGAGTCCTGATGGCTGTGTGATGTTCTTACTTTTATCAGTATAAAATTAAATTTATTTCAGTATGCTGATGCTTTTACTCTTTGGTTAAATTTATCCCTTGGTTATTTTTGTAACTATGAGTTCCCATTCTATTTTAACCATTACTGACCAAGAGATGGGCAGTTTTTTTCTGCCACATACTCCCAGTTCTTGCTATCTAGCTCCTACCATGAGAAACCTAAAGGTAATGAGCCTTGACCAGTTATGGACTAGAAACTCAAAAGGAACGTTCAAGTTAAGCTCTTCCCCTCTCCTTTGTCTCAATGTTCCCCAAGCTAGCATCGAACTTTTATGACAGTCCTCTTGCCTCAGCCCTCCAAATGCTGTAACGTCAAGTCTATACTATACCTTACTAAACATTTTGTTATTTTAAATTTTCTTAAATGTATGTGTCAGAGAAAGACAGGGATATTGAGAGAGAGAGAGAAAGAGAGGGGGGGGAGGGAGTTTATGTGTGCATGCCATGTATGTGCAGGTGCTCTCAGAGGCCGGAGGATGTCACATTCCCTAGAGCTGGAATTATAGGCTTCCCAGTGTAGCTTCTAGGAACTACCCTTGGGGCCCTAGAAGAACTTAAAGTACTTTTAGCCCATCTTTTCTCTTTACAATTATCTCAAGTATTTTGTGTTAGTGTTGTAAATCTGTCTAACAAAGTAATATATTTTCACTATCCTTTTTTTATTCACTTGGAGAGTCTCCTGGTTCTTGATTCAACAAATGATTTTCTAATGAAGTCTTGACATTTTGTATATGCTTGAACCATATTTAAACCTGAGGGTCTAACTGTTCACCTGTGATGGCTGTGTCACAGAAAAGGAAAAAATATATGCCATGCACTGCTAGTCTGTAGTGAAAGTTCAGGTTACCCTCTTGACTCCCTTCCACATCTGAGGAAGGCCTGCTGAGTAGGAATGAAGGTTGTGGGCCCTCCCACTAGCTCTGTCAATATTTCCATGGCTTATACAACAGCTTCCCACTCTCCTTTCTATAGATTCTAATGGTACCACAGAGAAGTTGCCGCTTTCCTTCTTGGCAGTATTCAAAGTCCTGACTCTTTTCCAGGCCTTTTTGGATACCACTTGGTGGGAGGACTGGAATGTGTTGCTATAACCTTGTGTGGGCAGAAGTCTAGGCTCCCTGCTAGAGTGTTTCTGTGGTGTTTGGCTAGAGTAGAATACTGCCTAAAAATACGCCTTGCGAGGCAACCCTTTTCTGATCTTTTGGCTAAAGAGAACAGACTTTCACTAGACCTTTTTCTCTTTCTCTACAATAATTAGCATTTCCAAATAGATGGCTTCTTAATTCAAATTCTAGAATATATAACATGAAGAGAAAACCCAGGAAATCTACATTATGACATTTCTTAGGCTCCAAGATTGCTAAATAATCTACATTCTCTCCATTTAAGACAATATTCTTATTTTTGTCTTATTAGTGTCAAAAGTTCTAGTTGTCATTTGTGAAAGAAATAATAAAAGATGTGTATAGCCTACCTTCTCAAAAGCAAAAGTGTGCACATGTATACATTCATATGGGTGCACGTGAGCACGCACTTGTGTGCGCGCACACACACACACACACACACACACTTACACATGGCTCTTGAAGACCAGAATATAATGTTGGATCCTCTGGAGCTAACATCACACAGTTCTAAGCCTCCTCAGGTCCTCTAGAAGAATAGCATGTGCTCCCTGAGTCAATTCTCTTACTCACTGAACTTCTTTTTAAAATAATTAATTAAAACAATATAGATTGACATAATTTGAAAGTGTTCACATGTTGGAAACTAATGATCTTATATGGCAGTGCTGAAAACTGGAGCCTTAGCGAGAGGTATTTAGGTCATGGAGCCAAAGACCTCATGAATGGATAGTACCTTTCTTACATAAGTTCTCAGTCTTGTGGTTGATTAGTTTAATCTAAGAGTGGGTTATATAAAACAAGCCAACTCCTTACATTCTCTCTCTTCTGCATGCATTTGGTTTTGCTTCTTCTGGGCTCCATAAGTTTAAACAGTATAGGGCCTCACCTGAATTCCAGAAGATTCCAGCACCATGCTCTTAGACATCCTCCTTTTAGAACTGTGAAATACAGTAGATCTCTGCTCTTTACAAATCAGGTGCTTCATTAACAACCTAAAATAGACATGAACCAACATAAATAAATAGATAGATAGATAGATAGATAGATAGATAGATAGCTATAGATATATAGCTATAGATAGATATAGATACACACACACATGTTTTATATATATACTGAAGCTCAGTGGTAGAATACTTTACTAGTATGCATGAGAAACAAGATTCTATCCCTAACATTTCAAGAAAAGAAAAAGATTATTGCCCTATCAAGAACCTGCAAATACAAAGTTCAGGATTAGAAACATGAAACGTACATTTCTATCAGTCCTGCCCTTTCCACAAAGATATTCTAATATATTTTAATCTTTGAGGATTCCCCATCTAAGTCATTAATAAAATTGTCTCATAGAAGACCTAATACCAATACTCTCCAAACTATTCCACAAAATAGAAACAGAACCTAAACCACTCAAAGACACTACAAAGAAAGAGAACTTCAGACCAATTTCCCTCATGAACAGAGATGCAAAAATACTCAATAAAATTCTTGCAAATCAAATCCAAGAACACATCAAAACGATCATTCAACATGACCAAGTAGGCTTCATCCCTGGGATGCAGGGATAGTTCAATATACAGAAATCCATCAATGTAATCCACTATATAAACAAACTCAAAGAAAAAACGCATGATCATCTCCCTAGATGCTGAAAAAACATTTGACAAAATTCAACATGCCTTCATGTTAAAAGTCTTGGAAAGATCAGGAAGTCAAGGCCCATACTTAACATAGTAAAAGCAATATACAGCAAACCAGTAGGCAACGTCTAACTAAATGGTGAGAAACTTAAAGCAATCCCACTAAAATCAGGGACTAGACAAGGCTGCCCATTCTCCCCCTACCTATTCAATATAGTACTGGAAGTACTAGCCAGAGCAATTAGACAGCAAAAGAAAGTCAAAGGGACACAAATTGAAAAGGAAAAAGTCAAAATATTACTATTTTCAGATTATAGGATAGTATACCAAAGTGACCCCAAAAATTCCACCAGAGAACTCCTACAGCTGATAAACAACTTCAGCAAAGTGGCTGGATATAAGATTAACTCAAACAAATCAGTAGCCTTCCTCTACTCAAAAGATAAATATGCTGAGAAATAAATTAGGAAAAAGACACCCTTCACAATATTCACAAACAATATAAAATACCTTGGTGTAACCCTGACTAAGCAAGTGAAATATCTGTATGGCAAGAACTTCAAATCTCTGAAAAAGGAACTTAAAGAATATCTCAGAAGATGGAAAGATTTCCCATGCTCATGGATTAGAAGGATCAACATTGTAAAAATGGCCATCATGCCTAAAGCAATCTACAGATTCAATGCAATCCCCATCAAAATTCCAACTCAGTTCTTCATAGAGTTAGAAAGAGCAATTTGCAAATTCATTTGGAATAATGAAAAACCTAGGATATTAAAAACTATTCTTAACAATAAAAGAACTTCAGGGAGAATCACCATCCCTGACCCCAAGATATATTAGAGATCAAATGTGATTAAAAAAAAAAAAAAACTGCATGGTACTGGTACAGACATAGGCAGATAGAGCAATGGCATAGAATTGAAGACCCAGAAATGTACCCACATACCAGTGGTCACTTGATCTTTGACAAAGGAGCTAAAAACATTCAATGGAAAAAGGACAGCCACTTCAACAAATAGTACTGGTTCAACTGGCACTCAGCATTTAGAAGAATGCAAATGGATCCATTCTTATCTCCTTGCACAAAAATCAAGTCCAGGTGGATCAAAGACCTCCACATAAAACCAGGTACACTGAAACTATTAGAAGAGAAAGTGGGGAAGAGCTTAGAACATATAGGCACAGGGGGAAATTTCCTGAACAGAACACCAATGACTTATGCTCTAAGATCAAGAATCTACAAATGGGACTTCATGAAATTACAAAGTTTACGTAAGGCTAAGGACACTGTTAAGAAGAAAAAATGGCATCCAACAGATTGGGAAAGGATCTTTACCAATCCTATAACTGATAGAGGGCTAGTATCCAATATATAAAGAACTCAAGAAATTAGACTCCAGAGATCAAATAAACCTATTCTCAACTAAGGAATACAGAATAGCCAACAAGCCCCTAAAGAAATGCTCAACATCCCTAATCATCATGGAAATGCAAATCAAAACAACCCTGAGATTCCACCTCACACCAATCAGAATGGCTAAGATTAAAAAAAAAAAAAAACCGTCAGGCAAAAACAGATGCTGGTGAGGATGAGGAGAAAGAGGAACATTCCTCCACTGTTGGCGGGGATGTAAGCTGGTACAACCACTCTAGAAATCAGTCTGGTAGTTCCTCAGAAAATTGGACATAGTACTACCTGAAGACCCAGCTATTCCCCTGATGGGCATGTATACCCAAAAGTCACCCGAACATATAACAAGGACACATGCTCTACCATGTTCATAGCAGCCTTATTTATCATAGCCAAAAGCTTGAAAGAACCCAGATGTCCTTCAACAGAGGAATGATTACAGAAATTTTTGTACATTTACACAATGGAGTACTATTCAGCTATTAGAAACAATGACTTCATGAAATTCCTAGGAAAATGGATAGAACTAGAAGCTATCATCCTGAGTGAGGTAACCCAATCACAGAAGAACACACATGGTATGTACTCACTGATAAGCAGATACTAGCCCCCAAAGCTCTGAATAACCAAGAAACAATTCACAGACCTTATGAAGCTCAAAAAGAAGAACAGCCAGAATATGGATGCCTCAGTCCTTCTTAGAAGGGAGAACAAAACACTCATGGGAGAAATTAGAAGGTCAAATAAAGGAGCAGGGATTGAAGAAAAGATCCACCCCATATGCAGTCACCAAACCCAAGCACTATTGCAGATGCCAAGAAGTACTTACTGGAAGGAGCCTGATATGGATGCCTCATCAGAGGCTCTGCCAGAGTCATACTGATACAGCTGAGGATGCTTACAGCTAACTATTGGACTAAACACAGGAACCCCAATGAACTAAACTCTCCACAACTCCCATGGACCAAAACTCTAACACATGAGCATACATGGAGAGACCCATAGCTCCAGTTGCATATGCAGCAGATGATAGCATTCTCTGGCATCACTGGGAGAAGAAGCCTTCAGTCCAGTGAAGGCTCATTTTCCCAATGTAGGGGAATTTCAAGGCACTGAGGTGGAGTGGGCGATTTGGGAGGGATCACCTTCAAGGAAACAAGTGGAGGGGGAGGGGGATAGGAGTGGGGGGAATAACATTTGAAATGTAAATACAAAGAATATTCATTAAAATAATAAAAAATAAAACAAAATAGCAACTGAGAATAAATAAATTGTCAAGAGCTAAAATTTGTAACAGGACTTGAGGTTACCCCTTGGAAGCTTGTCATCATTAACCAGAGCTGTCCAGGCTAACTTGAGCAACCAGCTACTAACTCTACCCCTAATTATCCCTACAACCAGTACCTGTTGTACTGTTTTTGTACACATAAAAGGATGAACATCCTCAGGTAGTGTTCAGCAAATGTCACTTTAGCAAACCTATGACAGATAATGAAACTAGTCTCACAACATTTGTTCCCAGGGAGTCACAGTGTACATAAGCCATTTTATTAGACTATCTCCTGGAACTGTCAAGCATATTGATCTATCCATTAACACTTCCACTCTCCTTTCCATTTTAAAATCTATGATTCAACTTGTATGCCTTTGACCTTTTAGAGCTTCTCCTAATTTCCAAACTAATGAAATAAAATTATGTCCAATAGTAGTTTAGCTATCTCATTTGCTTCTCAATGTTTTGAGTGATGTAATTTGTACAGACTTACACTTGCTTTAAGCAATGGGACATTTTTTAATAAGTATTTTACACAGCTTAGACTTTTCTTCCTATCATTGTCTGACCTAGACTTTCACTATTCAGTGTGTGGTTACGAACTACTACCAGCAGCAGGAGTAGCAGCAACAGTGTCACTGGGAACTTATTAAAGATGCAAATTCTTAAGAGCCACCAAATCCCCATGTATGGCACATACATGTTAAGTTTCTGTAAACACTGAGCTAGGTGTTTAGTGTAATATTTTCTTCTTGACAGAAAATATACAAAGAAACTGGAATCGGAGGGAAAGGGTTCTGCACTTTTATCAACCATTATTATGCTACGGCCAATCCCTTTCAAGACATCTTTTAATTTATTGAGATTAAAATGTAATCATAGCTGGGCTGAGGTGGTACATGCCTTTAATCCCAGCACTTGGGAAGGAAAGGCAGGCAGACCTCTCTGTGAGTTTGAGGGCAACCTGGTCTTCAGAGTGGGTTCCAGGATAGCCAGGGTTGTTACAGAGAGAAATCCTGTCTCAAAGAACCAAAAAGAAAAAAGAATGTAATCACATTATTTTCCCTTCCCTCCTCCAACCTCTGGGCACTGTTTACACAGCTTTATACTGCTTACATAGGCCTTCTGAATTTGTTACTTGTCTTTGAGGATCCTTTCCAAATTTAACCTGCTATGAGATTAGGGTGACTGGTTCTACTATGTCAAGAATCAATATGTTTATTCTCCATATAGGGAAATGTATAAAGTCCAGGCAGCAGTATGCTGCTTGGGTCTCTCTGTCTCTGGCTGTTTCTTTTTGTGTGTCTCTGTCTCTTTCCCTCCTTTCCCATTTCCATCACCCTCTCTCCTTCCTTTCCTCTCTCCCCCTCTCCCCCACAGGCTGTCAAACAATTAAGTTGTCAGGAGATCCTTAGATGTCCCTGGAGAACATTACTCTTTATTTTTAAAAAGTACAGCATTCTACTACTGCTGTTAGTAATTTATAAGTGATTAGCAGGTAAATATCTATGGAGTATTGAAATCTATGGAGTATTGAAACCATACACTACTTTAAAGTGACTCAGCCCATTCCATTTATTTATGGGAATCTCACCCTGACTTTTCTGTCAGTCCAGTTACCACCATTTTATTTTTCTGCTTGCAAGTCTATTTGTAAATCCATTTGTACTGTCTGGTTTGTGTCAACTTGACACAAGCTGGAGTTATCACATAGGGAGGAGCCTCAGTTGAGGAAATGCCTCCATGAGATCCAGCTGTAAGGCATTTTCTCAACTAGTGATCAAGGGGGGGGAGGGCCCAGTCCATTGTGGGTGGTGCCATCCCTGGGCTGGTAGACCTGGGTTCTATAAGAAAGCAGGCTGAGCAAGCCACGGGAAGCAAGCCAGTAAGTAACATCCCTCCATGGCCTCTGCATGAGCTCCTGCTTCCTGACCTGCTTGAGTTCCAGTCCTGACTTCCTTTGGTGATGAACAGCGATATGGAAGTGTAAGCTGAATAAACCCTTTCCTCCCCAACTTGCTTCTTGGTCATGATGTTTTGTGCAGGAATAGAAACCCTGACTAAGATGCCTACCGTCCAAGGTCTATCATGAGATACAGAGTCCATACTAACAACCCCAAAGCTAACATTCCTTGGGATGCCCACATAATTCTGTATTAGAAGTATATCCTCCCCAACTTTCTGCCACATGGGCTTTTAAGCTTCTGTGCTTTTGCTCACCCTATTCTAAAATATCAAACATTAAACAATTCTCTTAAAGCTTTCAGAGAGGGGGGAAGATTTATTTGCAGAAAACTGAAACACCTTATTAGCAGCACAAGAATTCAACAGAGAAATAGAAGCCTCACAATAACACCTAAAAAGTCAGAAGAAAAGTGACTTTGAGCCTGTCCTATATTAGTCAAATACAAAAATAAAAAGACATTTTCAGGCATGAAAGAACATGGGACTTTTACTTCCCTGCTATCTGCTATGGAAACAAAAAACATAAAACAAACATGATTTAAGGATGTGAAAGACCCCCGAATCGGGAAGCCCCTCATTCTAGTACCGGGAAAATTCAAACCCAAGAACTCACAGAGAGCCTATCTTGCTGCAATCAGGCAAGAGGTTTATTGGGGGGGGGGGGGAGGCCAGAGCTCTGGGGACGACACATATCTAACACAGGAGATAGAAGAGTCAACCCCGAACTCAATTGGGGGGACATATTTATAGGAAAAATTATTACATAACCAGTTAGAAACAAGCACATAACAATTTCATTGGTTTATTCCAATTGGCATTCTCTGTCTGCTTTTGGATATGATTCAACTCCAGACCACTCTGTTTTGGGGCACACTGACCTTCATACTTGATTTTCTCAGGACTGCAGAGTCAGACCTTATCGAGACCAGGTGATCTGTGGTTTTTGTTCTCAGCCTTGAGATATACTTGTCCTCAAGGCAGGGTTAGTGGGGCTAGCTTGAAATTTTAACTCTTTCAGATGCACTCCAACAAGCAATCATTAAAAAGTCAAGAAAGAAGACCTGAGATTTGAGATACAGACAGTAACCCAGTGTGATGGTGAATTTTATGTCAACTTTTCACAAACTAGAGTAATTTGGGAGGCAAGAAACTCAACTGAAAAATGTTCCCACCAATTTGGCCTATAGGCAAATCTGCAGTCAATCTTCTTAGTGACTGATGTGGAAGGGTCCAGCCCATTATGAGTTGTTCCATTCCTGGGCTATGGCCCTGTGTTCTATAAGAAAGCAGGCTGAACAAAAATAAAGGTTGAGCAAGCAGCACCCTTCCTTGACCTCTACATCAGTTCCTGCCTCCTGGTTCCTGTCCTGTTTTCATTCCTGCCTTGATTGTCTTCAGTGAGAGAATATGACTTGAGAGTTATAAGCTTAAATAAGCCCTTTCCTCCCTATGTTTTTTATAGCAAGTGGAGCCCTATCTAAAACACCCAAGACTTAAATAGAATTAAAAAATTCTGAAATGACAGCTATATAGGAAGGATACTTATAAAAAATGTAAAAACATTCAAAACTAGTCTATGCCAAAGACTAGAAGGCAAAATACAATGATAAAGCATGTTTTTATCTACAAAATATAACTTAAAATGCTAAGGAAATAAACTCCCCCCAAAAGTCATGATATATATATATATATATATATATATATATATATATCAAATGGGACATGAGAGCTGGGACTACAGCTTATCAATATATACAACATTTGTGTGGCTGTAGATTCCATTGCTATTATCAAAACACAATTAAATGTAATATGAGCAAGCAATTGATAGAGCATAAGAAAACAGAAGCCAATTGAACTTAAAAATAGTATTCCCCTGCAAGTGGCCCGGGTATGTGACGATATAGGAGTACATCTTCTCCAGTGATCAACTGGCACACTCAGATTGTGAATGAAATAAAATGTACACAATGATGATTGTAATGTCATGTTTGCTGGCTTTCAACATCAACCTATAAATAAAGTATGAAATATGAATACAATTACAGAGTGGACTGTAAATATAAAAGTGATGCAAGCTTTAGCAGCATATGAATGAACCAAATAACTGGCAGGAGTTGGGAGTTATTTCTAGATTTGAAGTGTAGAGCCTTAAGAAGTATATATTGCTAGTGTGTCCACCATGCTCCAGTGGAAGGTCACACATGCGTGAATATGTGGGTAGTAGACTTGATGGAGGATAAGAGAAGACACAATGTTGAGTGGGTAGGGAAGAGGTGTATATCTGAGAAGAGTTGGGTAAATGGATGAATATGGTCAAAACTTACTGCACAAAGTTCTCAGTGAATTAATTCTAGCAGTATAAATGAAAACTAAGTGTATTATAAAATAGAGTAAAGGAAAAAATTGAATCTTAACAAAGAGAGATATAAATCTCTTATCTGACCTAAAGAAGAGTCAGTACTGCTAGTAAGCAATGAATCAATATTTTGAAATAAAAGTGTCTTGCTAAAAATTATGGAACTACACCCCTGGCAGTGGGCAGAGACACCTTGGTGGTGGTGGTGTTTATATATCAGTCAGGGGCAGAGTAGTTGCCAGTCCGTTGTTCATCCTAGCTTGATACCTGGCTTGGTGGTCAAAGCTGCCTTATGCCTAGGACACATAAAAATCAAATCAAATCCAGGCAGCACAGCAGAGGAAAAGGAAGACAGAGACCTCCAGACCAACCACCATGCCACCCACAGATGGGCCAAGGATACCTGTTTGCTGCCAAGCCTATGCTGTGCCACAGCATCAATAGAGAATGTCACCTGGGGGCCTACCAGCTACATGACCAGCCTGCAGTGAGAGCCACCACAGTGTGTGAGTGTGTGGTGTCAGATGGGAGAGAAAGAGTAGTGGAGCGCCTTGAGCTTCATAAAGAGAGAGAGAACCGGAGACTCGAGGGTGGAGAGGAAGAGCCCATTGTGAGTGTCCAGCTCTGCCAACTGGAGCTATGATGAAGTCTCTGCCTGAGCTGCCACTGAGGGCCATGTCAGAGTCTGTGGCTATACAGTGGTAGGGATTGATGTGGATGTCCTGACTCATATTACCACTAGGAAACACAGGGATGTCTCTGGTTGGGACAGCCATCAGAGGCCAAGTGGCTGTCCAGGGGCTCTGCATAACTGGCCCTGACCCTCACTCTATGCATTGCTTTAGAGAGATGACTCCACCTCCCCCCCCCGCCACCCCCAGCAGCAGCACCAGAGAGCAGGCCCTCTGTCTTGCTCAGGCAGCACAGTGGAGCTGGCTCTAGTGGTGGGGGCAGAGGTAAACCATGCCCCAAGGGTGTAAGCATGGGAGAACTGGCCCTGCCACTCATCTGCCATGAGGGGGCATGGGTGCAGGGGTGATGCCTTTCCCCTTGTCCCCCACCCCTGGTTATGAGGGCAGGAAAGTGGGCCCTACACTTCCCCTGAGTAGTAAAGTAGGGCTGGCCCTGGTAGAAGGGATGCAGGTAAACCAGCCCCAAAGGACAGAGCAGGAGAGCTGACCCCACTGTTCATCTGTCTTGAGGTAGTATGGGTGCAAGGGCGATGCCCTTCCTCTCCTTCTCAGCACCTGCAGCAGCCTGAAGAGCTGGCCGTGGAGTCATGGGAGCTGGGGAGTGAGCCCTCTCCCATCACTGGCTGTAGCACTCTCAGGGGAGCAAAACCTGCACCTTGCCTGGGCGACACAGTGGAGCTGGCCCTGATGGCAAAGGCCTGGGTGAGTCAGCCCCAAAGGTGTGAGAGTGGGGAGAACTGACCCAGCCCCTCGAACGCTGCAGCATGTGGGAGAGTAAGCCCTGAACCTTGACTAAGCAACACAGTGGTGCTGCCTCTGGAGGCCTGGGTGTGGGTCAGCTGGCCCCTGGGCATGAGAGCAGTGGCACTCTCTAGAGTTTGTCCTGGAGGTGCAACCTGACCAGCTCAGCTACAACCCGGGCCCAGATCCAGAGCCCACCACAAAATCTATACCATCTGCAAATGGTTGGGATACATGAAAGAGCCAGTCCTGCTGTTCCAAACTACAGGATCTCCATAACACAAAGCAACAACAGAATAACTTGGAGGAGTCCCAATGAGGATTGTCTTAGTCAGGGTTTTACAGCTGTGCGCAGACACCATGACCAAGGCAACTCTTATAAAGGACAACACTTAGTTGGGGCTGGCTTACAGCTTCAGAGGTTCAGTCCATTATCACCAAGGCAGGAGCATGGCAGCATCCAGGCAGACATGGGGCTGGAGTTACTGAGAGTTTTAAATCTTCATCCAAAGGAAGCCAGGAGGAGGGTCTCAAGGCCCATCTCCACAGTGACACACTTCCTCCAACAAGGCCACACCTCCTAATAGTACCACTCCCTGGCCCGAGCACATTCAAATAACCACAAGGATCTAAAATTGATGGTGTCACAGAAGCCAGAGTTATCGAAAGGAACCAATGACTCACTGCAATGATCATTTGCAAGTGGATGGGTGGACAGAGGGGTATACTGCGGGACACACTACAGCTTCTGCAATGAGATGCTTTCTATGCTTTGTTTTTGTTGTTGTTGTTGTTGGTGGTGGTGGTGGTGGTGGTGGTGGTGGTGTGTGTGTGTGTGTGTGTGTGTGTGTGTGTGTGTGTGTGATTTATTTTAGGAGGGATGTTGCAAGAGTGAAGGGTGGGTATGAGGGGTGGGTGAGCAGGACTGGGGTGCATGATGTGAAACAAAGAGTCAATAAAAAGTTTTTTTAAGGCAAATCTTAAACAATTGAAAAAAATATGGAAATAGCCAACTGAATGTGATCAGCAAAATTTAAAACAGATCACGTTAAGAGTGAACTATGCAAGAAACAGACAAGTTTCTTTTTATAGTGTCACATTTTATTGAATAAATTCACAAAGTATGACAATTCATTGATCACCTTCCTTAACAGGCCTAACCAAAGCAAACACAGGCCTTTTTATGCCAATATTAACTTACTGATGTTAATTCTCATAACATGGCATTGTACATTGTGTGTGTGTGTGTATGTGTGTTATGAAATGGATGTAAAGGGTTAAAGAGGCAAGGAGACTCAAAAAGACCAAAGAGGGGTGATAGTGATGTAAGTTCTGGAGTCATCTTGATAGAGAAACTGTGGTTATCGGTAGAGTCAGGCTACAATTTGACAAAATTCACCCAAGGGGGGGAAAAAAACAAAGCAGAATTAAGATTATTAATGAAATTGGAGCAGTGGTTACATGTATCAACCAGTAAGGCTGGTGAGACTTTGCAACCAAGCCTGAGTTCAATCCTCAGGACAAACATGGTAGAAGGAGAGATCTCACTCCCCTAAGTTGTCCTCTGACCTCCGAGCTTATGCCATGGCACATGTAAAGAGGTGATATTTGAGCCAATTTGAAGCCCCTGGGATCAGTCAGGAGTTCCGTGACTGTCAGTCCTTGATGCACATACCAGGTGGTTAGTTGAGAGATGGATGGGGCTTGTTGTCATGGTACGAGGTGTTCACCTCCTTATGGGGTCTAGAGGAAGAGTTCACACTCTTTTCTTCTTAGGTCTGACCTTCTAAAATGCTTTTAATATGCCCAGTGTACCCTGATACATTTATAGGGTAGCACTGTTCATAATCTCAGGGATAAGTCGTTATCAGTCTGTGTGCATAGGTAGAATCAGAGAGATGGTGCTGTTCACATGTCCACTCATAAGTACAGAGTCATCGTTCAGCCTCAAAACTGCTTATATAATGGAGACTCTCAGGTAAGACCCAGTCTGGTAAACTTACTGTAAAACTTACACTGTTTTACTTACATCCTGGCAAAACCTGATCTCAAAGGTCAAGAGTTTCGAGAGTATCACATGATTCTCTCATGAGGGATGTTGGAGGAGAAGCAACAAGATTGTTGTCTCGTGACTATTTCATTCCGTCATACATTCTTACTGCACTTAAAGTGTGTCTACTAACCACCACCCCAGGCATGAGTCCAAGCACAGGGCTAAGAGATGAAAAATGCAAAGAATGTCCCTGCCCTCAAGGAACCACATTCTAGTGGAGGAATGTAAAAAATAAACTTGAAATCTCTTTCTCAAAGATATAAGCATAAGCATAAAGATGATTATAAGACAAGATAAATTATAATCCTGAGGAATGAAAAAATCCTCTATGAAAAAAAAGAGCTATTATCTAAAATATTTTTTTAGAAAAGCTATAGGCACATGGTCTCTTTCTTCCTAGGAGGCACAATAGCTGCTATGCAAATTGACCTAGCTCTCCCCAGCAACCAACTCAACAAACCCAGAGCAATGTGCCCAAAGCAATGACTGGCCTGCTGCTACCTTAGAGTCATCAGAGGACCTTGTGTCTAAACAAGGAAGACCTATTCCAAAGTAATTCGCTGGAGAAAAGTCAGAAGGTACTTCTTTTCTCCAGAGTGCTCCTAACATGTGTCCCATAGCATGGCACAAGAGCCCAGGCTTATTGTCAAGGCTTCTCTAGTGAAACACAATGGAGAGGCTTCTTACTTGTCGAGACAACTGCCTATTGCTTCCTGAGAGTCTGGCTAGCCTGGAAATCACAATGATTCTCCTGCCTCAACCGCTTGAGTGGTATCAGTGGGGGTTTCCAGATGTGAACCTCCACACCTGTTCCTAATATTGTCTTTTAAAATCTTAAAAAGGAATAACCTCGGGTAACATCCAAATATTGGGGCTACACTATGATAAGCTGCCACTAGACATTGTTTATTCTTCCTCTGCAAGTTCCAGGAAGTCTTCTATGTTAAACCTGAACAAATGCCGGTCTTCCTCACAGAAAGGTCTAAAGCTCCAAGATGAATGTTATACTTAAAAGAATCCTGGCTCCAAATGACAAGAAAATGCATGTTATACTATTGAGTGTTGATAGCTATCTGTTTTAAAACAAACAAGTAGATATCCTTACTTGACAGGATAGTCATTTCCATTTTGCTGAAGATCTGGTATATATGCATAGTGATTTGAAATAACAGTAATCTCCAGGAATTCTTTATAGAAGTGAAAAGAAAACAATCCACTACTTTAGGCCTTAAAATACCTCCCTTTCAAAGTCCAATGTTGACTTACAAAGCCTTTATTCCACAGAAGATGTTTATCTTAAGGGGAATACATATTGTCACACATATTTCCTAAATGCAAAAAGATCTCTTATGTTACATTATATTATATTATTATATTCACAGTGTGGGTAAATTTATTTTAGGCATCAATCTGTCTTCTACTTTTCCTCATGCTTCCTTATCCTTGATAACAAAAAAATTGTTACACACACACACACACACACACAGTAATTTTAAGTAAATGTAACCACAGAATCTGTGTGTTTTCAATTGGAAAAGCCACGCCCACTTTAACAGATATTTGAAACATAGGACTCACCCGATTTGTGGATCCTAATTATGTTTGGAAACGGGGCGTCCTCTACAGGCCCTTGTACTGCTCAACACCTGGTGCTGCTATGTAACGAGCTGGTGGGCATTTGAGGATGTTGGGCCTAGTTGAAGGAAGCAGGTCACAGTGATGGTGAGGCTTTGGAGGGCATGTTGTCTCTGCCACTTTTATAACTCTGTTTCCTGTTTGTCATATGATGTGATTCTGCCATGCTCTGTCATGTGCTTCCCAGCAGATTGTTCTACTGAAGCCCAGAAGCAGTGGAGCCAAGTGTCCGATTACTGAAACTCCTGAAAAACATGAGTCAGAGTAAACCCTTTCCCCTTTAAGTGGATTCTCTCGGGCATTTGTCTTGGCTATGAAAAATTGATGATGTACTCAATGTCTGGTAGTACACAGAAGCATGCTTGGGCTCCATGAAGGTAGCACACCGTGGTATTACATATGTGTCATCCTATGATTTAGATGACTGAACTAGGAAAAGTAGACATGCAAGAGCAGT
Organism: Micromys minutus; assembly: GCF_963924665.1. Taxonomy (NCBI): domain Eukaryota; kingdom Metazoa; phylum Chordata; class Mammalia; order Rodentia; family Muridae; genus Micromys; species Micromys minutus. The sequence goes on from NC_137970.1 coordinate 91,013,110, forward strand.
CTGAGTTACACGGTGAAGCATAAAGCAAACATACAATGGTTAAGATGCTCAGTAAGCTATCCCATTGAACTCCAATCATTAAGCATCCCCAGGAGACACTGCTTACATTCCTCATCAACTTTCCCAACTAGTCATCACATGCTAATTCCTGAATTCAATGCTTCCCCTCTTACTTCAGCTGTACCACTTCCAGCCCAAGTCTCTCCATTTCACTCTTCAGAGACAATAATAACATCTCCACAGAGGATAGATTTTGATCATGTCTGACCAGAGACCCCAATTTTTGTAAAGCTTCTAAAGAATGTACTTCCAGTCTACCAAATCCAAATCCATGTGTCCCAGCCCACCACAGGCTAACAGAAAAGCAGCCAGGCAGAACATGCAAAGCAGATTTTTCAGGAGTCTACTGTTTATCATCCATGATCTAATTCTAGGACTGAGCCTCGGTCCAGTTACTTGCCTTATATCTTCAACAAAATATTCTGATAAATTCAATTTAAGGAAAGAAGGCTTTACTTTGCCTTGGAGTTGGAGGGACTATATAGTCAGTCATGGCAGGAAGTTGCACTGGCAGTCGTTTGAGGTAGCCAGGCACACTTCATCTACAAGCAGAGAGTGACGAGCTGTTTGCTCTGCTCCATTTTTCCTTTTTTATGCAGTCTTAGACCTTAGAGTGGACCCATAGACTGGATCCACCAATAGACCTCAGTTAGCCTGATCTAGAAAACCCCTCGCAGACCTTCCCAGGGGCCTGTAAACATGATGATTCTAAATCCCACCAGGCTGACCATTTTAACCACCCCAGGGGCTATAAATCTCCCAGATGCTTATGGCACTCTGCACAGACTCTTAAACTGTGAGTCGCGGCTTCACACGGGGTCACTTAACTGAATATTGGGCTTCTGAAAAGTTTGACAACAGTAAAAGTTTTTCTGTACACTCAACAACCAAAAGCTTAATGTAAATCCAATGTTTAATGAATGCAAGGTGTTTCTGGCCACACTACCCTGTGTTGTGCTGAAGACTTTACTGAATACTTGATTATGAAAACATAATATGTGCTGTCTGCCCTCCTACCATGCAATGCCAACAGATGCCACTCAAACCCCTCAGCTCAGATTTGATTGAATGATATGAATCACCATAGTTTTTACTGTATGTGTAAAGTTTTCTGCTCTTGTAAAAATATGTTCAATTATAAAAAAAACAATGACTTTTTAACATTTTCTTACAATATCCCCTCAACAAGTATCAAATGAGTATATCTTTGGATTTTATTGTTTTATAATGGTTTTAAAAATTGCTGTCTGAGTTGCTAAACACTCATTAAAAGGATTTTGAGTGAGCATTAGGACAGAATTTCCAACAAATCCTGAAAGTGATCCTACATATATTTTTACCATCTTCTACTAAGTACTAATTCAAAGGGTTGCTTACAGCATTGATAGATATGAAATGGAACTGCTAGGGCTGGGGCTGTAACTCAATTGGTAGAGCATTTGCCTAGCATGCACAAAACCTGGGGTCAATCTCAAGTATCACAAAGTGAGCATGGTGCACACACCTGTGATCTCAGTACTCAGTGGTGAAGGCACGGAAATTAGGAGTTCAAGTCCATATTTCACTATATCCTAAGTCCAGGCGTACTTAATGATTTTCCGTTGATTTTGTTTTCCCTTTTTATATTTTATTTTTTGAGGGCTATTTTTTCTAAAAGTCAAAAAATTAATAAGGCCCCTGGGGTTATATAAGCGTTAATAATAGCTCAGTGAGTGAGTGAGTTTATAAAGGTTACTTATAGGAGAACTGGTAATGAACCACAAAGAGCTCGGATAACTCAAAGACAAGTGCATCACTGAAACAAAACGAAAGTGACAAGTAGCAGATACAAGAAATATAACAAACAGCCACACATTAAATCCAGCATGGAAAGACAAACAACAGATGCCTGGAGCAGCTCAATTGAGAGAGCAAGCTAAAAGGTAAACAACATCAAATCAGGGCCTTACAAACATCCTGCAGAAATCAACTCTGGCGGAAAGGTCCAGCTGGTGCTTCTGACTGAGAGAGTCCTGGGTGGAGCAGATTATCTCCCAGGGTGAGGTTTCCAAGTCAAAGAACAAACAGCAGCAGGAATGTAGCATTCTCAAATTGGACACTTAAAAACTGCTAGCAGAAGCCAGCTAGGGATGCCCTGTTGAAACAGCTGTGCTGGAGTTCCGGACTGAAAGCTCTAAGCAAAGCTGACCATGCTCTTTGTGGACAATCATCCAGCTTCTCTTTCCCAGTTTAAGCTGTTTTATATCTCAGAACAACCAAAAATACCCACCTCTGTTAGAAATAGAAGTTTGCTTTAGCTGTTCTCTTGGGCAGTCTGACTCAGGACAGATTTGGAGGACTCAACTTAAACATCCCTGGGTCTAAGCTTCAGGAAGTGGGGAAACCTAATTTCAGAGCCAGCTTCTCCATGACCTCAAACAACACCTGACAACTTTCGAAGATAATGTACATTTCGCCAGTGAAAGCCATCTTTGCCACAATTAAATAGGAGAAAATTTGTGTGGAGGCTCTTCAAAAAATAAAAATAAAAACTTATTAATACAGGTAGCCCACTCCAAGTCAGCTTATAATACAAATACATGCACACTCTTGCTTATTTGTGGCACTATTCACCATAGCCAAGTTATGAAATCAGCCAAGGAATCCATTAACTAATAGGAGAGTACTAGTCAACCACTAAGAAGAACAAAAATAAGTTATTTTCAGGAAAATAGATGAAACTGATAACCATGTGAAACAAAATCAGCCAGATGAGGCCCAGAATATATGAAGAATCTAGGGCTAGGGTGGAGATGGGCCAGAACATGTGAAAGCAGAGAGAAGGCTGTTAAGAAGGAAGAGGAGGGGGAGGGGAAGGAGAGGGAGGAGGAAATATAGGACCAATGGAGGGGTTGGGGCTAGAGAACGCAGAGGAGTGAGAAATCAAAATACATGATATATCTGCATAAGAATACCACAAGGAGACCCATCATTTTATACAAATGAATATCTGCTGATAAAATCAAGAACATTAAAAAAAAAAAAACTCTGGGTTTTTTTTAAACTCGTATGCCTTGTAAGCGTTAGTACCTGAGCTCAGTCCTCAGGATCCATAAAAAAGCCAGGCCCTGGTATGTAATGCCCTGCACAGAAGAGGCAGAGACAAGCAGATTCCTGAGGAGGCTTCAGAACAGCTAACAGCCTACCCTACTTAGGAAGGTCCAGGCCAGTGACACATACTCCCCTCTGTCCCCCAACACACACACACACACTCTCTCTCTCTCTCTCTCTCTCTCTCTCTCTCTCTCTCTCTCTCTCTCTCTCTCTCTCTCTCACACACACACACACACACACACACACAGTGGGGAAGGATCTAGAATTTTCTCTCCCATGTTCCCTAACCTTCAAGGTTTCTTCAAAGACTAGGGGAAAGTAATTAATCCGCAGATGGCCGAGGGCTTTCACAGAGATAGGGCAGGTTTTTCACAGAGATAGGGCAGGTTTTTCACAGAGATAGGGCAGGTTTGCTTTGCTCCCACACATAAGTCTAATCTTCTGCTTAAAGCCAGAGAAACAAATTCAGGAACCAAAGCAAACAGTCAAGTCCCTGTAGTCTTTCATCTGTTCTTCACACAGACCACTTTAGAAGCGTGTGCACCAGGAGGGGCATTCTGGAGCTTTGCTTATACTAGAAGAGCACAAACACTTACAGTGCCTCTTCTGCTGACAGAACTGTGAGAAGAAAGGGCCCCATCGCACAGTTTAATCTACAGTCAATTCTTTGTGTAACCATGTCTCTGCCCTTAAGAAAACCCTAAAATCCTGGGAGCTTGGACCCCTGAGTCAAACAATCCAGGTTCAGATCTAACCCATGTTGCATTAAGTTAGTACTGGGCACCAATGTCAGACCTAGGAAACAGTCCTATGCAAGTCCAGTTTGCTGTATCAATGACTTTAACTAGAGTTACTTTCAGGGGCATGGTAAAAGGTTCCTTCAAGACCTTAGGAAACTTACAGGAAATTATACCACTGGAAAAAAGGCCACCTTCCCCTAGCAATTGTTAATGGCTTATATATTCTAATAGAAAGGAGGGACCTTGTGTATGTCTATAAAGCCTAGGGAGTGTCCCAAATGAATTACTCCCAGATCCCATATATGCGCTACTTATATGCTGCCTCTTGAGCCATTAATGTGCTGCCTCATGAGCCCTGTTTCCCCCCAACTCCCCTCTCCACACACACAAAAGGCCAAATCCTGTACGGATTTTATCTGGGTAATCATGGTTGTTGTGATGTCAAGGCAGCAGTGGCCAAGTCATGCCTAGAACACATCCCACAACTCTAGAACTTACAATTTGAACTACAAAAAAACTTGTGATTATCCTGGAGAATCCATGGGCTCTAGAACAGCTTTATATCTCAATTTAAATCCATCTGTGGCCTTCTCTATAGCAACTGTTCACCAAATGTCAATCACTATCGTTATTCCATTATCTATTTCTCATGCTACAAAATGCAAAGAAAAATAAAGGAAAGGGGGTTCCACTCCAAGTAGTCATATGAGGTATATTGCTCCTCTGAGGTGGGAAAGCCAGGGATGAGTCTCTTATCCCCCACACAGCTTTAGACTGCACCTTCTCTCAAAATCCATGTTTAGCTCCCTGCTCTTAAGCTGGATATGACAGAAGGCACCCGTAATCCTAGCACTTGGGAAGTATAGACCGGAGAGTTGGAAGGAAGGATGGAGGAGGAAGAGAAGGAATAAGAAGTGCTGAGTTTCCAGCATTTGGCTATTATGAATAAGGTTGCTATGAACATAGTGGAGCATATGTCCTTGTTATATATTGGAGCATTTTTTGGGGGTATATGCCCAGGAGTGGTATAACTGGGTCTTCAGGTAGGACTATGTCCAATTTTCTGAGGAACCACAAAACTGATTTCCAGAGTGGTTGTACCAGTTTACAACACCACCAACAGTGGAGGAGTGTTCCTCTTTATCCACATCCTTGCCAGCATCTGCTGTCATCTGAGTTTTTTATCTTAGCCATTCTGACTGGTGTGAGGTAGAATCTCAGGGTTGTTTTGATTTGCATTTCCCTGATGACTAGGGATGTTGAGCATTTCTCTAGGTGCTTCTCAGCCTTCCGATATTCCTCATTTGAGAATTCTTTGTTTAGCTCTGTACCCCATTTTTAGTAGGATTATTTGTTTCTCTATAGTCTAGCTTTCTGAGTTCTTTGTATATATTGGATATAAGCCCTCTGTCAGATGTAGGATTGGTAAAGATCCTTTCCCAATCTGTTGGATGCCATTTTGTCCTTTTGACAGTGTCCTTGGCCTTACAGAAGCTTTGCAATTTCATGAGGTCCCATTTGTTGATTCTTGATCTTAGATCATAAGCCATTGGTGTTCTGTTCAGGGAAATTTCCCCCGTGCCAGATGTTCTTCAACAGAGAACTGGATACAGAAATTGTGGTACATATACACAATGGAGTGTTACTCAGCGATTTAAAACAACAACTTCATGAAATTCCCAGGCAAATAGATGAAACTTGAAGCCATCATCCTGAGTGAGGTAACTTAGTCACAAAAGAACACTCATGGTATGTACTCAGTGATAAGTGGATACTAGTCCAAAAAGCTCAGAATATCCAAGAAATAGTTCACAGAACTTATGAAGCTCACAGAGAAGGAAGGCCAGAAGGTGGATGCCTCTGTCCTTCTTAGAAGGGAGAACAAAACATTCACTGGAGGAAATAATGGGACAAATAGAGGAGCAGGGATTGGAGAAAAGATCATTCAGAGACTGTCTCACCTGGGGATCCACCCCATATGCAGCCACTAAACCCAAGCACTATTGCTGATGCCAAGTAGTGCTTACTGGCAGGAATCTGATATGGATGCCTCCTCAGAGACTCTGCCTGGGCCATATTGATACAGAGGAGGATGCCTGCAGCTAACCATCACACTGAATACAGAGATCCCAATGAAGGAGTTAGGGACTAAAACACCACCCAATGAGTTCTTATGGAGAGACCCATGGCTCCAGGTGCATATACAGCAGAGGATGTCATTCTCTGCATCAATGAGAGGAGAAGACTTTGATGCAGGGAAGGCTTATTTTCCCAGTGTAGGGGAATGCCAAGGCACAGAAGTGGGAGAGGGAGGTTGGGAGAGGGAGCACCTTTATGGAAGCAATGGGAAGAGGAGGGGGAATGGGATTGGCTTGGAGGAAAGGGGATAACACCTAAAATGTAAATACAGAGAATTTCCATACAGACAGTATCTAATTAAAAAATGAGTAAAAAAATAAGAATTTACATTATGTGTTTCTGTGACCATAGTACTAAACAAGCAATGCTAACAAAAGCCATACTGATACAGAGGAGAATGCTTGCAGCTAACCATCAGACTGAACACCTCCAATGAAGCAGCCAGAGAAAGGACTGAAGGAGTTAAAAGGGTCTGCAACCCCATAGGAAGAACAAAATTATCAACTAACCAAACCTACAGCTCCCAGACACTAAAACACTAACCAATGTGTACACATGGAGAGACCCATGGCTCCAGGTGCATATGCAGCAGAGGATAGCTATGTCTGGCATCAATGGGAGGAGGGGCCTTTGGTTCAGTGAAAGTGGGTTTTCCCAGTGTAGGGGAATGCCAAGGCGCTAAGGTGGGAGAGGGTGGTTGGAAGAGGGGCACCTTCATGGGGGCAATGGGAAAGGGGAGGGGGATGGGATTGAGGGAAAAGCAATAACATCTGAAACATAAATACAGAGAATATTCAATAAAAAAACATTTAAAAAATATTAGAGCTAAGTTTGAGCTATATGACCAAGCTATACTGCTCAGTGAAAACATTAAAAGCAGATTCTTATGACTAATGTGACCTCCTATGTGTGTGTGTTTTTATGCGTGAGAGATACACACACATGCCACATACTTGTAAAGAACCCAAAACTTCCAGAAGGATAAACAAAATAAATGGTAACTCTGGTTACCTCCAGGAAATAGAGTTGAGAAATAACAGTAAAGAGAAATTACATTTTTACTTTGGAATTATATTTCAATTTTGGCTCATTTTCATAATGAAAATAGTTTCTCTTGGGTATACATGTGTTCTTTTGTCCTAGTTTAACTACACTGCCCTCATATGATGCCCAAATACTAATGTTTTATGTAGCCTCATGCCAACGCTCAAAAATTACTATTGATATACCATTGACAGACCTGATCTGAAAACTGTTAAGTGCTTCTTTTCTGCTCTTTTCATGCTCTGAAATACAACCAAGGGACCCACATGGACCCATTAGTTATCATATTCTCCAGAAAGGTAGCTCCCAGGGGTATCTTTTTTCTCCTGGTCTTGATTTTTTTACAAAGTAATAGCTATTGAAGCTTCCGCAGGAAGATGCTAAGCTTGATTGTGGCTGATGCTTTCTCATGACTAAATTCAAATTCGGGTTAGAACAAAAACCACAGAAATTATACCAGTCATTTTCTCCTATCATTAAGAAGCCCATAGTAGGGGTTAGAGAGATGGCTGAGTGGTGAAGAGCACTGAGTTCAATTCCCAGCAACCACATGGTGGCTCACAACCATCTGTCATGAGATCTGATACCCTCCTCTGGTCTGTCTGAAAACAGCTACAGTGTACAGGCATTCATAAAATAAATAAACAAATCGAAGGAGTAGGAGAAGCCCACAATGTAGCTATGTCTCCTTGCTTCCTTGCTGCTTGTGGTAGCTTGCATCACTTCCTTTAGGAGTCTCTGCAGGGTTTCCCTACTCAAAATGTACTAGCTCTTCTTTTAGAATTAGTATTTTGTTGGGCAATAATTTCAGACTGTGTAAATAGCCTATTTTTCACCATATTTCACACACTGATCCTTTGGTAATCCTTACCAAGTAGTATGATACTTGCTGAATGATGACTTCCTACTTCTGACCCTCCTTCTACGTTTATTAATTAGCATTCTGTTGTGAAAAAGACTTGTCCCTTCTTTTTGGACTGGTGAGACACCTCATCAGTTAAAAGCGCATATTTTCTTGCATAGGACCCATGTTTGGTTACCAGCACTCACTTTGAATGGTTCAGAATGGCCAGTAACTCCAGCTCAAAGGGATCTCTATGCCCTTTTCTGGCCACCTTATATATTACACATGATATCAAATAAAAATAAACTAAATCCAGACCATTTTAAAACCTTTTTCTTTCCCCTAATATATGAAATCATCTATTTGTTTAAATAACCATGAATTTGGTAAAAGAATGTATTGTCAGAGTTTTCAAGTTGAATGTTTCACATTAAATGTGGTGTGGAAAGGTAATGGCTATTTATAGATGATATGTTGTGTTTTGTCAGTTTGCCATTTTTTAATTGGAGCTTTGGAGCCTTTCTCCAACAGTCTGATGAGTTCTTTACACAGTTAGAATTCTCACCTTCTATCTGTCATGCAACCTGCACATATTTGCTTCCTGATTCGGTTTTCTCTCGGTTTTTCTTTCTTTCTTTCTTTGTGGGGGGGAAGATGGTGTTTTGCTACGCATCCCCAGGTGGCTTCAAAGTCAAGATCTCCTTGCCTCAGTCTCTGGAATATTATAACTGCCCAGTCATTTAAAACATTGATTGTAATGGGGCCTTCTATCATGCAATTTTCATAATGATAGTAATAGTTCTCTGCCTTTTACACCCTGTGGACATTTTTATCAATGATACTAAATGAGTACAGCTGGGCATGGTGGCACAGACCTGTAATTCCAGCATTTGGAAGATTTATGCATTAGATTAGGCCTGGAGAGATGGCTAAGCCGGTAAAGGCACTTGACACAAAACCTGACAACCTGGGTTCTATCCTTGATTATCCACAGACCTTCACACACATGTTGCCTCCACATGCATGCTGTCATGTGTACACACACACACACACACACACACACACACACACATGCACTTGCATGCAAAATAAATGAATAAAGAAAAGCAAATTTTGCATGAAATTAGAGAGTGGTACTAATTATACTGTATTCACTCCACACTTTCAGAGGAAATGATGACCTTGTTCAAGTAGTAAAATCAATTTTTATCAAACTTTAATTACTAATCATGATTTTAAATTATTTTCCATGTGACAAGACAAAAACACACATAATCTTTGTGCCAGATACAATGAATGTCTCATCTGTAAACTGAAATTGGCACTTTAGAAACCATACATAAAATAAAGGCTTTTCATTTAGTTTTTTATTTATGTGTATGGGTGTTTTGCTCACATGTATGCTATGAATGACTTGCATTCTTGGTGCCTTCATATGACAGAAGAGGGCATCAGATTCCTAGAACCGGATTTTACAAACAGTTGTGAGACGCCATGCAGGTGCTGGGAATCAAATGTGGGTCCTTTGGAAGAGCAGCCAGTACTCTTGACTGCAGAGCCGGCTCTCCAAACCCCTATTTTTTGTTTTTAATTTATGTATCATAACTGTACAGATCAAATACCTTTTTGTTTTATTTTTGTTTGGGAGTTACTTTTCGAGACAGGGTTTCACTGTGTGGTCCTGGCTGTCCTGGACCATGCTCTGTAGACCAGGTGTCCTAGAACTTACAGAGATCCACCTGCCTCTTTCTTCCAAGTGCTAAGATGAAAAGCATGCATCTCCACTGCCCAGCTGAAACATTATTCTTTATTCCATTTAAATTAATTTCATTTTTATAAGGGAGAGTTGGAATTTTATTAGTAGTATTTCAATATGTAAATAAATTGAATTTCTCCCCCGTGAAGAATACACTGGGCAATGCAATATACACCACTGTAAGTACAGTGTAATGAGAATCCCATTAAACAGGATGTATCCGAGTCCTATATTTTTAATTTTTAAAAATTCAATTCATGTCCGAGGCTCTGTGAGGTGGAATCCTGCAGACAGAGGAGCAGGAAGAGAGAGAATTTTGGCCCCGAGTGACAAGCAGCAGAGGACTTGGCAGCCATCTTACAAGCTGAGAGCCATAAGTGCTCCAGGGACAGTGCCTGCTCCCGTTAGTTTTGGGAGATGAAAAAAAAATGGCCAAACTAAACCGCCCATAAAAGATCCTCATTAGTGATCTTAGTAAAGAACTCAAAGAGGAAATCCTTAGAGCCCTATTTATGAAATATGGGCAAATAATGGATGACATTTTGAGGAAAGATTGTGTAACCAACAAATCACGAAAAAGATGCAATAATGGTGCGGCTACTGCTGATGCCAAGAAGTACTTACTGGCAGGAACCAGATAGAGATGCCTCCTCAGGGGCTGAGCCAGAGTCACACAGATGCAGCTGAGCATGCTTGCAGCTAACCATCAGACTGAACACGGGGACCCCAATGAAGGTGCTAAAGAAAGGACTGAAGAGGCTGAAAGGGGTTGCAACCTCATGGGAAGAGCAACACTATCAATTAACCTAACCAACCACAGCTCCCAAGGACTAAAACACCAACCTTTGAACACACATTGAGAGACCTATTGATCCAGTTGCATATGTGGCTGAAGACAGCAGTGTCTGGAATCAATGTGAGAAGAGGCCTTTGGTCCAGGGAGGGCATGTTTTCCCAATGCAGGGGAATGCCAGTGCAATGGGGTGGAGAGGGGGGATTAGGAGCAAATGCACCTTCGAGAAGACAAGTGGAGAGGGAGGGAGGATGGGAGTGGGGTGGGGGAAGGGGATAACATTTCAAATGTAAATACAGAGAGTATCTAATAAGAAAAGGGAAAAAAAAGAAAACCCCACAGGTGTTAATGGGTGAGGAATGTAGTGGCAAGCTCTCTGATGAAAAAGCTAGAGTGGAGCAAGGTGAAGCCAACAGAGTGTAACAAGCCACCAACACAGTATTCACTGGTGGTAGACTTGGACCACTTCTTTCCAGATGCATTGGCCCTCCCAGAGGTTGAAGAGACAGAAATAGAGGAAGTAGGAGGCTTCCCACACAAGTGGCTGATGGCAGATCCCCCACAAAATATAAGATGAGTTCTTCCAAGGGGGAAGTTTCCAGTAAAATGAGCCACCACTGTGAAGTTGGGGTTCACCTTCTAAGAGATCAGTGCCCTCTAGAGCACACTGGACTCACAGCACCAAGTAACCCACTATATTACAGAGACTTTTGTTTGTTGCCAGTTGACTGTAGTCTACCAAAGACTTCTAGTCAGTGATCATCCAAGTTCTAGTGATGCAAGAGATTATATGCTGCCACCAAAAGATTATACCGCCATTCTTCATTGTCTGGGTCTACGTGGTGATGACTGCCCATCTAGAGGTTATAGTGGTAGATATGGACATGTTTGCAGTGGTGACAATTTAGATAATCTCAGGCTGAGTTATCTATAGAAGTGCTATGAGACCTGTGCTCTACCTGCATGTAGGGCCCCACTGGAGTTCTAATGGAAGCAGTTACTGAGATAATAATTCTATTTCCTGTGATAGATAGGAAGCCCAAACTTCTTAAGTTGTCATAATTGCCTTGGAATACAAGAACTTGGGCTCCCCCCTTTTTTGGGGGGAAAGAAAGTGCCCTCCACAGCCGTGCAAACCACAGAGCACCACAATGCAACAGTGGAGGAAGCCAATCTGATAGAACAGGAGGCCGAAGCACATCCTAGAAATCCATAAAACTTTGGACCAAGATCACCAAATGTATAAGATAGAAATGATTCATAACTACCTAGGACTAGTGTAAGGAAAAGTTCTGTTGACTTTTTGAGTTTTCCGGTTAGGTTCTCTGTAGCTTTTATGTTTTGTAAGGATGAAAGTAAGCCATTTAATTTTGATAGTAGAATTGTTTTAGCAGAAAAATATTAAGTGTGTAAGTCCTGACTTGGACCCATATAAGTTTTCAAATAAAAGTATTCCTAAAAACTAAAAATCACTTCATCTTATGCCCTCCAGGTCTGTCCAGGTTGTCACAAATGGCAGCATGTCGTGCTTATGTGGTTGAGTGGCCTATTGTATACATTACCATGATTTTCTTTATCAAACTGAAAACTTTTCCTTAAAGGAAAAAAATCAGCAGAATGAAGACACAATCTACCACAAAATATTTGATAAAGAATTAATATACAGAATATGGAAGGAGTTCTAAATACTAGGTAGAAAGAAAAAACATGGATAACTCGATGTAAAAAATAATATGTAGCAGACTTTAACAGATAGTTCGCTAATACCAAAACTGCTCGATGTCACCACACATTGGGGAAATGCAAATCAAAACCACCTTGCACCTGGCAGAATGACATTATCAAAAGGGCAGGAACAGGTCAAGTGAATAAAGATTTAAACTGATGGGGCTCAGCAACTGGGAAACAAATTAGTGGTCATTCTAGGAAACGGGCTAGTGTGTACACTGCCAAAGGGAAGGGCAGCAGGTGAGATGGGGACTGTTTATTCAGCCTCCGCTCAATCCACTTTGCCCTTTCCTTTGTGTGAATTATCATAGTGCCTCATTGTAATAGGTCTGCAATTAAACAAACTCTGGGTAAAGGAAACTGCTAAAGAATTAAAAGACTACCATGATTACTTAAATATTTACCATTCATTTGGTCTTGAGTTTCTCAAAGTAAAATATTAAAATTGAATATTAATGGGGAAAACAGCTGGTGCTGAATATTCAAGCTCCCAGAGGAACATATTAATGAATCATTTGTAAAGCTAGCCAGTTTCGTGCTTAATCTGTTCAAAGGATAGGAACACAGTCTTTTCTCAATTATAGTTTTCTAAAATGAATATAAATACCTCATTAGTCTGTTCCCAAAATGGAAATGGACCTTTGACATTACAATAATAAATGTTTGTTGCAAGAAATTTAGACATTAACCTAGTCTGGAAAGGAGAAACGAGATATGGAGCTTCAATTTTGCAACATTAAAAATGTTCTAACAGGGAGAGGAGTTGCAGCTCAGTGGCAAGAAACTTGAAAATCTGTGCAAGGCCACCAGCACTGAACATGCAACGAAAACAATGTTCTGTGGAATACATGCAATGATGGTTACAGGACTATAGAAATATATGACTATGGAAATTTAATGTCATCAAACTGGCCACAATGAATAAATTAGTAAAAATTTTGTAGTGCACATCTTATCATAAATTTAAGACATTTCAAAAGGACCAACTGTTTGGATGTTAAAGCAACAGGATCATAACTTTGAGGCCAGTCTATACAGCAAGCCCCTAGTGGGAGGAAAGAGGAAAAGAGGAAGGAAGACAATCAGGCACACTAGAGAATGGGGAGGACAGAGAACCAAACAAAGAGACAAAGACAAAGTATCACCCTCTGGTCCCATTACATATGTTATCATGTAGAATCTCTCCATCCATCCATCCATCTATCCATCCATTCATTCAACAGGAAGTTATCAAAACGACAGCAATATACAAAGCATTTATTGGTTTCTAAAAATAGAATAAAAAGCTCATTTGGTGCTAACTTCTAGTTTTAAAGACTTATTCTCGTTTTATTCTTTCGCATGCACATGTATCTGTTTGACTCTCTGTCACATGTGTGGGGATGCTCATGGAGAGAAGAGAAAAGTTCAGGTACCCTGGAGCTGGACTCACACAGGTGATGATGAGCTGCCCAATGTGGGTGTTGTGAACTGAACATGGGTCCTCTGCAAGGGTGTCAAGTGCTCCTAACTGCTGAGCTGTCTCTCCATCCTCTCTGGAACTAAGTTTTAATGGGAGAAACAGAATATACACAATTAATAATAGATAATTATGAAATATTTTCAGATAGTACTAAGTGATATAGAAAATAAAACAGAAAAGAGATGTAATGTAATAGAGAGACTATAGTCTTTTGGGGTGCTGGGGACCAAATCAAGAGCCTCAACTACTCTAGATAGTACTTTAACAGTATTTATGTCCTCAGCCCAGGGGTCCTCCAAATCTGTGAGTTTCAGACAAACATAGATCAAAAGTGTTCCCAAAATGTTGCATCTGGCTTGGCATATGAATACATGAGTGTGTCATCCCAGCCCTGGGTAACAAAGTCAAGAGGGCCACAAGTTTATAGGCCATTCTGAGCTACATAGAGAGAGAGGAACCCTGTCTCAAAAATAAAATACTTCGGTTGTAAGCCTAGACTTTAACAGCTGAGCCATCTCTCAAGACCCCTCAAAAATAAAGCAAAATGAAATGAAAAGCAAAACAGAGAGGAGAAAACCCTGCATTGCTACTAAAAATAAAAGTACAGTTATTTTGTTGTTACTTTCTAAACAATATATGGTAACTACTCCTCAACTAGCAGCTACATTACACTATTTTTTTTTACAGGTTCAGCTCTTTATTGGACATGTTAACAAAAGCAGTTTAGTAAAAAGACCAAAGCCCTTGTCATCTTCAGACTCCTCGGATTCTTCCCTCTTTGCTTCCACTTTCTTCTCCTCAGCTGGGGCAGCAGCGGTGGATGGAGCAGGACCACCAGCAGGTGCAGCTCCGGCCGCGGGAGCGGGCCCACCAGCCCCTACATTGCAGATGAGGCTCCCAATGTTGACATTCGCCAAAGCCTTTGCAAACAAGCCAGGCCAGAAAGGTTCAACACTGCATCAGCTGCTTTAATGGGGGCATTGATCTTATCCTCTGTGACCGTCACCTCGTCGTCATGCATGATGAGGACCGAGTAGATGCAGGCGAGCTCAGAGACGGAAGCCATGTTGCAAACTGCCGGCATAGTGCTAGTCGCCGGATGAAGTGAGGGCCTCACCCCAACGCGGCCTTAGCTTCCTCAGAAGGACCGAGCACCTTGGCGGCAGTTGAGGAAAGCACACGAAATTTTATAAGTCATTGGAGGTGATTTCGAAGTACACAAGAGGGTATTCATACCTACATACTGACACTGTGTCACAGGACAGCCAAGGATTTGGGTGTTTTGGGAGAGTCATCCAACTAGTCCAGTGCATACTAAGGAATGACAGCATGAGAAATGATCCTATGATTTTTTTAAAGGAGCATTTAGATATAGCTCTGAACGAAAAGTGAGAGACAAGCCATGTAGATAGCTGGAAGCATAGTTCTAGGTGGAAAAGTAAGTCATATGACTCAGGCTTAAAAGCACCTCTCTGGCTGCTGTGTTGAGATTAGGCTAAAAGAGGTCAAGGAAAAAAAACAGGACAATACTAAGAAGCCCTCACAATAACAGGTAGAAAATGATGGCGGCTGAAACCAGGGTAGTGGTAGTGAAGATGCTATGCACATACTGAAAGTTGAACCAACAGAATTTTCGCAAGTGCTGTGCTTAGACATGGGTTGATTTTTGGTTGGGTGAGTTCATCTTAAACAATTTATGAGTTCTTTCTTAAATAAACTCCAAAGTCAAGCACGAAGTTGAGTATTTGGGGGAAAATAGCTCAGTGGTAGAATATTTGGGTAGCATAGCATATATAAAGCCCTGAGTTTGGTTCTCAGCAGTAGAAAAAACATGGGTGGGGCAGATACTTAACCTAAATGTAAAAAGGGAAACACAATATAGTATTTTATTTGTCTGTTTATTTATTTATCAAAGCTTCAAATAGGGCTGGAGACATGGCTTAGTAGCTGAGAGCCAACACTAGGGTCCAAATTCAATTTCCAGTGCCCTTGTCAGGTAGCTTACAACCATCTGTGAAACTATCAGCTCCAAAAGATCCAAAATCTTCTTCCATCTTCTGAAGTCACCCCACAAGTGTGTCATACACAGAGAGAAAAAGAGAGGGACAGAGACAGCGGGGAACGGATACAATCATAAAAGTAAAATTTTTAAAAGCTTATAACTACTACAAATACCAGAAAAATCTTGAAAAATAACCCAAAAGCCCTGTCCTGGCACATCCCTGCACATATGATAACTTTATAATCTGTTTAAATAAAAAGAATACAAAATTAATTCTATTTTTCTTCTCTCACAGTTTACCAAAATTTGTACAAATGATACTTTGGTCTTATTTTCTTCTTTGGTATGAGAAGGTTTTTAAACTGATGTTGGAATGATATGACAAGGTTTTGACAAGCTTTCCCTTTTGTTTATATATTTGGCTTTTTCCTCTCATATTTACATTTTGGTTCATCAATAATCCTGAAAAATGGGCTGGAGAGACATCTCAGCAGTTAAGAGCACTAACTGCTCTTCCAGAGGTCCTGAGTTCAATTCCCAGCAACCACATGGTGTCTCACAACCATCTGTAACGAGATCTGATGCCCTCTTCTGGTGTGTGAAGACAGCTGCAGTGTACTCATAGACATAAAATGGATAAATAAATCTTTTTTTAAAATCATTAAAAAATAATCCTAAAAAACAAAATACAAAATTGATCTGAAAATAAGTCATATAATGGCTGGATGTATTTTAAATTGACATTGTATTATATTAAGCTATGCAATAATATAAGAAAGTTGCTATTAATAATTCATACAATGAGTTGATAATATTTTTAGGCTTTTTGTGCCTTGAGCATTTGGTTTTCCAGACTATTTTTCTGTGTCCATGATAATTTCATCTACCATTTAATCAGAACTTGCCAGATTTCATCAGAGTGAGTCAGATACACTAAAATATAACCTAATATGCTCAAATATATAAAACATGCAAGATCACAGACAGGGGAAAATTACTATTTGAAGAACTCTTACTGGCTTCACTCTGTAAACACAAGGTCTCCGATAAATTATATTTCTTAGATTTCCTGGAAAATGGTGCAGTTGTTATGAAAGGCTTTTAAAATAAAAGAACTACCATATGATCCAATAATCAACTTCTCTGCATTTATCCAAAACAACTGACACTGAGATCAGAAAGCAATATTTGAATTCCCAAATTCATTTCTGCACCATTCATGACAGCGAAAGTATAGACACAACTGTGCCTAAACAAATTTTTAAAAGGTGTTGCCCATCTCAAAGTTTTTTTTTAAACCCAGAAATGTTCCTGTCCAAAGGAAAAACAGGGACAAAAAATGGAACAGGGACTGAAGGAAGCGTCAACCAGGGATGGCCCCACCTGGGGATCTATCATGTCTGCAGACACCAAACTCACCAATGTTGTTGTGGTCAAGAGGTGCTTGCTGACAGTAACCTAGTGTGGGCCGGAGGAAGTCTGGCCAGCAACTAACCAATGTGGATGCTTGAAGCCAACCATCAGACTGAGCTCAGAGAACCTGATAGGGGAGCTGCCAGAAGGACTGGGGGAGTGAAGGGGGATTGCAACCCAACCGGAAGAACAACACAGGCTGGTCTGATTTCCTAGTTCTCCCAGAGTCTAGACCACCAACCAAGGAGGCTGTATCCATGGCTCCAGATACATATGTAGCAGAGAATAGCCTTGCCTGACAGCAATGGGAGGAGAGGCCTTTGGACCTGTGGAGGTTTGATGCCTCAGAGTAGAGGGATGGTGGTGTGGTGGGGTGGGAGTGTGTGGGTGTTTGGGAGATCACTCTCATACAGGCAAAGGGGAGGGGGAAGGGCAGATGTGGGATGGGGGTTTAGTGGAGGGTAACCCGGAAGTGGGATATCATGGGATGGAGGATTGGTAGAGGGTGTAACTTGAAAGTCGGATATCATTTGAGATGTAAATGAATGGAAAATTAATAATAAAAATAACAACAACAATAATAATTAAAGGTTTTGCATGACATGGTGGTATGTTATTCAGTAACAAAGATAATATCACCAACATGGATCAACCTGAGCATTATGATAAGTGACACAAACCAGCTGCAGAAAGAGATAAACTGCAGGATTCTACTTTTATGTGGAATCTAAACTACTCGAAGGAATAGGTGCAAAGACTAGAATAATGGATGCCAGGAGCTAAGAAGAGTGGATGCCAGGATCTAGAGGGCAGAGAACATGGAGGGATGCCGTCCAATGATTATTATAAAGTTTTGTAGGGAGCCGTATTGGATTTGGGCCTGGCCGTTTTTGTGACTGTATAGCTCAGAGTGGCTACGTGACTCTGGGCTGTATAGCCACAGATACTCAGTTCTACAATGACTGCCATAAAGTCATGAGATTGTTTGACAAAAGCCTCTCCTGATATGTTGGCAGCACAGGAAGACTCTGAGAACAACTACAGGATGTTCCCATCCCAATCACAAACTGCTCTAACCTGAGCAAACACCAGTTATCTCCAGAAGATCCTCTCCTCCCCACCAGATGATCTCCTCATCCCATTCCCCCTACGTGAGAGCATGGACTTTTCCCAGGGCCTTGGTGCCTACACAAGTTAAGTTACAACTCCGCTAATGACTGTGAATTCCGGGGCTCCACAATTGGTTGTGCCCAGATGTCCCGTGAAGGCAGTTAAGCCCTAAATCTCCTAGCTAACAACTGACAAGATACCTCCGTCTGTGTGCTCACCCCACATTCCATCCCCTTGTATAAAAGAAAGAACCTGTGTCAATTAAATGAGACCTTGACAACAGAACCTTGCTTGGTCTCCTTTCTCTCTCCACCCCCTTGACCCTCAGGTAGCACTTCTTCGGGACCTTGAATAACTGGACCTGCTGGACGGGTCAAAGTTTCAGCTATGCAATATAACTGACATATATATAATATATAATATATATATATATCTTATCTGTGTGTATATATGTATATATCCTTGTTTTTGCAATTAACAATACTATACTCTGTGCTTAAAATTGATTAAGGGGTACATCTCAAAATCAGAAAACTCTCATCTTTACTAGGGAGCACTGAATGCTTCATGTATAGTTTTCCGTGCTCAGTGAATAATTTTCCACAGAGTTGTTTCTAGCACTGTGGATTCCAGCCCTTATTTATCTTCAGTTATACATTGGAAAATTCTGACTGCTATGTACTTGTTAGATCAAGATCTGATCTTTTGTCCTGCACCATTAGTCAGCACATTGAAAAGTAGGAGTATTCCTGGAAGCCATTCCTATGCTAAAGTGGCTGGCTATGGCACAGAAGTATCTGCCAGTAATGTGAATGTATCTCATTAAATCCCTCATAAATGTAAGTTCAATTCA
This sequence comes from Micromys minutus, assembly GCF_963924665.1. Lineage (NCBI taxonomy): Eukaryota > Metazoa > Chordata > Mammalia > Rodentia > Muridae > Micromys > Micromys minutus. The sequence continues at coordinate 91,032,147 of NC_137970.1, forward strand.
ATTTCTCCTCTGTATAGCCACAAAAATGTCCACAGCCACATCAGTGCCAACCTCACCCTGAGAATGAGCAATAGAGAAACCGAAATGAAGTAGAATCTTTTTGTCTGACTTCATTTTTGGATCAATTTTGTTTGTTTATTTGTTTTGATCTTTTTTGAGATAGGGTCTTGAATAACTCAGTCTAACCTCAAACTTCCTTTGTAGCTGAGGATGACCTTGAAGTTCTGTCTCCATCTTCCAAGTACTGAGATTATGGGCATGCGCCAACACATCTGGCTTTGCTGTGACTGATTTCAACAGAACTATTTGCTCCTTGAAAATTTTACAAAATCACATAGCCATGTTAGTACACTACCAGGACCTTGTGAGGAGTTGCCCCTGGGAAAGAGCTATACCATTTAACTTCATTAGCTTCAGAATATAAATCTGGTACTAGATATGGGATATGAGAGAAAGAAAACAGGCAATGATTGTAGCTCCGTGGTAGAGAGTTCCTGCTTAACATTTTAAAACCCTGTATTCGATCTCCAAGTCAAAACTATAAAATAAATAAAACAGTTGAGAATTATACCAAGGTCTGTGGTCCGTATAACTAAGTGGGTAAAGTTATAATTTACTAAAATGATAGAAGATTAGGAAATCTTCCGTTCAGATCCATTCTGAATCTTCCTTGAAGTTGCTGAAGTATATGATATCTTCAACAAAAGTCCTAGCTAACTGTGATGATGCTTATAAACCACACCAATAACCAGCCCTGAATGATACTCGTAAAGTTGCAATAGTGGCACTCTGCAGTAACCAACAGCTCTCAAACTGAACTTAAAACCTGCTCAGAAATAACCCAGGGTTAATGAGCTCATACATCTTAGAGGAGAATCTACTACAGCAACTTTACTAAACTAGAATAACTTTTAAAAATATTTATTTATTTACTTTATGTATGTGAGTACACTGTAGCTATCTTCAGACATACCAGAAGGGTGCATCGGATCCCATTACAGATGGTTGTGAGCCACCATGTGGTTGCTGGGAATTGAACTCAGGACCTCTGGAACAGCAGTCACTGCTCTTAATCACTGAGCCATCTCTCCAGCTCATAGACTAACTCTTAACTGCATTCTAAATACTCATCCTTATACCCACATATAAATATTTCTCTCACCCCTTGTCTTTGCAGCAGATGGAGTCCATCTCAGAAAACAAATTGATTATCAAATACCAAGTGGTCAGCTCTGAAACCATGCACACACAAGCAACAGTAAACAGACTCAGTAGCTTATATTTAAGCAGGCATGGAATAATAATCAAACAAAAATAGGCCATAAATTGGAAAAGTAGCAAGGGATCATGGGAGATATTAGACAGAGAGGACACTAGAAGGATTGCTGAAAGAAAGGCAAAGAGGAAATGATGTATTTTAATTGACGTTTTAAAATTGTTTTTAAAGATTTATTTATGTATGTATTGTATGTATGTATATGAGCGTTTTATCTGCATGCATGCTTGCATGCCAGAAGAGTGCATTAGATCCCATGACAGATGGTTGTGAGCCATCCTGTGGTTACAGGGAACTGAACTCAGGACCTCTGAAAGAGCAGTCAGCACTCTTAACTGCTGAGACATCTCTCTGGCACCCTTTTTTTATTCGTAAGAAAATAAGTCAGGCCCATACTTAAACATAATAAAAGCAATATACAGCAAACCAACAGCCAACATCAAACTTAATGGCGAGAAACTTGAAGCAATCCCACTAAAATCAGGGACTCGACAAGGCTGCCCACTCTCCCCCTACCTATTCAACATAGTACTGGAAGTCCTGGCTGGAGCAATTAGACAGCAAAAGGACATCAAGGGGATACAAATCGGAAAGGAAGAGATAAAAACATCACTCTTTGCCGATGACATGATAGTGTACTTGAGTGACCCCAAAAATTCCACCAGAGAATTCCTACAGCTGATAAACAAGTTCAGCAAAGTGGCTGGATACAAAATTAACTCAAACAAATCAGTAGCCTCCCTATACTCAAAGGACAAACATGTGGAGAAAGAAATTAGGGAAAAGGTACCCTTCAAAATCGTCACAAAAACTATGAAATACCTTGGTGTGACTCTAACTAAGCAAGTGAAGGACCTGTATGACAAGAACTTCAAACCTCTAAAGAAAGAAATTGAGGAGGATCTCAGAAAATGGAAAGATCTCCCATGCTCATGGATTGGAAAAACCAACATCTTAAAAATGGCCATCCTACCAAAAGCAATCTACAGATTCAATGCAATCCCCATCAAAATTCCAACCCAGTTCTTCATGGAATTGGAAAGATCAATGTGAAATTTCATATGGAATAACAAAAGACCTAGAATAGCGAAATCCATCCTCAACAACAAAAAAACATCTGCGGGAATCACTATCCCTGACTTCAAGCTATATTACAAGGCAATTGTGCTGAAAACTGCATGGTACTGGTACAGAAATAGGCATGTGGATCAATGGAATAGAATAGAAGATCCAGAAATGAGCCCTCATGTATATGGTCACCTGATTTTTGACAAAGGAGCAGTAAACATTCAATGGAAAAAGGACAGCCTATTCAACAAATGGTGTTGGTCCAACTGGCACTCAGCATGCAAAAGAATGAAAATAGACCCTTTGTTATCTCCTTGTACAAAGCTCAAGTGTAAGTAGATCAAAGATCTCCACATTAAACAAGATACACTGAAACTATTAGATGAGAAAGTAGGGAAAACCTTAGAACACATAGGCACAGGAGAAAATTTCCTGAACAAAACACCAATGGCTCAAGCTCTAAGGTCAAAGATTAACAAATGGGACTTAATGAGATTGCAAAGTTTCTGTAAGGCTAAGGACATCGTCAAGAAAACAAAACGGCAACCAACAGAATGGGAAAAGATCTTTACCAACACCACATCAGATAGAGGCCTAATATCCAAGGTGTACAAGGAACTCAAAAAGCTAGACACCAGAGAATCAAATAACCCTATTAAAAAATGGGGTACAGAGCTAAACAAAACGTTCTCAGTTGAGGAACACCGAATGGCCGAGAAACATCTGAGGAAGTGCTCCACATCCTTAGCCATCAGGGAAATGCAAATCAAAACAACCCTGATATTCCACCTCACACCAGTCAGATTGGCCAAGATCCAAAACTCAGATGACAGCAGATGCTGGCGAGGCTGCGGAGAAAGAGGAACACTTCTCCACTGTTGGTGGGGTTGCCAGCTAATTCAACCACTCTGGAAATCTGTCTGGCGATACCTCAGAAAATTGGATATAGTACTACCTGAAGACCCAGCTATTCCACTTCTGGGCATATACCCCAGAGACACTTTAATACACAACAAAGATATGTGCACCACAATGTTCATAGCGGCTCTATTTATAATAGCCAGAAGCTGGAAGGAACCCAGATGTCCTTCAGAAGATGAATGGATACAAAAATTGTGGTACATATACACAATGGAATACTACTCAGCCACCAGAAACAATGACTTAACCAAATTCTTAAGAAAATGGCTGCATCTAGAGAATATCATCCTGAGTGAGATAACCCAGTCACAAAAGAACAGACATAATATGCAGTCACTGATAGTGGGATGCTAACCCCAGAGGCTTGCACTCCCCCAGAAACAACTCACAGACTGTATGAAGTCCAAGAAATAAAGAAAACAAAACAAAACAAAACAAATATTTACAAAACAAGAAAACTTTAACTATTTCCATGTTACATTTTGTTTTACATGTACTTTAGCTCATTGTAACTATTAAGTTTTCAAGGCATACAACCAAACCTTGAAAAAAATCAAGTACTGACTAAAAAATATATTCATATAGTTTTATATAAAAATTATGTTAAAATCTGAAAAAAAGTACTGACAAAACATGTATAATTTTAAGCAAAAAAATGTTTAAAATCTGTACATTTATCTTTGTTTTGTAAAATAAAGTTGTTAAAAAAAAGAAAAGAAAAGAAGTCTTCGGAATCAAACTGAGAAGTTCAGTTTGGGAAGTGATGGTGCATGCCTTTGATCCCAGCAGTGAGGAGGCAATGAATGGCAGGCAGATCTCAGAGTTAGAGGCCAGTCTTGTCTACAGAGCAAGTTCCAGGACAGCCAGGACAACACAGAGAAACACTCGCTATCTAGAAAAACAGGAGTAAACAAACAAGCAAACTAAAAACTTGAGGTAGGAATTGGAGAAATGGTTCTGCAGGTAAGAGCACTGACTGTTCTTCCCAATGGTTGTTCTACCAAAGAGCCTAAGTTCAATTCTCAGCACCTACATAACACCATGTACAACACCATTTCCAGGGGATTCAACCTGTCTTCTGGCCTCTAGGTACTACATACTGGGTACCTAGACATACACATGGGCAAAATACCCATAAAGATAAAATATAAACAAATCTTTCTTTAAGAAATCAAGGTATCTATTAGGCAGTTAACAGGAAATATCAGTAGGCTATGAGTTTAGATAGAGTCCAAAATGGAAGTTGTTTAAAGAGGAAAGACTACAGATGGCAAATTGCTTTTGAAAATATGAAATTAGATAAGGTAGAGTTAAGAAATGTGGCACATACTGTAAACCTAGCATTGTGGGAGCTGAGGCAGAATCACAGCCTGAACTACATAGACTCTCAAAAAGCGTGGGGCAAGGGAGATAACTAAATTGATGAAGAATTTGCCACATAAGGTTCTGAGACCAACGTATCCCCAGTACCCTGCATCAAAGAGCAAGACAATATAATCTATATAAAGTCTACAATCCTAGTACCAGGAAGATCCCCAGGACTCACTGGCCAATGAGTTGAGCTAAATCCAGGAGCTCCAGATTCAGTGTGAGACCCTGTCTTCCAAAAAAAAAAAAAAAGGAAAACCATTTCTAAAGACATCGGTCTCAACTCTGGGCTCCATATGTGCACCTGTGTATACACAGGCACATACCCCAACTCAGGACAACAAACAAACATATACATATGAAGGAATAAGCAAGAGAAAACAAGTGGGCTAGGACAGAGAAATTGGAAAAAAAAGATGTAAAGGAGGTCAAGAAAAGAATTGATAAAGTCGAAAGGAGCCAGGAGATTACTGGTGTCCAACAAGCCAACGATAAGGCTTCAAGTTGGAAAGAGCAATCAGCTATTTCCAATTGTGTGAGGAAAGAGAGTTGAACACTACAATCAACTAATGTGTTGATCAAAGAAAACAAAGAATGAAACTGTAGAATAATAATCATGGGCTGGAGAGATGGCTCAGCGGTTAAGAGCACTGACTGCTCTTCCAGAGGTCCTGAGTTCAATTCCCAGCAACCACATGGTGGCTCACAACCATCTGTCATGAGACCTGATGCCCTCTTCTGGTGTGTCTGAAGACAGTGAGAATGTGCTTATATATAATAAATAAATCTTAAAAAAATGATTTCTCTCTCGGAATTCTTCCCTACATAAGTTTATTCTAACATATTGAATGTAAGTGGTACCCAATCACCAACACTAACTAATCCCTTTTTGAGTACTGGAAGTAGACCGAAAGCTTTCTACCTGCTAGACGAGCACAGTACCTTAACTATATTCTCAGCCCCCCACACAGTGCCTTTTTGATGAACACTAAGGCTGCTACCTTCTTGGTAATTGTAAACAATGCTGTGAAAAAGATCTCCAAAGACACTTATTCTGTGCAGATTGGGTTTCTGAATTCTGAAACTGGTAAATTAAAAACTACAGGCATTTTTAAAATTTTGATGGGCATTACCATATTGCCTTCAATTTATTTTCCCATTGATAATATATGAAAATGCCTCCCCCACTTCACCCCCAATCTTTGAAGCACTGAATAGTGATACTCTTTTAATCCTTACCAATTTGATAGATTTTAAAATAGCTACTTAATTTGCATCACTTTGATCACTGGTGAAACAGAACAGCGTTTCATGTTTATTTCCATTTGTATTTCTTCTTTTGTGTGACAACCGGGTTGTTTGCCAAGATTTCCATTTGAAGATGTGCCATCCTTTTATTTTAATCAATTTGTTAGAATCATGCTATGTAAGTTGAAAATCTTTTCTCTGAATATATTGTTTGGGTTTCAACATTAATGACGGTGTTTTTAATAGAAGCTTTTGTAAAATGTGATCTAAGCTTTCATTACTCCCTTTTAATGGCTTCTGCCTTCAATGTCCCATCTGATTGTTTTTTAACAAGGGCTACAGAAATGGATTTTAAGATTATTAACCTAAAGCTTAGAGAGAACACGTTTTCTTTTCATAGCTAATCAGACATCTACAATGGGGATAAAATTGCTTTTCTCCACCCCCCAACTTTATATTATTGGCAAAAACCATTACCTAATTGAGACTTCCATGTATTCAATGGATGCTTCTGTGTATTTGGCCTGACAATGCCTAGGGACTAATGGGACTATGTGTTCTCTCTAAGGAAAATGAGTACAAACATGAGTAAGGCAACCTAATAGGAGTCTGCATATGTCTTTTTAAAAATATAGCATTTTCAGCATATGAAGTGCATGAATTTAGTAGCACAATGCTTTCAATGCATTTTGGTTGATTCCATTTAAAAAGCCTTGTTGAAATAAAGCAATTCTGCTCCAAAGCACTTCTTAGACATGAGTTCTTTGAAAGCTCTAAATTTAGGCAAGATATTTTTTCCTTTCTTGAATCACTAGAAATCTATGAAATGAAGTAAATTACACAGTATGTGTATACTAAAAGCTGAATTTTCTTTTCATCTAAAAGCTCACACGTTTCCATCACCTGCATCTCATCCTTTCTCGTCACCTAATATTTACCCTTTCTTGTTCTCCTTTCTTTTTAAAAAAGAGATTTTAATTTACTTTATGTATGTGACTACATTGTACATTGTCGCTCTCTTCAGATATTACAGATGGTTGTGAGCCACCATGTGGTTGCTGGGAATTGAACTCAGGACCACTGGAAGAGCAGTCAGTGCTCCTAATCACTGAGCCGTCTCTCCAGCCCTTGTTCCCCTTTCTACATGTTATACTTCCTTCACATGTAATTTGTCTTCATGTATATATACATATAGCTGAGATCTACATATGAGGGAGAACATGTGGGTTTTTTTTTCCTTTGACACTTGAGTCATAAAAGAAGATATAAAGGTTTTTTTCTGGTTTTAACTCTAGTGGATTTTAGGGTAGTTGTGATAGATAAGTGCAAAAAATATGTTTGATAGTGAAAGCATAAAGTCTATTGTGAAGCCACACAGCTTCAAAATGCCTATTCTCACCTGTATAAAACATCACTGAGATGTTTAGAGCTTAAGGCACTATGTAATATTTTTATTTTCAAGTTTTTATAATAAAAATTTAATAAATAAAAATAAAAGCATGCACAAGAGAACTTTGCTATGAACTGAATACAATGTTTTCTATTAATTAAGATGTCAGTTTTTTAAATGTGCTCAATTCAAAACAGATGTTTTCAATTACCTATGGAGTAGAGTTCTCAGTCTTTGGTTTCCCAAAGTAGTTGAGGTGTTTAATACATAAATTTTGAATTCAGTAACTGTTCAAAACAAGGCAAGTCAAATAGAGTGTTTGGCCTTCAAGTACTACAAAAAGCTTACAATTTACAAAATATTAGTTAAAATATCACACTGTCCTTGTGGTAGCAGTTGTAATGTTCCTCTGTGGGAAAGGAACTGTTACACAATGTAATGCTTCTTTCTTAGCCACACAGAAAGAGGCATATAAATGACAGACACAAGAAAAGAAGAAAGAAGAAAGATCACAATGCTGAAACAATAAGCGTGCTTTCTACTTAAGTTCAACCTCCAAAACCCACATGGTGGAAGGAGGGAACTGACTCCCACAAATTGTCTTCTGGACCTTCATATGTTCACTATGGCACATGAGCACACACACACACACACACACACACACACACAGAGAGAGAGAGAGAGAGAGAGAGAGAGAGAGAGAGAGAGACAGAGACAGAGTTTTAATTCAGAGACATTTTAAGCATTCCTGATAGAGAAGTAAAACAATGTGGGCCACTATAATTGATTCCTTTATCCTTAATACCAGAAATAGAACGTTATGAAATGATCATAAAATAAAACTGATAACCATCCAGAATTTATGGCAAAAGAAACTAGCCCATTCATAAAAACAATAAGCATCTAGAACAAAATCAGAAATGTACTTGGGAAGCTTTGTGAAGAAAGCATCTATGTAATTCTATATGGATCCTAGACATGTGTGCATATGTATGTTTACATGAAAACTATGAAACACTACTATAGGACATAAAACAAGTCCACACAAATATAATCTTATAGAGAGAATTTGGGTTGTTGATTTGTTACATGAGACAAAGGTCTCACCATGTTGCCCAAACTGACAACAAATTATTATGCTCAAAAGATCCTCTACCTTACCCCGGTGGCTGGGACTAGAGGAATGGCATTTCATGACCAGTTAATGACGTATCTTAGTTAAATAGGAAGATTCTATGTGAAGTCAGTTCCCACAAACTGATCTACAAATCCTACACAAACCCAACCAAATTTCAGAGAGAAATTATCTGAAGATGAGGAACTTAACATAATGAACACATTATGCACTGATTTATGAAAACACAACGGTAATAAATGAGGACCGCACTATCTATCATTGAAATGGAAAAACAGTGCCGTCAGCTGAGAGGGAAGCCCATGTGACTGTCAAAATATTTTTCTAACAACTGAGACTCCATTTGAGACTCTCTTTAGTTCTAAAGTATGTCTTTTGTCATTGCCCTTAGAAAGGAGGTCATTTGGATACCACACCTTCCCACTATATCTTTGTCCTACAATAACCTTCACATTTGTAAATATGACCTTTTGGATTCTGTGGTCTCCATTAAAAACTGAACCCTGTTTACCTTCCATTATTAATTCATTGCATAAAAAAAGCCATCTGGAAGAATGAAATAGACTATTAATAGGAATACATCAAGGTGGAGACACAACTCAGTTGGTAAAGTTCTTGCCAAACACATATGAGGAACCTGATTTAGATACCCAGAATCCATGTAACACATACACACACACACACACACACACACACACACACACACATGCACCTGTGCAAACATTAAAACACAGAGAGAAACAAATGTTATGATGAACTATATAGTTTCAATTTGTGAGCTACAATGAACCCTTTCTCACTTTATTCGTTACTATTTTGTTGCTATGACAAAACGCCATGACCAAAGGCAAACTATAAAAGAGTTTGTTTTGATTTACAGTTGCAGAATTAGAATCCATCATAGCCGGGAGGCATGGTAGTAAACAGTTGGTACATCGGAAAAAGCAGGAAGCTGAGAGATCACATGGTTAATCACAAATATGAAGCAAAGAGCATGAACTTGAAGTAGGGAAAGGTTGTGAATTCTCTAAGCCCACCCCCAATGATGTTCTTCATCCAACCGGTTGTACCACCTCCCCAGACAGTACCACCGTCTGAAGAACAAAGTGTTCAAATGTCTGAGTCTTTGGGGAACATTTGCCATTTGTGATGGCTTGCAAATGTTCAGCACAGGGAGTGGCACTATTGGAAGATGTGGCCTTGTTGGAGTAGGTGTGTCACTGTGAGTGCCAGAAAGACTGTATTCTGCTAGCAGCCTTCAGATGAGGATGTAGAACTCTCAGCTCCGCCTGCACCATTCCTGCCTGGATGCTGCCATGTTCCTGCTTTGATGATAATGGACTGAATCTCTGAACCTGTAAGCCAGCCCCAATTAAATGTTGGCCTTTTAAGAGTTGTCTTGGTCATGGTGTCTCTTTACAGCAGTAAAATTCTATCTAAGACACCATTCAAACTACCACACTCCCTGAAGTGACTGCTCATCAGGTACGCCGACACAGCAATGACTAAAGTAATTAATACAGCCAGCAGGCTGGAAAGATGGCTCAGTGGTTAAGAGCACTGACTGCTCTTCCAGAGGTCCTGAGTTCAAATCCCAGCAACCACATGGTGGCTCACAACTATCTGTAATGGGGATCCGATGCCCTCTTTTGGTGTGTCTGCAGACAGCAACAGTGTACTCGCATACATAAAATAAGTAAATAAATCTTTTAAAAAATTTTAAAAACAATGAGTTGGGATCATTCTAGCTCTAGACCTGCTAGCTCCTGGGGAAGCCAACTAAAGAACGTTTCTAAATCCTCAAATGAGATAAACAGCCACTGGGCCCTTTTACAAAGAGACTCAATCCCTGGGAGACTATGATCAAGCAGCGAAGTGATGAAAGCAGGCTATAAAGGCCCAAGAAATGATTCTAGACAACGCCTAAAAGGTATGTGATCATACATGGCTGAGAAAGGGGGACATTAAAAAGGAGGCAGGTGTGTAATAGCGCAGCAATTAAGAACATGATCAACTACTGTGGACACCACTGTAGAGCTTCCTCGGAACAGCTCCATGTTGTGTCATCATGGATGTCCTACTGCCCCATAGACACATGTTTACCTTGTCCTGCTGAACTGTTGTTTACTTGCTTTTCTATGACCACTTCAATTAAGGAAATTTTAGATACAGCACTCTAACTTCCTATTTAGCAATTTCTTTAAATGATAAACATTAATGCATGATATACCAGATATTTGGAAAATATGAGTTACTGAAAGATTAATAACATAATTCACACTAATTAATGTATCTGAGGAAAGGCCATGCATATTTATCAACCAATTAGGACTATACAATCAAAGGAATAAAGAGTACTTCCATGGGGAGTATAAAATAAATAAATAACTATAATATTTTCATTAGTGTTGACAATGTTCCTTTGAGCCTCTTTGGATGCTAGAAATTCATGTATAAATTTAATGTTCTTGGCATTTACAAGTTTTAGCTCATTAGAACTGAGCGTAGGCCTGACACTTCTTTAGCATGAGCTAATATACTGTGTGGGCGAGGAGGTAATGCCAGTGCTAGAGCTCAAGCTAAAAATGTGTCAGGCCTAGGTTCAGTTCTCCATCTTCAACATCAATACTTTATTTGGTCATTAATTTTGATTAACCTACACTTTAATGAGAAATCTTTCCTCAGGAACTGCATCTGTGAGCTGAATCTGTGTCGTCAAGAGTTTGCTTCCTGCTCCACAGGCTCCAGCTGGCATTGTACAACCAACTCCCCAGTACTCTTGAGGCACAGGCTGGACATGTTCTCTTATGTGAGAAGTCCCTGTGGAAGCTTCAGGGGCTGGATGCTTATCAAGTGTTTAATCACTTTCAGCTTTGCATTCACCGATGGGATGTTCTTGTGGATTTAAGGGCTGTGCACCTTCTGCAGTCCAAGCATCTTGATTGTATCTTTTTCCCAGTATGGATGTCTCTTTGTACTTCTTATTCTTGTAGCAACGTGCAATTTATAAAGGCTCTGGGGGTCCCCACCATAGTTTTCATGATCTTCAAGTTTAGGTTGAAACACTTTATCTGGAATTATTTTTAAGATTTATTTATTTCATGTATATGGGTACACTGTAGCTGTCTGCAGACACACCAGAAGAGGGCGTCAGATCACATTACAGATGGCTGTGAGCCACCATGTGGTTGCTGGAAATTGAACTCAGGACCTCTGGAAGAGCAGTCAGCACTCTTAACCACTGAGCCATCTCTCCAGTCCTGGAATTTCTAATCTGGTAAATTTGTGACAAATCCACTGTACAGATGAGAGACTCCGCACCTTTCTTCACAGTCCATAGTCTGCCTGAAGGCCTCCAAAATACTGAGTGCAGAACCCCAGCCATAGGTGTGGTAATTCTTCTCTGTAGAGACAGCAACCACTGTGTCCACTCCAGATGTCACACCAATACTTTTAAAACATGTGTGCTATCTGAAGAAAATGACCCATTACTCCTTTCAAATTCTGAAAAGAATGTTTGAAAAGACTAGTCTCTAGATTCCTATGAGACATGAGAATTTTACAAATTTTCATAGAAGGTTTGACCAAAGAAAAACACACTAACTCTTAGATGGGGAGTGATAAAACTATTTAGAACAACTCATAGTCTGAATCTATTTTACCACTGGTTTTTGTTTTTCTACCCATGAGCTAAAATTAGCTTTCATATATGTATTAGCCAACATGGTTTCCTAGAGTAACAGAATTTATATAATAAATATTCCTCTATATATAGAAAGAGGATTTATTAGAATGACTTACAGGCTATGGTCCTGGTAATTCAACAATGGCTGCCTATAAACAGCTCCAAGAATTCAGTAGTGGTTTATTCTATGACAATGAATATATCAGCTCATCTTCAGTATCTGCCAGAACTCTGAAGAAGTAGGTCCTCATGCTAGTGAAGGAATGCACTTGCCAGCAAGAGTGAGGACATCAGGCAGAGAACAAGTTCCCTCCTTCCATGTCCTTTCTATAGGCTGCCAGCCGAAGATGTGGTCCAGATTAAAGGTGGGTCTTCCCACCTCAAAGGTCTGGATCAGAAGTGTTTCTTCCCACTTCAAAATACTTTTTAACTGGTATTATTTCATTTAGCACTAACTGAAATGATGTGTTTTGTCTTTGAGAAATCCTGAAATTAAGGGCATGCAGGGCACACTGGGAGAGGCCACTGGTTCTGAGGAAATACCCTGAGCACTTCTTGGCTGTAGAGGTTCAGATGGATGAGCAGTGGGCAAGGTGACCCTGAACTGTAAGAGATGTCTGCAGACAAAAGATTTAATTAAGAAAACCTTCTTCACAGGTGTACCCTACCATTTGGGTTTTGGTTCATTTCATACATAGTCAAATTAACAACCAAAAATGGACACCACAGTATATTGCAGTATATTTAATGATTCAGGGGGGAAAAGACAGAGCTTTGATGGTACATAAAGCTTGTATGAAATTCAAATGTAATGTCCATATATAAATAAAGTTTTACTAGACCACAGCCTCCCTCAGCATACACAGGTCTGCACCAGTTGGGATCCTAGAGCTGAAATGAGAAGTGAACACATGTCCTCATTAACCCAGAAGAAAATCCCTCATTGATAACCACTTGCAAATGAAAATTTAGTTTCAACCAAGGGAGTCTCACTGGGTAGACGAACTACTCTGAAGGGTAGGCCACATGCGCAACAGTAGATGGCCAACAGAAAACAAGCTCAATGACAGCTTTGGAGGTTCCTCTTTTCATAATATTGTGTCGGGACTCTTCCTTCTCTTTTTAACTTTATCTTATTCTTTTTCATTTTATTTGTATTTTTTTTCTTTTCTCTTTCTACCCTGTAGATCCTTTGTATATGTATGATGGCTTTGAGTTCTGGGTTTTTATGGGATTCCTGAGTGTGCAAATAAGCAGTCCTGTTTCTTGGGCCTTCTCTTGGACTCTTTGGTTGTTTGTTTTTTCCAATTTCAGTGTTCGTTTTTGTTTTATCTTGTATTTTATTTTATTATTCTCTTATAACAGCCTATTTGTTTTCTAATGAGACACAACAAGAGTAGATCTGGTTGGGAGTGGGGTGGTGAGGACCTGGGAGGGGTAGATGGAGAGGAAACTGTAGTAGGGATATATTTGTTGTTGATGGCTATTCATATCCATTTCCTAGAGTGTAACAAATTATCATAACTAAGTGGCTCAGTACCACACGAGTTTATTATCTCACTGTGTCTCTAGGTCCCGGCATGATTTAGCAGAGCATTGCTCTCAGAGTATCACCAGGCTAAACTTAAAAGTTTAGGCTGGAGCCAGAACAGCCATTTCATCTGAGTCTCAAAGTATCCTTTTCCATCTTTCTTTTTGTCTTTTCTTTGTTTCTCTCTTTCTTTTATTCCTTCATGTTCTTTTTATTTATTTTTGGCACAGGGGTCACACTCTATATCCTCAAGTTATCTTTAAACTAGTAATCCTCTTGTCAGCGCTGGCATTACAGGCATTATAGGCATGTGTGAGCACACCCTCAAAATCCTTAGAAACTAAGGATTCATAAAGTAGTACCTTGCATTGGTGCAACTGAGATGCTGTTTCATATTGGACTTTAGCTCAGGGATACTCTTAACAATTAAAGGCTGGCTACCTTCCTTGGCATGAATCTCTTTTATCCTCTTTAAAAAATTTTTGTAACAATTTAAATATCTCTTCCTGGGAGAAAGAGAAAGCCTAATTTACCTTAAAGATTCGAATATTTCAAGCCTACCAAGGACAATGCCCCCCCTATCTTGAGGTCAACTGATTTGGAACCTAGTTACACTTCCAAAATACCTTTTGCAACAGTGTCTAGATTAGTGTTTGATTGAACAACTCAGGAGCCAGGTATCTGGGGAATCATCTGAGAACCATGTGTGACACACTGCTTTACCATACAATGTCAACCATGTGTAAGTATAATAAAGCCTGTATTGGTTGCTTTTCTGTTGCTGTGCTAAAACACCAGAACAAAGGCAACTTATAAAAAGAAGGGTTTACTTTGAGCTTACAATCTCAGAGGGATAACAGTCCATTACTCTTACAGTAAGGAAACATGGCAGCTAGAAGGCATGGCAGATGGTCCTGGAAGCTGAAAGCACACCCTCCCCAAAAAAATAAAAAATATAGATAACAAAAATTGAACTTGTTTTTATGTAATTTTTATGCCCAATGTGTTTATAATTTTTCTACCTCTTTGTGTATAGTTAAATAAAATGTGATCATTTTTAACTGCCATATAGTATCCTACAATATGAATTTAGAGTGTTTTCCCTTTCCTATCTACTGCTATTGCTCACTAGGGTTCTAACTAGCCATTTTCCAGTACAAACGATTCTACTGTGAACAATCCTGTGGACTCTTCTTTACTCAGATATGAAAAAATACCTCTATCACATTATCCAGGAAGTATAATTTTCATTTTCTTCTATTTTGAAACCTCTAGTCTAAGCTAACCCAGAACCAACTGTACAGCCCAATCTAGCCCGAAATTCATGATCCTTCTTTCTGCTTCTACCTCCATGTACTGAAATTAAAGGCATGTGTCACCATACATCACCTTAGAAGTAGCACTTCTGGGTCTTAGAAAAATATGTCTAAGTTCATCTTTATTATATTACAACAAATTCTCCTCCAACTTGTGTAAATATATGCTCTAAGTAACAGAGAACAGTCCCCTATTCCCCCAAAGTCCTTAAAGATAACAAGCATTATCCAGTTTCAATTTTTACCAATCTCGTGGCTATGAAGTAGTCATTATTATTTAATATTGCATTTTCTTGATTACAAGTTTTATTAAATTTTTCCATATTTTCTTGTCCCTTCAGATTTCCTCTTCTATGAACAGCTTGCCCACAGCCCTTGACAATTTTCCTCTTAAAGCCCTTGTTAGTTTTTAATTGATGTAGGCTCATTACATATTCTGAGTACTAATCATTATCATTTATATTCATGTATTCATTCTTGTGACAAGTATGTATTTCATTGGTATATGCTATGTGCTGGACATTATTTGCGAACCAAGGGATATGGCAGCCAGAAAAACAAAGCTTCCACTCTCAAGGGGAGGATTTCTAATGAATAGACAGATAAGAACTAAAAGAGCAAACAGGTTACAGACAGCTAGTACAGTAAGTACTATGGAGACAAAGCAGGCAAGAAAGTGGTGTTAATATCAACAGGCTGTTTAAGGACAGATTCTCTGAAGTAACATTTGGATAGAGATATAAATGAATTGAAGGAGAAAGTCAAATGCATATTTATATCAAGAATATTCTATTTAGAGGAAGACGAGGTGTCAAAGGTCTGGACATACTTGGGATGTAACTCAGTGGGAGAGTGTTGCCTGGGAGGCACAAAGAAAAAGTTGTAGGTGGCAGCCAGCAAGCTGCTGCCTTTTCCCAGTCTCTGCTTTGTTTTCCTCACTTTATGGTTTCTATTCATATACGCAAAAGTTTAATCTTTCTAATGTTATATAATATATCAAGATTTTATTTTATCAAATTGTATTTTATGAAATTTCTAACTACATAAGGTCATAAAGATGTTTGCTTATGTTTTCTGTTTATGTTTTCCAAAGTTTGCAAATACTTGTCATATTTAGGTAAAAAAAAAACACTTTGGGACTGGAGAGATGGCTCAGCAGTTAAAAGCATTAATTGTTCTTCCAGAAGTCCTGAGTTCAATTCCCAGCATCCACATGGTGACTCACAACCATCTGTAATGGGATCAGATGACCTCTTCTGGTGTGTCTGAAAGCAGCTAAAGTGTATTCATATATAATAAAGAAAGATTTTTAAATCATTTTGAGGGCCCTGTCTGGTAGCTCAGTTGGTAAAGGCACCTGCTGCCAAGGCTGATGGCATGAGTTTGATCCCTGGAACCTACATGGTAGGAGAGAAATGGACTCCTACAAGTTGTCTTCTGACCTTTACATGAATGACATCACATGTTTGACCACACACATGCACAATCACAAGCAAACATAAATACATAAAACATGATTAATATTGTTAAATCACATTGAGCTTGTTTATGTAAATGGTTTATGGTTAAGATGTAATTTTTTGTTTTCCATGAGAATAACCAGAAACATTTATTAAATAATTCTTAAATTCTATGCTGTTCACAAACCAGGTTTCAATGTATGTGTAGATTTGTTTCTGGACTCTATATATTTTGTAATCCTATTTTACTCTATACTAAATTGCTAAAATGTATAGAAAGTACTCAATCTTAATTGCTAAAATGAATAGAAAGTGCTGACTCTGATAGGCCGTATTAATGTTTTCATGCTGTCTTGACTATCCTTGGTCCTATTTGGAATATCAAGTGCAACTGAATCAAAGGTCTAACTGCATATAGAGAGTTTGATACCACTGCATTAGTAAGCATTTTCTAAACATAAGCATATCTTACCCCTGCATTCACTGAGATTTTCACTTAATATTCTTACAATTTGAATGTCTGCATGACATCATTCTACAATGGTGTCGCCATCCTCATTCAAAGAACCACAGAGGGTAGTGTGAGACTTGACCCACAGAGAGTCAAGAGCATAAATAGGATCTGGTATCCATGGATACAAACTAGATGAATGACAGTGATGGTTAATCTTGATAATCAACTTGACAGGATCTGGAATCAACTAAGAGAAATGCTTCTGAGAAGAAAAGATTAACCAAGGGATGAAGACCAACAGTTTAGAGAAAGGCTGTCAAGGAAGAGACATGCCCAATGCTGACTTTTCTTCTTGGTCTTTGGGAGTCAATTTTGAGGGGTAACTGAATGCCAGTTATAAAAAAAATAGAACAATTCATTAGAGAAACAAGGAAAGAAGCAAGGAAGCAAAGAAAGAAACAAAGGCGTAGAATGTACTACAAGCTAGGCAGTAAGCTGAAAGGGGAGAGCATAGTAGAGAGTAAGTAGGGGCTTTATGGACTGTGTACAGGTGAGACCTCTGAAAAGAGATGACATTTAAACTGAGTTCTGAAAGAAAGTAAGAAAGGACTGCCTCTGCAAATGTGGGTGGTCAAAACACACCCAGAAAATCTGGTCTCCGTGGTCATTGCATTCATGTGCACAAAGCCACACAGAGACACTCACAAAACACATAATTAAAACTATAAGTAATTTTTAAAAAGTCAATAATATTTATTGGGTGTCTACTCATCTATTTTATGCACCATGGTACTTGTTGAAGTCAGAGGACAACTTTTGAGAGATGGTTTTCTCCTTCCACTGTATAGCTTCCAGAAATCAAATCTAGGCCACCATCAATCTTAGATGGCAAATGCCTTTATCCACAAAACAATCTCACCTCCCCAAAAATCTTTTAAAGAAAAAGAAAGCAATTTAGAGGAGAAATAGTTTTAGGTTATAGTCCATCACAGGTGGAAAGCCACAGAAACAGAATCTTGAGGGAGCTGATTGGTTACTTCAAGTCCAGAATCAGAAACAGAGCAAAGAATGCCTGCAGTGCCCAGTTCACTCTCTTCTGCTTATTCAGACCATTCTCTTGTGAGGTGTGGCCCTCACTCAAGGTTTGTCTTCTCACTGCGATTAGCCATATTAAAACCTCTCACATGCATACCCACAGAGCAACCAAATCTAGACAGTTCCACTTGAGGTTCTCTTCCTAGGTGATCCTAGATTATGTCAAGTTGATAAAAAAATAGCTAGCACACATGTTTATAAAAGATTGTATGTTGTTTTATACATATAAAACGTTAGGGAGAATTGTTTGATATTGAAAAGGTAATCAGCTCATCCAGAGCAAGACAATGTTCCAGAAAAACATTGCACCTAATGAGAATGCTTCAAAGAAAACTGGTTGAGAGATTTTGGGGTTTTGTTTTGTTTTTTGCAATTCATGTCCATGTCATGAGAAAGGAGAAAAGGCAAACAGCATAAAATACATGGGGGGGGGCGAAGATGCAGGTGTCCATGCATATGTATGTATGTACTCACACACACATACCTCTTAGCTTTGGTTACCTCAGAGCACACATCAAAGAACTTCAGTTTCCTTGATATACTTCACTTCCATTTGTCTTAGTCCAAAAGACAAACTACTTTTGTAATTTATAAAATAAAATTCCACAAACGAAAAGAAGGAAGGGGTACTGGAGAGATGGCTCAGTGGTTAAGAGTACTTCCAGAGGTCCTGAGTTCAATTCCCAACAACCACATGGTGGTTCAGAACCATCTGTAATGGGATCTGATGCCCTCTTCTGCTGTGTCTGAAGACAGATACGTGTACTCATATAAAATAAATAAACAAATAAATAAATATTTTTAAGAATGAAAATGAAAGTAAGGGAACAGGAATCAATCAGTGTTAGTCCAAACGGCAAGATCAGCAATCATCTAAGGACTACTGGGTAGCTAAGAGAATGTGACGAGGAAGGATTGCTTTAGTAAGAAAAGAAACTGAAAGATGACAGTTGGAGGAAGTAAGGCAGCAGGAGGCTGCCTCCTGGCTGGTGTCAGTTGGCTGCCTATCTACTTCCCACCACAATATTACTGCTACAGTTTTACTAACTGCCTCTCTTTCTGCTATGTTTGTGCTTTTAGCACAGTACCTCAGTTTCACATGCTATACACTCCCGGAGTCTATAGGTCTCAAGGATCATTGTAGAGTTTTCCTTTTTTTTTTTTTAAATCGGTAACTGAAAAAGGCAAATAAAGTTAGAGTCTGTCTATACATCACAATTCAAATGCCAGATGTCATCAGGAATTGACTTATGTCTCAAATCGACATACTCACCAGAAGCGTATTTGCTTAGCATGTGTGAGACCCTGGGCTCCATGCCCAGGACATGATTTAAAAAAAAAAAAAAAAAAAGACTGACAATTATCACATGCCCAGTGCTTAACAGATGAGCAAGACTCAGGCTCAGGAAAATGTGAGCACATCTCATGAGCACATTATCATGAAAACAGAAGGTATCAAATACAGACTTTACTGCTAATCATTTTACTGTTCAATGTTAACTGCAAAAGAAAACATACTAAAATAGACCTCATTATCTTTCTTGGCCTAGAGTTTGCTAGACTTAAATTGGCTCCATCTCTGGCTCATTTAACATCTTATTTGTGCTAAAGACAAAAAGAACGATAAAACAAAAGAAAAAGGCAGAGTACACAGTTCCAAAAAGGTATATTTGAATATTTCCATACAAGCTGCCATGAAAAAAGACCAAAGTGAGCTAGGGATGTAGCTCAGTGGTGGAGCACTTGCTTAGTGTGTATAAAGCTCAATTACACATCTCCAAATGAAAATGGTTTTGTTTTTTTTAGTTGACTCAACTAAGACAAGCCTCTCTAGGTACAACTGGGTAGGTAGCAGCAGCTGCCGTCCCGGGGTGATGCTTCCTGACAGAGCTTTAAGGCCCAGTTGTGGTAACAAAAGTGCTTAGGAAAGAGCTGGTACCTGAAGGTTTCCTTACCACAGTCCAAAACTCCAATTCATGTCCTTTTACAATCTTCCATCTTCCCATCTGCAGAGTCATAAAGTTACATTCTGCCCTTTCCACACCTAGAAAATTCCCTTACCGCTAGCTAGACACAGTAACTCACAGAACAATACAAACACGCGTATTCCCCAGCTGCTGAGAGCACAGCAAGGCTTCCCTAAAGCAAATAGGTGCTCCCAGTGGAAACCCTGCCACGCCCAGTGCTTAACAGATGTGCAAGGCTCTAGCTGTGGAAAATGAAAATCCATCTTGTTAGCACCTTATCAAGAAAAAGCAGAAGGCATCAAATACATGTTTTGCTGCTAGTTGCTTTAATGGTCTGTGTATCTGCACAGGAAAAAAAAAAAAAATATATATATATATATATATACATGCTTGGGAGGTTAAAATAGACCTCCTCTTTCTTAGCCAAGAGCTTGCAAGACTTAAAATGGTTCCTGTTTCAGAAATGTCTCTGTGTTGAGAACATTAAAAAATCCTCTTTTCGATAATTTTGAAATCTTCAATAAATTACTGTAGATGTTTAAGGTGATGGGTATGCTAATTACCTTGATTCGCTCCCTCTGCATTGTATCTATGTAACAGGAGCCCTAAGGATTATAATTCCCCCCTGGGAAAACCCATGCTGGGGTGAAGAAAAGCCACCGGGAGCCTGGGTACCAGTGGATGAACTGGTTTCTCACGAGAAAAGACTTATCTCTGGCTTCTAATAGCTTAGAATTTATATATGCATTATTTCCAGCCTGTTACTTTACCTTTTATAAATCATGACACTAACATGGACAAAGCAGAGAGGATTTAGAATTTTTGTCTGCTCAGTTCTGGCCAAAACAAAACAAACCTTCATTTCTTTTGGTGCATGTGTGCAGAGGGGAGCAGTGGGGACCGAGCTTTCACATGCCTGTACATATGGAAGCCAGCGGTTAACAGAAAGTGTCTTCCTTGATCACTATCCCCATTCTTTCTCAATGGATTGTTTCTGCGTATTTATTCTAAATTTAAAATTAACACGCACAGTGTTTGATTTCACTCTAACATTTTCTTTTTCCTGACCTCTCCCCGATCCCTCTGAAACTCCCAGCTTAATTTCTGAGGCAAGTTCTCTCACCAAACCTCAAGTTCACTATTTCAGA
Source organism: Micromys minutus (assembly GCF_963924665.1). Lineage (NCBI taxonomy): Eukaryota > Metazoa > Chordata > Mammalia > Rodentia > Muridae > Micromys > Micromys minutus. Next base: position 91,053,209 of record NC_137970.1, read on the forward strand.
AAGACATGGGCCACTGTGCCCAGCTTTTACATGGAGTCCCTTTGCTTGCCTATCAAGCACTTTACCTACTGAGCTACCTCCCCAGTTTTTTCACTAGTGAGATGACCCACCAAGAATCTGAAATTCCTGTGACTCGTGTTCTGATATCATATTGTATCCCATGAAAATGTACAACTAGCATGTGCCAGATTGGATGAATGTGTGTACCTTAAAAAGGTTCCATTAGCAGCATGATAATCAATATAGAAAATAATCTGTAGCCCTGGGAAGTCTTATGCTAACAGTATGTTTGCTAACTGTCCCTTTCCTTGTAATTATTATTTTAAAGAAATAAAATTGGAAAGTTGTTATTTTAAAATCCTTCTTAAATTTCTGGCCAAGCCACAGTTAGTACCTTTTTACCTTTATTGTCCTATCCCCTACCTAACAGAATCACTGAACGGACATACTGCCACTATGCAATCCTTGTATGTGGCCCTTAGTAGATGTAGATCTAAAATTGACCTACATATGAACAGTGATTCTGTGTGGTAGTGGACACTTAGCCTTGAGCAAGTGTCTCTGTGCCTTAGTTTCCTCTTCTCTAAGATAACATCTAATCATACCCTCAGAAGCAACACATACAGAGTGGCTACTTCTTCCAGTCACTCTTCATTCATCTTTATAGTAATTCCTTGAAAATACTGTCTTCATAGTGCATGGGAGCAACTGAGACACAAAGAGAGCCAATGACTTCCCTACCCTCTTATGACAGGCCATCTACAAAGCCAAGACTTTTAAGGCAGGTAAGGTTCCAAAGCCTTAACCACACTCTCTGAAAATGAGCCCTATCTGCTAAAAGCTGGTTTGTATGTACCACTGAATGTTTGGCAAGTGTCTGCGAGGTAGCAGCTGTGGTTGTTACTCGAGGTCTGTCTTTTCTGAACTCTGGACTTAAAACAAAAGAGGCTGCTGGAAGAAAAGATAGTCAGGAGGGGGTGGGGGGATCGAATGTGAAAAGGGACCCAGAAGAAGCAAGATACCTAAGGGAATACCTAAGAAATACGTGTTGCTGGCTAGGCCTTGGAAGAACAGAGTGACTAGTCACCACAGAAAATGGAAGCCTCGGTCTTGCCTGTTGCATTGCAAACACACACTGACTGAGCACGCCTCAGATACCTGAGAGTCGCCTTTGATCCCACCCTAGCCCTGAGGCGCTGCTCGGGTGTGAGCAAGGCTTCCCGAGTTCACCTCTCAAGTCCGCCCCGCGCCGGGCGGGGCCTGGCCGGGCTGCTCTAACTGCCCCGCGAGCCCAGGTCACCAGCCAGGAGGTGGTCGGCACAGGGCAGGGTCGGGATGGCTACCTGGAGGCGGGATGGCCGGCTAACCGGCAGCCAGCGGCTCCTGTGCGCAGGGCTGGCGGGGGCGTTGAGCCTCAGTCTCACCGCGCCCCTGGAGCTCGCCTCTGTGCTGGCCCAAGTCGGCAGGGTGCAAAGCCACTCCCAGGGGCTGTGGGCCACAGGACGCTGCGTGTGGCTGTCCGAGGGGCCAAGGGCCCTGTGGAAAGGGAATGGCGTGGCGTGCCTGCGCCTCTTCCCCTGCAGCGTGGTGCAGCTGGCCTCCTACCGAAAGTAAGAGCCCGGCGGGAGGGGTCGGGAGGTTGAACTGGGATGGCAGAACTGCCACTCTGATGCCAGCACAAGGGAATCCTGAGAGGTCCCAGCCTCCCTTCCTTCAGGAAAACGGGGCGCGAGTGGGATGGGGGTGGAGGTTGGCCTTGGGGCTACAAGGTCATATGTATGGCCCCTAAAGTACAGTAACAGTTTTTTGACATGCCCTGTGAACTCTTTTGTGAACTTTTGAGTCTTTTCTGGGAGGAACAAGAGGAGTCAGGATTAGGAAATGAGATCTGGAGGTAAAGAAACAAAGTGGCTTCCCAAGGAGATGAGGTTTATCATTCCCAATGTCTAGTAGCTGGAAAATGTTTGCTTTTGCTGGCTTAGGAGAGAATGCTCTTTGTGGTGTGTAAAAAGTGAGACCAGTGTTCTAAGGAGTAGTACAGGAAGAGAAACTAGTCTGTTGCCTCAAAAAGATTCCTGCCCACCATCCCCAACTCCAAACTCTGCCTAACTTGGCTTTACGATCCAGTGGGACCTGCAGCATCCTTTCCCCATCCTGTCTCCCCGGCCTAATGTTTCCCCCACTCCCAGCTGCCCACAAATCTCGTGCTGGGGAGTTTTCTCACCTTTTCCCATATCAACCACTCGAAAGATGCAAATGACGGAGGATGCAAGTAAGTGACCTTAAAAAGAGCTCAAAGCTATTTGCATGGGAGCTGGAAAGGGAGCCTAAAAATGAGAGCCGGTGATGGCAACTCTGGAGGAGGGGCTGTTTCTCTATTGGGGACGATGGTCTGTAAGTTCCTCATTCGGTAGGCACAGTGCCAGCTCTAAAGACTGGCCTTGGCTCTGAATTAAACAAGCAGCCTACAGGCAGGAGCTGCTTGAGACACTTTTGTTTTGTTTCTACTTTGTTTCCAGTGCAGGAAGTGAAACCTCAGGTCTTAGGCTAGTGAGCTGCTTTACCACAATAGATCCCCAGCCCTAAGAACTGGCCAATCCTAACCACAGTTCAGGCTTGGGAGAGAGTTACTGAGGCTGGTTGAAAGGCCAGAGCTGGGACATTGACTGGCAGTTGACACTCTAAATGGAATCATCATTTATCTTTAAAGTGTTCCCGGCCAGCATTCTCCCGCGGCTTCTGTTGTTCTCCCTCCCCCCAGCAATAGCTGGCCTGCAGTCTGGACTTTTAATGGTTCACTTTTTCCCTGTTTCCCTCTCTTCTCCACAACTTGGTAGGGAAATCTTTCCTTGGATAAAGTAGAATGTATATGAAGGAGCAGGGTGACTGAACAGATTTTCAAAGCCTGATTCTAATGGCATGGCTTTTCTTCTAACCATCTTATATATTCACAGCATTTGGCTTTCATAACTTCTGCATCCTGCCTACGACAGTCATAGGCCACAGGACAGGAAGCACTATGTCCATATTTACTGATATAGAGCTGGGCTCACGCTGGGACAATCACAAATCAATCAAATCAATCACAGTACAAACCACTTGGCCTAGTGATTCCAAACCTCATACTGTTTGCAGCACATCATGCCACCTTCCTTTCTGTGTTCATTTGACATTAGTTAGGACACAGAAGTAATCACCATGGACATGAAACCAGAGAATAGGCAAGAACAAAACAAGTATGGTCTCCTACTCCAGTTTATAATGTACTAGTTAAAAGAAAAAAACTGCTATGCCTCCATCCACACCCATAAAGTTCGAGGTGGCATGCGACAGCTGTGAATCAAATACTATGAAAACAGACACCGGGTGAGGGATGAGAAGATGGGAAGGCTTCGGAGAGGAGAAGAAAATATCTGAGTTTGGCTTTAGGAGAGTGAGTAGGAGTCTGATGGGCAAAGATGAGGCGTTGCAGGGAACGTCAGCACAGGCAGAGAAGGGGAAAGGCATGCAGCACAACCGGCTGGAAAAGCAGGTTGGGATGAGATCTTGAAAATCAGACTTGGTATGTGCAGGTGGCTGTGGGAAATATTTATGCAGGGTGGGGGAAGTGCTGGAATTGAAAAAGCAACTCAAGGAGATGGGGGCGATTGTCTTGTAGGTAGGGTAGGATGGGAGAGGAGAAAGACTGTGGGTAGAAGCAGCAGCTGAATTACATACACTGGGTTTTACTAATTTTTTTTTCCTGACTGATTCTTTCTGAAAACCAAAGAAAAACATTCCAGTGAAAGGCAAGGCGTTCGAAAGGTTGATTAGTCTTGGGAAGCCATCTGCCCTACATAAAGATGACAGTCATGGCTAATCAGTATGTCCATTCATTTGTACTATCTCCTGACCATGAAGTTGCAAAATGGGTGACTGGGAATAACAGTACGCTGTCTGATTGGAACAAAACATTCAGTGTAGCCAGTGAACAGAGCGGATGAAAAAATTGTCCATAATTACAATGACAGAGCTCGAGCATAAAAACCCATTCTCCAGCTCCTCAGTCCACTGTCTGAGGTTCGGTCTACTACTGCACAGCTAAATGCCTGCTTAATTAGATCGACAATGAAAAGAGATTACTGGTTAGAGTGTTGGGTTCTATGTTTCTGCCACAAACAAATAATAGCTGATACAAGGGGTGGCTTTCAAATGCATCAAAAAGAATGACCTCCTCCAACTTTCCTGTACAACTGCTTGTTTGTCTGAATATGCATCGGCTCGGATCCCCACTGTTGCGAATTGTTCAGAGCTGCCACCATTTTCTAATTACTTAACCAGTCATGAGCTTGTGTTGGGGTGTGTTGGCTGCTATTATGTGTTGGCATTACAAGTAACTGATCACATATATCCAGGGGTGTGTGTAGAAACTAAACTAGCTGAAAGGAAGAGGTTCCTGCAGATCACCAGCCTCCCTGAGAAAAAGCTTCTTTGCTCATACGACCATGAGGAAGAACAACATTGGAGCACTGTTGCCCCAGCCAGTCAGACAAGAATTTTAAGATATAGGGACCATAGTGATGTCATTTGTAGCCTAATGAGGTTCTCTACCTTGACCATTTTTTAAATGTCTTTGCCTAAATGTGCACTATGTACATTCCTAGTACCCACAGAGGTCAGAATGGTGCACCAGATGCCCTGAAACTGGAGTTACAGATGATTGTGAACTGCCATGTGGGTGGTAGGAACTAAACCTTGGTTCTCTGGAAAAGCAGCCAGTGCTCTTAACCACTGAGCCATCTCTCCAGCCCCTTGACTTTGCTATTTTAAGGGAAGATTAGTGGTTAAGAGTCTAGGAAGAAAGAAAGTCCTTCAGACTACATACAACAAGCCAGCATAAGCTAGTTCAAGGACTTTATCAGTCATTTCCTTGTCAGGACTGCTGAGCTCTCTTTTAAGTGATCTAAGCTGAGAACTAGGCCAGCATCTGGCACATTATGGTAGGTCAACAAATGGGCAATAAATAAATAAGATGGGCACCTATGTCCTAGAATGGTGGAGTGGTTTAGGAAATGAGAATGGGATCATGAAAAAGAATGGTGCTTTTGCATTCCAAACTCCAAGTAGATTTCTTATCGGTTGCTGCAGATAATAGGATGATCATTTCTACTTCCTGTGTCTCCAGTACCTCCAACTTGACTGGCCAGAGGGATAAAGCAGTAAGCCAGCATTAACAGAGGCAAGTGGCCCATTGGTGAATAGCAGCTTTAATTGTTTGTGTATCATTTCCCTTTGATGCTGGGAGCATAGCCAGGCTTCCAATTGAGATGCACCAATAACCCCTTGAAGGAAGTGTTCCGAATAAACCTTTTACTTGGGAGCAGAAGCAGTAGCCTGGAATCCCTCAGCTGGTTTCGCTTGAATGCCCACTCATCATACATGAGGCCAGCTGTCACCTGAACATCAGGAAACCGACCCTTCCACTGGACGTTTGAGAGCCAAGGAACTGGGAATGCTTTCATTTTGAAAAGGATAAAACTATTATTTTAACCCAAATCTCTTATTTACTCTTATTCCAAACCTTCGGTACCTTCTCCTTGTACCCTTACATGGCTGAAAGTACTATTTTTCCTGGTTTCCCAGCCTCCTCACTAAGGAATGAACTTGCTTTTTTTGTGACCTAGAAGGGTGTGCTATGTAGAAGTACCCGTATAAATATTTCTTCTGGGTTAGCACTCATGATTGGGGATGCCCTGCTTTTCAGATGGCTTCTAACAGGTTAGTTTATGGTTTGCGTTTGTAAATCTCTATGCAAAGTAATTTGAACTGAACTGTAAACCTACTAAGAAATACAAAGACTAGTTTGTCAAACACTCATGCCTACCATCCACACTTCACATGCTATTTTTAGACGGTTTAGACGGTCTCTCTATAAACCTTGAACTTTTTCTGTAGCCCAGACTGGTCTCAAACACAAGATTTTCCTGTCTTAATCTCCCAAGTGCTGGAATTATAGGCCCACAACACCAATCCCAAAATATCTTTTTTGAGGCATCTCTCTCTCTCTCTCTCTCTCTCTCTCTCTCTCTGTCTGTCTGTCTGTCTGTCTCTCTCTCTCTCTCTCTCTGTCTGTCTGTCTGTGTGTGTGTATGTGTGTTTTCTCTTTGCTTTTTGGCAATGCTGGGCATCAAATGCAGGCCTTGAGTATGCTAAGGCAGCATGGTACTGAACTCCAACCTCAACCCCCTTGTTTCATTCTTGAGTTTGAGTCTTGGCCGAGCAGAGCACAAATTACTGGGCTCAAGTGATTCTTCTGTCACAGCCTCGCTAGAAGCCATAGCTGGCTCCCACATCTCTCTCTTAAATATGCTAAAGCCTGGATGGAGGTAGAATCCTCTTTATGTTTGTTCTTGGTCCTAGCCCCTCTCCCCTTTCCCAGAGGCCTACTTGTATCCTCCTGCTAAGTACCTGTTTCTGTTTCACAGCACTTACAGGCTTCGTTGTTTATGGTTGCCTTATACTACAGATCACTCTGCAGCTTGTTTTATTCACTCATCAGTATGCTTTCATGGCTTTTCTCTTGTGTTTCTGTGATTTGTCTAAGCTTATTCATTATAACCTTCTGGACTTCACTGAATGGCAGTGCCATCATGTATCCATTCCCCTACATTCTGACATTTAATTGTTGGAGCTTTTCACTGTTGTAAGAAATGTTTGCAGTATGTCTTCATGTGTAGATCCTGAAGAGTTCCTCTAGGCTGTGAGCCAGGAAAGTAAAGCCCCGTGCCCCTCCGACTTTACTAGATACTGCAAAGTAAAGGGTGAGGGTTACCAGTTTTCACACATTCCCCCATCATTTGCTGTGATGCCAGTCTGCTGGGTGAAAAGTAAATATCTTGTCACAGCTTTTGTTTGTTGTTTTTCTGATAACTGGTTAAACAACAACTTCGCTTTTAATTATCATTATAAAAGAAACTAGTCCTTTACACTAAATTTAACAGAGTATATTTGAGCAAAACCAAACCCAACTCCAATCAGATATCCCCCAGGACCAAGGAATTTCCAAGAAGTCCAACCCATCTCATGACAATCAGATAACATTTCCAGGAAAACAAAAAGCAAGGTATAGAAAACAAATAGTGACAGTTAGGTCATCCAACCAGCCAACTGATTACAGGTTAGCTAGTTAATCATTATAGCCTAATCAGCTAACTGGATGTAGGGCCTTCTGCAGCTAGCAGAAGCCCAGTGGCTACAATTAAAGTTTATATTGGCTTGGTCTATTGGGCTCAAAACTCAATTTCTGGGATGATAGACTTAGGATGTCGTTCGGTAACAGTAGGGGATGTATACCTAATGTATGGAACACTCTGGCTCCCATTTCCAGTGCTGGAGGAGAGTGAAATTTCTATTTTCATTCATTTCAGAAAATTCTGTTCCTTGTAAGTATCAAGAGGATAGAAAGTATAGCAGTTGCCTGGTGCTTTTGCTTATTTACAGCGTACTGGCAAGTTAGATTATTCATATAAAAGGTAGGAAATTGCTGGAGATAAAGTGGGAAGAATTTGGAGAAGATATAGATCAGAGGCTGGACTTCCTTATAGTTAGCTGGCATTGTATGGTGGTGGGATTTACATTTACTAGCAAGTAATTCCAGTATAATTCTATGATATTTTTCATGTATGGTACTTTACATAAGAATGGCCCCCATAGACTCATATGTTTGAATGCTTGGCCCATGGGGAATGGCATTACTAGGACATGTGGATTCATGTTGTTGAAATGGGTATGTTTGAGGCTGGGGAAATGGCTCAGCGGTTAAGAGCACTGACTGCTCTTCTGGAGGTCCTGAGTTCAAATCCTAGCAACCACATGGTGGCTCACAACCATCTGTAATGGATCCGATGCCCTCTTCTAGTGTGTCTGAAGATAGCCACAGTGTACTTATGTACACTAAATAAATCATTCTTTGAAAAAGAAGAAATATGTATGGTCTTTTTGGAGGAAGTATGGTCACTTTGGGGGTCGACTTTGAGGTCTCATTTGTTCAAGCTATGCCCAGTGTGACTCACAGCTACATCTATCTGCAGATTAAGATGTAGAACTGTCAGCAGCTCATGTGTGTGCCTGGATGCTGTCATGCTCCTACCATGATGATAATAAACTAAACCTCTGAAACTGTAAGCCAGCCCCAATTAAATGTTTTCCTTTATGAGTTGCCATAGTCATGGTATCTCTTCACAGCAATAACAACCCTAAGACACACTGTAAAGTACTTCCAAATGCTAGGAAATATTTGAAGCTGTATAGGGCATGCTAGCACAGTCCAGAACTCATATCTTGAGCTTTCTCTGTTTCCCCACCACCAGGTTTGTTGTGCTATTCATGGATGACCTGGGCCATATTTCCCAGTGGAGCTCCATTGTGGCTGGAAGTCTCGCAGGCATGGTTTCCACGATTGTCACATACCCTACAGACCTCATCAAAACCCGGTTGATTGTGCAGAACATGTTGGAACCATCTTACCGGGGCCTTGTCCATGCGTTTTCTACTATTTATCATCAAGAAGGGTTCCTGGCCCTTTATCGAGGGGTGTCCCTCACTGTTTTAGGTAAGGTGGAATTTGACACCCAACAAAAGGCTGTTCTTTGACACGTGTGAAGGTAGTTTAAACCTCTGCCTTCTGTGGACTAAAATTTCAGGCACATATCCATATCACCATACCACAATTTTAGAGGTTGTAGGCCAAGCAATGCAGGTGACTCAGAAAGGAGTTTTCCAAGTGTGTATCCGTGACTGAGCACAGCAGTTTCTCAATGGTATTTGTAGCCTTTGACAGAGCTACATATATACAAGGCCTCTGTTTGCCAAATCCAGAAGGATTTTCCATCTATGCAGTACTGAGATTAGCCAGTCTGTCTCTGGAAAGCTGGTTTCTAGGGTACTACTACTTCGTATCTTCACATCTGTCCTACAGACCTTTCTTATCTAATACACTGGCCCTTTTTCAGTCATCTGATACTGACAACCTGCTTATGCTTGTTTCTCAGGCTCCTCCCTCAGCTTTATTTTTACCCTCTATGCTGGCTTTCTTTTTTGTTAGTGTGTATGTCTGTTTGTTCATTAGAGAACAGATCTCACTCTATAGTGCTGGCTGGCCTGGAATTTGCTATGTACACCAGGCTGGACTCAAACCTGCCTCTGCCTCCTTTGTACCAAGATTGCAAGCACATATCACCATACCCAGCCTTCTACATTGGCTTTCTTGCCCTGCATCCCCTCTCTAGGTGAGCCCTTCTTGTAGCTTCAACAAGTATGAGTATACTTTTAACTCCTAGTATGTTTAATAATAATGGTAATATTTTAAAGGTGCTCACTGGGTACTAAGTTACTTTTCCAGAAGCTATGACTATAGTTTCTCATTAAAAATTTTTATCTTTATTTTTATGTTTTAACATAATATTTTTATTAATTCTTTGAGAATTTTATATAATGTATTTTGATCATATTAATCCCCAGTCCTCCTCTAACTCCTTTAAGATCCACCCCCTCACCTCCCTACCCCCTGTCAACTTCTTGTCCTCTTTGTTAATAACCCAATCCAGTCCAATCTGTGCTGCATACACACCTATGGGTATAGGGTTCTCCTGCTGTTCATGGTCAACTTATCAGACCTGCACTCCTGAAGAAATATAACTCTCCCTCCCCCACAAAAAATGTATTGTTTTTTAATCAAATGTATATATCTACATCTGTGTGGAGGTATGCACTTAGGAATGTGGGTGCCTACCAAATCCAGAAGAGGGCAATGGATGGGTGTTCTCATATGGGTCCTGAGAACTAAACACATGTCTTCTGCAAGAACATACAGTCTTAACTGCTGAGCCATATCTTGCTTTCAATTGATATATACTTATACATATTTATCAGCTATCATTTGATATTTTATACATGTATATATTCCATAATGATCAAGTCAGAGCACTTAGTATATCCATCACCTCAAACATCATTTCTTTGTGATGAGTTCCCCCATTCTCCTATCAAGAATATCTTTTCTAGCTACTCTGAGATCTATAATACACTGTTCTTAACTATAGGCACCATGTTTGGCAAAACAACTCCACGACTTATCTTCATATCTTACATGTTATTGTTTATTTCTGTTTCTGAGGCAAGGTCTCATTAAGTAACCTAGACTGGCCTGGAACTTGCTATGCAGCCCAGGCTGCCCTTTAACTCTTGATCACCCTACTACCTCAGTTTTCTGAGTGCTACAATTACAGATATGTGCCACCTTGCCAAGGCTTCTGACTTATTCTTTTATTTTATTTATTATTATTTGGGGGGTTGGTTTCTACTGTTGTTTTGTGTTTGTGTGTGAGTCTGTTTCTTTTGTTTTGTTTTGGGGGGACAGAGTCCCACTATTACAGTTTTTGCTGTCCTGGAACTTGCTCTGTAGACTAGGCTGGCCCCTGAAACACAGAGATCTGCCAGCCTCTGCCTCAGCCTCTGGCCTCTGCCCCCCTACTTCTGGCCCTCAGCTCCTGGGTCTCTGGCTCTGCCTACCCCCTCTCTCTACCTATCTATTTCTATCTATCCATCTATCTATCTATCTATCTCTGTCTCTCTCTGCCCCCCCCCTCTCTGCCTCTGCCGTCTGCCCTACATCATCTTCCTTACTGACTCTAGGGACTCTGCCTCTCCTGTAGGCTCATGTTCCTATCTGTGGCCCTGTGCCTGGTGTGCCCTATATACTGCTGCCAGACTGGGATAATCTTCCCAAATGGTCTGCTTTCATTTCACTGCATTCTTTAAAAGCTAAGGGAGAAAGGTAGAATTCCAGATCATTCAGAGCTGGCCCCTGCCAGTCTGCCCTACCTCATCCTATCCTGTACCGTGCCTCTCCCAGCTCTTATGTTCAAGCCATACAAGAATGTGTGTGCTTTTTAGAGATACATGCTCATTGCATTTGCCTGGACTGCCTTTCTACTCTCTTAGTGTCTGATGGACTCCTACTCTTTGCTCAAGACCCATTTCAAAAGTTCTCTGTTCTAAGCTATGTGTGATGATACATGCATATAATATAATTCCAATCCTCTAGAGTTTAAGGCAGGACCATCATGAGATCCAGGCTAATCTTGGCTACATAGTTTTCCTGTCTCAAACAACTATCCCCTCTTAGCTTCAGGAGGTGGAGGCAGAAGTGAAAGTTCAAGGCCCAGTTGGGCTACAGAGTTCAAACCAACCTAGGCAATTTACTGAGGCCTGTGTCCAAAAGTTAAAAAGGTGAGGTGGGGAGGGGAGTAGTGTTGGGACTATTTGTTCAATCCCTAACATCACACAGAGAGACGTAGATAGTTCTCTTTACTTTTAATAGTTCTCTTTACTTTTAATTCTTTCCTGGTTCTTCAGGGCAACATTAATCATTCTGACACTTGTACACATAAAATCTCTTACATGGCCCACTATATGTGCGGGCTCTATATTCATTTGTAGTGTTCCTTAGCTAGTACCTGCATTTGATGTTAAAATATGCAGAAATGAGCCTGCTCTGAGCTGTAGTGCTTGGCATAGTGCCCAACACATAGTAAGATATCCCTAAATTCCTATTTCGAGACAGTGTAATGTAGTGAAGGCTGGGCTTGAGCTTCCTATGTACGCAAAGCTGACCTTGAACTTGTCGCCCTTCCTCAGCCTGTCTAGTGCTGGGGTTATAGACATGTGCTACCACGCCTAGCTTCCCTTAATGCTTTTGAATCAAAGTTGGTGAGTCTTTTTAAATGTTTATTAAATATAATAATATATAAAGATAAACAATAATCTACTTATATTCTGCTCCTCTTTTTTTTAATTAATTGCATCCCCAGCCCTATCCCATTTATTAGATCTCTTTGTGTGTTTTTATTTTTTGATTTTATGTATAGGGATATTTGCTTGCATTCATATCTGTGTATAGCATGTATGCAGTGCCTATGTAGGCCAGAAAAAGGTATTAGAGCCTATGAAACTGGAGTTACAAATATTCCTGAGCCACAGTATTCATGCTGGGAATTGAACCTGAGTTCTCTGCAAGAGCAGCCATTGCTCTAAACCGTGAAGCCATCTTTCTGGCCCAGATCTCATATTTTGAGGGACACATTATGTCTATCTGTAAACTGAAGATGGCTTTGAAAGTTTCTGGAAATGTGTAAGCGTATCAGATCATGCACTATTTGCTCACCATCATAGTTACTAGGAAGGTAAGGATACACAGTGTATGATGCTTAACCGGGCCGCATGACATCTAAGCCGGGTCAAGTAACCTCATGGGCACAGTAATCACGGAACGTTTCCTTCTTCACTAGAGAACAGTCCTTTTCTAGCCTCCAATACTAGATCAAGTGTTCTATGGAAGTGATTTAGTTTTATTTTTATTTTCTTTGTAAGAGTGTGTGTGGGTATATGAGTGCCTGGGCCCATGGGGGCTAGAAGACAGTGTAAGATTCCCTAGAGCTGAGTTACCGGTGGTTGTTAGCCACCTAATTCTCGGTAAGAACAGTAGATGTTCTTACCTTATAGGACATCTATCTCTTCAGTACCATGGAAATGGCTTTTCTCCCTCCATGTTTTTTTTTTTTTTTTAAGATTTACTTATTTTATTTTCTAGGAATACACTGTAGCTGTCCTCAGACACACCAGAAGAGGGCATCAGATCCCATTACAGATGGTTGTGAGCCACCATGTGGTTGTGGGAATTGAACTCAGGACCTCTGGAAGAGCAGTTGGTGCTCTTAACCACTGAGCCATCTCTCCAGCCCCATGTTTCTTTTCATTTTTCTTTTTTTTTATTCCAAACACACAGAAAAGTTCTTAGAATTATAATAACCACACACATCCATTTATATTTTTACTTTATCACGTTTGTGCATCTCTCAGAGCCATTCATAAATCCATCTTTTTCTTTTGTTCTTTCAATGTAAGTTACAAATACCAGTATACCCCCAAACCCCTTTAACATCTAAATCACAAACCCAAGTTCAACATTAGGGGTTATTTTCTTCTGCCTTACACAGTGTGTCCTGTACTTAAGTAGTCCAGGCTGGCAGGTAAGGATGAACTTGAACTACTACTGATTGCCCTGCCTCTACCACGTGGACAGTGGGATGTGTGCCACCACACCTAGTTCCCAAGATTTGTTTACATTTCTTCATTTATTTACAGTAAACTGTACAACCTTGACTGACCAGCTCTTACCTTGACCTTACCTTGACCGTGTGCCCTTTGCTAGTTAACTAGACGAGCTTTAAGCAGCCCCAGGCACTACCTACTCCCCTTGTGTAGCCCCCAGAGGCTTTTTTTTTTTTTTTGGTCCAGACAGTGGTTCCCAAAGACAGCAACCTCTCTCTGTACTTGATTCCCAGGTGCTGTTCCCTTCTCTGCTGGCTCTCTTCTAGTTTACATGAACCTAGAAAAAATCTGGAATGGACCCCAGGGCCGCTTTTCTCACCTGCAGAACTTTGCCAATGTCTGTGTGGTTGCTGCTGTGAGCCAGACTTTCTCCTTTCCCTTTGACACTGTGAAGAGAAAGATGCAGGTGCGGAGCATTGGGGCGGGCAGAGGGTGGGGTGGGGTGGAGGCAGCTTATCATGAAGCATTTGCAGCTGAATAACCACAAAGACTACTTTGATTCCACCTACCTACCTCCCCATCCCGTCTTATAGCCCCTCCACCAATGACATTTTTCTAGAGCTCAGGACTGCTTATGCAAATACTATGCAAACCACTTCTGCTAACCTTCCAGCTACCAGCTTAAGCCAATGCCCATACCTCTTTTTTATGTATCCTTGTCTTCTAGAAAACTTCCAGATGAGTTTCCCCTTTCTTTCCTGGTCCCCAGATATATCCTTTATGGTTCTCCTTCCTACAACACTAGAAAAGGAGGACACTGCAGAATGCAACCTGCTAACTTGCCTTCTTACTGCCACCACAGGGAAGACATAGCGCTCTTTCTTGTCACTCTGCCTTTCCTGACTGGCCTTGACTAAAATAAACCAAGAACCATTCTACTAGGGGCCAGAGAAAGAAACTGCACTTCAAAAGGGTGCAACGGTCCATGCATTGTCCTAACAAATACTGGGGAAACATGTTCACTAGAGAGCACAAAGGAAAAATCAGAGGTAGAGGTTACAAATTGAAAAACTACCTTAGCCTGCATTATTATCAACAAAACCAATCTGATCACTAGTGGGCGTTACCACCACTTTGGCTAATCAGAATCCAAGCAAGACTGACTGTTTTTGCATCTTTCCCTAATCCTGCCCACTCCTTTGGCTTGTCTGCCACCTTGGCCTCTCTTAATGACTTACATGTTCCTGAAGCTCTGTGTGGAAATGAATTTGAGGTCATGTGCATGCCACTTGAAATGAGTAGTCCCACTTGGTTTCTCCACAGGTCTCTTAACTTGTTTCTCTAGTTTCTCAATGCTACTCCCTATTTCCTGTTTCCCTGCTACTGTATCCTTTGGACAGTCTGGCCAGTGCCAAAAAAACCTGAAGGGTCTTGACGTCACAATGCTGTCATCAGACATAATGATACTCCACTCTGTCACTCCGATCCACAAAACATCTCATCTGTCTGCGTTTCTTCTCTCCTGCCCTTGTCCAGATGAACCACTGCCACATTGCTATGACTATAATGCAAAACCTAGTGAACATAACTTTCTAATTTAAAAAGTAGAGCCCATATTCAAACATGGTTTAAAGGGTTGATTTCACATTATGTATGTTTGGTCACAATAAAAAAAAGTAATGTACATGTGGTTGTAGAAATTTGAGGAAATATAGCAAAGCAGAGAAAAAAGGAAAATACCCAATACCTATAGAATCTAATAGTTACTAGTTTTTTCTATGTTCTCTCTCTCTCTGACTCTCTCTCTCTCTCTCTCTCTCTCTCTCTCTCTCTCTCTCTCTCTCTCTCACACACACACACACACACACACACACACACACACACACACACACTACTGACATTATTTTTTTAGAAATTGTATTCAGACTACAAATAAAAGTTGGTAGCTTGCTCTTTTTTTACACACCATTAACTGTAATTTCACCATACAAATGTGTTAAAAAAAAATAGTTAAAACTTCTCAGTTTCTAAATAATGAGGCTAATTCTTAAGGGTAATCGGTTTCTAATTCTTAAGTGTAACAACACTGTACTAAAATCTCTTGTGTTTTTCACATATTACTAGAAATTGACTTAAATGTCACAAGACCTGAATGATTCTAAAGCATCCTTAATTTTTAGGTATTGAGGATTGAGGCCAAGAACATGTGTGAGTTAGACTCGTATTGTACCACTGAGCTACATCCCCTGCCCTTGCATATTTGTGTATGTGCCAAGATCTCCTCAAATTATCAGATGTAATCAAGAACGGTTTCAAACTTGAGAGCTTCCTACCTCAGTCTCCAGGGTACTGGGATTTTTTCAGCATGAGCTCCCATGCCCAGCTCACTTCCTCTCTGATGCTCACGAGAGCTTGTTTTTTTTGTTTGTTATTTTTTTACATGTAATTATTTATTTATGCATTTTATGTGTATTAGTGCTGTCTGCATACACCCCTGTATGACAGAAGAAGGCATCAGACTCCATTAGAGATAGCTATGAGCCATCTCTCCAGCTCTGTTTTTTTATTTTGTATTATTTATTTATTTATTTTATGTGAGTACACTGTAGCTGTCTTCAGACACACCAGAAGAGGGCATCAGATCCCATTACAAATGGTTGTGAGCCACCATGTGGTTGCTGGGAATTGAACTCAGGACCTTTGGAAGAGCGGTCAGTGCTCTTAACCACTAAGCCATCTCTCCAGTCCTGTTCCTATGTCATTAAGACAGGATTTCTCTATGTAACCCTGGCTGTCCTAGAGCTCACTCTGGTCTCAAAACTCAAAGATCTGTCTGCTTCTGCCTCCCAAGGGTTGGGATTAAAGGCATGCACCAATATTCTGACTCTTAATGAAATTCACACTCCAAAAACTTGGAGGCATTCATTTGCACCTGCAGTATGGGACAGTGGTCCATCTCCTATCATGGACATCAACTGTCTCTAATTCATTGTTTACAAGTGAGGTTGCACATTTTTCACAGTTGCCTGTTTGCATTGCTTTATAATTTGTATATGCTCTTTGCCTATTTTTCTGGGATATCTAGATATTCCTATTGTTGGTAACAGGCCTTTGATATTAAAGGTATCACCTTTGCATGTATTCTCTTCCATATCATATTTTCTAATATTTGCCTTAATGCTCCTTATGTGGGATTTTTTTAGATAGAGTCTCACAGTGTGGCCCAGGCTGGTCTGGAACTCACTATGTACCCAAGCTGGCATAAAACGTGTGGCAAACTTCTGCCCTCGGCCTCCTGATTGCTGAAGTTACAGACATTAAACTCCTCTTCCAGGTCTGTTTATGTGTCATGATGTATATATTTTGAAATGTAATATAAGCATATAATTTTGTTTCTAACTTTATTTCTCTGCTTTAAAGGTCTGCCCTCACAATCCTTTTAGTCAGTACAATCCAGAACCTCAAACATGCTAGGAAGGGCTCTACCACTGAGTTATGTCCCTAGCCCCCAGCCCTATGGCTAGTCACCTATTTGATCCTTAAGTACATTTTATTATAACTTCAACACTTAGCATTTTAATATATTCAGAATTTGTAGTTTGCCAATTGCTTGTGCAGCATTTGAAAATAATCTTTCTTTTCCCACCTTCATTGTGATGTGGCTTTTACCACACGGTGAGCACGTTTTCCCAGGGTCTCCATGTCTGGCAGAGTGTTCTGCTCAGTTGTCCTCTAGACTGTCCTTGCATCAATGCCACATCTTTCTAACATGCCCCTAACTTCACTACTCTTCATTACAACATTTTCTTGGTTTTTTGCAGTCATTTGTCCTTCCTGGTAAACTTCAAATTTGTCTTGTGTTTAGGATGGAAATTGCAGTATAAACTTGCAGTAATTTATGTAAAACATTTCATTTTTCCTTCAGGACCACAGTATGTAGCCCTCATTTAGTTCCAGTCTTCTTTCTTTAGGTTTAATCATATGAGACTGCTACTATCCAACCTGTTTAACATATTCAAATGCTAACTTCATAAATTTCAATCCTAGGAAAATGTTTTCTTATCCGGGCAATGGAGGGGCATGGCTTTAATCTCAGCTCTCAGGAGGCAGAGGCAGGTGGATCTCTATGAGTTCAAGGCCAGCCTGGTCTACAGAGTGAGTTCCAGGACAGACAGACAGGGGTACACAGAGAAACCCTGTCTCAAGAGAGAGAGAGAGAGAGAGAGAGAGAGAGAGAGAGAGAGAGAGAGAGAGAGAGAGAGAGAGTCTCTTACTGCCAGTGACATCCCAACATTTTCTCACCTCTTTTTAAGTCTATCCTAGTTTATATAAAGTTTGGTGAGCTTATCTACTAATGGACCTTCCTAAAATAGAGCCCTGAGACCTGGGGGCCAGGCTAGTCGTCAGAAAGTGTTTCAGGTAAAGTTCAGTGATATCTGGATGTGAAGCTGAGAGATCTTGGTCTTCTCCATAAATCTTCAGCTTTTATTTTCTCTTTCTGGGGGCTGAAAGAATGACTTTCTCTAGGAGACTCTAGTCAACGCTACATTCTGCACTACAATATTACCTTACCATAATAATCTGCTCCAACCAGGGTATAAGATACACTGAGAGTGAGAATTTGAGTGTAGTCCTAATCATTTTCCCTTTGTGTGGGAACTGTATAGATAACGCATATATAGTGTGTCAAGATACTGCAGTCACAGCTGAGTATGGTGATGCTTGGCTGTGATCTCAGTGACAGAGACAGGAAGATCTTATCATCTACATAGCCAGTTTGAGAGTAGCCTCAAGAAACCGAAGACAGAAAAAATAGCTTTCAAAGAAATGTAAAGTCATAGTGGTTGCTTTTAAAAACACAAGGAAGTTGTACTATAAAATAGGATTGGCATCTAATTATGACTAATGTCATAAATGTCAACTGAAAATATAGTAACTCAACTAATATGACTCAGTAAAAATTTTGTTTTTCATGGGCTAATAAATATAATAGCTTGTCCATTTTATATATATATATATATATATATATATATATATTTTTTTTTTTTTTTTTTTTTTTTTTTTTAATTAACACCCAGGATAGAGCCACAAGTTTTTTAAATGCAAACACGGCATTACCTTCTCTAGCCACTAGGTGTCACTGCAGTAAACACAATGTATCTGAGCCATAGAAAGCTATGAACCAGCCACTTCGTGAGTTACCAACCTCACAGTCCCAGCTCAGAATTATTTTCAGTTAGGAAGATAAGGAGCTAGAAGCAATAGGAAACACCTCAAGTTTTTTTTTTTTCTGTAAAGCACAAAATGCAATATTCATCAAGAAGAGAGCCATACGAACCACCTGCCCCCTCTGGATCAGGCAGGTTTATACACTTGATTTGTCCCAAGGGCAACAAGCTGCTGTGACCTGAACACAGTTAATGGTAACATTTGCATTCCATTGGTTTTCTCCGTGGCACTGCCCAACATGAAGCAAATCAACAGCAGGTGCCTGGTGGATAGCCAACTGAACAGGGAGTTTTTCCCAGCACCCTCAGTGGCTGGCGCCTTTGTCTGAGGGCCTAGCTGTCTTCGTGGGCTTTTATCCAGACACTCGCACATACAATCTGTCTGTCTAATAGCATGCCAGATTGGAACTATTCTGAACATTAATGACAATAATCAGAAGTCTTGTTTAGTCACCTGAGCCCTTCCTTCACCAGGCTTACATTCACTTAATTCTGCTTTTCTTTTTCCTTGCTTGGCCTGCTACAGGATGGAGAGGTAAATAATTTATGCATGCGCATGTTTGGAGAGAAGGCTTGGGGGGGGGGAGAAGGGTCAGTTGTATGTGGAGTGAAGCGCCTCTACCTCTTGTGCTTTCACGGACCCTAATACCGCTGTGCTTTTCCACTCATCTGTACACTTTAACCCAAGCTCTTCTTGATGCAGCCTGGCCCTTCTCTCTGGATCTCTACCTGGCTAAGACCCTGGGCCAGAAGATGCTGGCAGCACTAAGTGTAAGCTGGACATAATGGCATAACCTTTAGGGAGGCAGAGGCAAGTGGATTTTTGTGACTTTGAGGATAATCTTGTCTACATAGCAAGTTCAAAGCCAGCCAGACCTACACAGTGGGACACTGTCTCAAAGGGGGTGAGGGGTGAAGAAAAGGAAAGGATTCAATAAAAGAAAACATATGATGAAAAAAATACTGACAAAAATATTTTATGTGATTAATCTGTAAGCCCTACTAAGAACTGAAGAATTCTGAAAAAAAAAATCACCCTATAATGGTCTGGTAGACAGGCATATTTGAAAGAGACAGTGAGACGGCTGGGAAGCACTTTGCTGGGAATCTGGGGAACAGCCTCAAACAAACCTGGAGTCTGAGGCCTTCTAAAGTACTCAGGAAGGAGGTCTGTGTGCACCCCCTCCACTCTGTTGCCCATATTAGGTATCTCCATTTCATCAAATACAAACCCGTGTGTCACCCTGTTGATTTATACACCGGTGGACTTTGCCCCCACCACAACTCACAAGGTAAGCAGGATTAGGCCAGGTCAGCATTTGAACTGAAAGTGCATAAAATGAAGGACAAAGGTGGTATCCAAGTGGCACGGTTCAGTGAGCAGAACACACATGGTCAGTGAATAAACAGAGGCCCCAGCCTGCTCAAATAGACTCCAATCTGACAGCGATGGTTACCACCTTGAGCAACCTTTGCTGAGCAGGACGCATTCACTCCGTTTACCCACTCAGAGCTTCTCATGCTCCATTCTGTGTCTTCACCCCCACCTCCCTCCTCAGTCCTGGGCTATTCATGATCACTTCCAGGCCACTGTCTATCAAAGTTACTCTGGTTCCCCTAAAACTGTCTTCCTAGAGTTTCCCCTTTCTGGGCCATCATTGTCCCAAGCTAAGCATCCAGAAGTTACATTTGGCTCTGCTGCCCCTTCATCCAACCAACCCACAGCCCAGTTGCTTCTGCATTCATGTCTCCCACATGGGTCCTTTTTCTTATTGCCCAGAGTCCAATCGAAGGCCTTATCAGTGCATACTGCAGCACAAACTGTTCTCTAGGATTGATTCTAAAAGTGACCATTAGCACTGAGCAGGAAGATATGGTAGGCATTATGTCATCCAATTCTTACAACAATCTACAAAATGAGCAATGTTATTACTATACCTGTTTTATTGCATGTGTCTGTCTTCGTGTGTGTGTGTGTGTGTGTGTGTGTGTGTGTGTGTGTGTGTGTGTGTGTTTGTGTGTGTGTGTCACGGTGCATATAAGTCAGATAACTTGAGGGAGTCGGTGTCTCTGTCCACCACAAATCACCAAGTCTTGGCAGCAAGCACTTTTTACCTGTTGAGCCATCTTGCCTATTGAGATGAAAAAACCGAGGCCTCGAAGGTTCTCTGGATTACAAGCCCATCTTTGAGCAACAGAACTGGGATAAAAGCCATGCAGTTTGGCTCTAGGATCACTTCAGTCCCAGCAGCCTAGTCCATGGGTTTCTTGCAGGACAAATGTCAGTGTTGCGCCTTCTCCATCACCTTTAGAGAAGAAAGGACAGGCCCATTAGTCTGGCGTATTTCCCTCCCCACCTTCACTGTTCGTGTTGTATAGAGGCCCTTTGTATAGGGAGTTGCAGAATCAAATGTCTGTAAGAATTCAGAAGCAGCATGGACTGGAGAGCCAGGGAGACCCAGATAACCGGCACTCAGCCCCAAACAATAAGCCTTTAAATGCATTCTTAGCCTTCGTGCCTTTTGAAAGCATTCTGGAGAACTAAACTCGGTGCACAGAATGTGATTAGCATTTAAATATGTGTAGCAGAAAAGAGTGAAGTGAGCCTGTGGAGGCTGCTGCTAAGCTGCCAGAGTCTGCTCAGAAGGATGGTTGTTATTTAGAAGTGCAAGCCTGGTTTTCAAGGGAGCCCCTAAATCTAGATTTTTCTGTAAAATATTTTTTTTCAGATTACAAATAAAAAGTACTGATTGGGCAAAGGAAAACATGCCTTCTCTTGGCCTCTGTTCAATTGAAGCATCCAGTTGCAATAGTGAAGAAGTTCCCCTCCCCCAGGCCCTGAAGGCCAAATGTATTTTATATTCCAGTCAACAGGCCTTTGTTCCTGCAGCCACCTCTCTCTGCCTGAGTATCACTTTGGTCCCTGTAAAGGCTCAACTGAGCTTACCTTGGTAGTAGTATATCTATTAATTTTGTTTGCTGGATTTTCCCACTATAAGACACTTAGTTTCAGATAATAGGTAAAGGCAGATTTAAGCCTTTGAGAACCACAGTGCAGGCACTCCAGCCCACTTCTAAGGGCGTCCTGGAGAAGAAGAAACTCAATGAACTGAAAAGGTGGATGCTGTTTTTCACTGACTCCCACTTTCATTCTCATGTCTACGGGAACAGGAGTTGTATTCCCAAAGATCGTGGGTAACTCTTAAAGGATGCTGTTTTAGTCTCTCCATGGATCCTCTCACACTGACAATTTCCTTTCCATAGCAATTTTTTTCCTATCTCCCCATTTTTTTTATGTCAACATTATTGCTCTACTGTCCCTTCCCAGCCAAAACTACCTCTTGATAGAGGCTATCTTATTGTCCCAAGTAGAAGTAGTCTCCTCAATCTCGGTGTCTTTATTTGCTTAGTTTTGAGCACCCCTACTCGGGAACTCTGAAATTCAAAATGCACTAAAGAAACTTCAAGCATCTACTCGATGGGAAACTCTGCAACTGACCTCAAGGAAAAGACTGTAGATAGGGCTGGGGAGATGGCTATTACATATGCTCAGGGACTTCAGCTTGAATTCCCCAAACCAATATAAAGCTAGGCATGGTAGTAGTGTGCATCTGTATTTCCAGCACTCCTGTGTTGAGATAGGGAGAGGAATGAAAAGAATCCACAGAAACTCATGGTCCAGATAGCCTCCCATATACAGCGGTAAACAGAGATGCTGTGTATCTAATAAGTTTGAAGCGAGGACCGCATCTGAGATTGTCCTCTAACCTCCACATGTAAGCCACGGCACACATGTACCAGCACACAGACTCCATATACACATGCATATGCATATGTAATAATAAACATAAAAATTTAATAAGACTGCTTGTATAAAGTTACCTTCATGCTTTATAAAATAAAGCATATATGAAACATAAGTGAATTTCATGCTTAAATTTTGCTCCCATTCAGAGATCTCTCTTTATGTACAAGTACTCCAAAATTAAGAGATACTCAAAATTTGAGGTACTTCTTATCTCAGTCATTTTAAATAAAGGATACTCGACCTAGAAAGCTCTTTTATGCATGTCACAAGATCCTTTATATTATAAACGTTTTCTTTTCTCTAAACTGCTAGCTCTTTGCCCATGGGAAGTATATGTTATACTTTTGTGTATCCCTATAACATGCATCCCACCCTCCCATCACTGTGCATGGATCTGACAAATCACACCACCATCCAATTCATAGTCCTTAGGTGACTGCCTTCAGGAAATGTAGGAATGTATATGACTCTGCTGTTCTTTACTGAAGCTTTTGCATGAATATTTGTGCAAGACAATAATAACAGGAAAAGCCTACCCTGGGTTAAGGAATTGTAACTGTATTACCATTTGTTGGTCAAATAATATGTGTGTGTGTGTGTGTGTGTGTATGTAGCAGATTCCTAATTCATTTAATCCTCTTTATCAACCTCCAAAATAGGTACTATTACGGCTCTAATTTCATGGGTGGGAAAATGAGGCACAGAAAGGGGAAGCTACTTGCTCAGAAGTCACTTGGCTAGTATATGTTAAAGTTGGCTCTCTCCTTCCTCCCGGCTTCCCTTTATCCACCAGGAAGTACAGGGATCCTTCCTAGATGCTAGGTAATTTGTTAATTTAGCCTTTCATTCCTTTGCCTCTGCTGAGATGGCTTTTTGGACACTAATCTTATTCCTACGGGCTCTGGCCTCGTGATCTTATTATCTTCCAAAGGCTCCACCCCCTGAAACATTACATGGGGTCAGGATTTCAACACAGAAATTGGAAGGAAACACAAATATTTGGACTTTAATGAGCCTGGTTTTGGCCAGAAACTTGTTACTTCAAATTAAAGAGGGGAAAAAATTCTTAGGAATACTACAGGATCCTGGAGGTTGGACTCAGCAG
Source organism: Micromys minutus (assembly GCF_963924665.1). Classification (NCBI taxonomy): domain Eukaryota; kingdom Metazoa; phylum Chordata; class Mammalia; order Rodentia; family Muridae; genus Micromys; species Micromys minutus. Next base: position 91,076,439 of record NC_137970.1, read on the forward strand.
CCTGTCATTGGAAGCTCCATTGGCAACATTAACAAGCTGTCCACTGTAAGACGAAACAGAGCACAGGTATAGACTGTTCCTCAGCCACAAGACTGATCAAGCTGATCAGAGGACTGGAAGAAAGTCCTTAGTGCCCTGGAAGGAGCAGCAGCAAGACACCAGGAAAGGTAAGGAAAGTGTTGTCCCGGTCACTAGTAGAAGATGCTAACCAAGTTTAATAGTTCTGTCTACTTGAGCCTCTCCTGGTTGGAACAGCATCTATTCTTAGTAAGAAAATGCATGTTTTCCTAAAAGACCACTTACCTGTCCTGACATACAGTGTGGAGTGCTGAGTACTGACCTCTCAGAGAGTTGAGGGACACTGACCCTTGCCTTTGTTGCAGTCTCACTGAAGTCTGGCCCCTTTGAGGACTCACTTCTGCCCAAGGGAGTAGCATTGCCTTAGCAGCCAGAAGTGAAGGATGCTTTGTCAGGGCAGGTGAATGGCTGAACATCCATTAGGCAACATAGGGATTTTAGGAGAGCTTTGTTATTAAAGTGAAGGGGAAAAAAACTTTTGTTCTCTTAAAAAATATGCAATGCCCTAAACACTTTGGGGATAGCAGTTATTGTTCAGGGAAACAAGACTGTCCCTAGAGGGCAGGCAAGGAGGGAATAAGGAGGTGATTTCCCTGTTCCACCGAACTGAGCACAGCTCATTGCCCTTTTCTCCTGACCTGAGCTGGCTGGTTCCTTTGAAAACGATAAAAATCTGGGAGTCCAAACAGCCACCCAGTGCTAGGCTCTGTCTAAACACTAACAGCAGGTAAGATAAGACCTCCCACCTCTGTCCCCAAAAAGAGCAAGCAAAGATAAGGGAAAGAGAAGGTCTCAGAAAACATCTACTGTCAACAAGAAAGGTCAGCAGCTACCCGGGAAGCCTCTGCTATCTGAAGGCTGTGAACAATGCTGTTAACTAATAACACTGCTCGCTTGCAGCCAGTTTTGGAGATGAAGCACCTATTTTCATCAACTCTATCCCCCCATATAGTTGTCAGTTACTTATGGCTGTGTCCTCCCTGGGCAGATTAGCTCACAGGGGTAATAACATGGGCATTGAATCTAGCAGGGCCCTTAATCCTGCTGGTGGACACAGGCCCTCTCTGAGCCTCATATCCCTCACCTATACAGTGTGAAACAGAGGACTGTGCTTTCTTCGTGTACCTGTGCAAAAGACTGAATTAGGTTATTGAACATAGGCATATTGCAAATGCTGCTCTCACTGTGCTTGGAGCACCTCTTCAGGATCTATGCATAGATCACACAGGAGCCCTGATTACAACTCTATAAAGCCAACCCAGGTGCACTTCTGTTTCCAGAACTTACTATCAATACACAAATGAGCCAGGCTAACAAAACCTTAGTAGCCCCTTGATAGCTAATAAGTAGTGATGGCAGAGGTCATTATTCTTCTGTTGGGTAGTTTAATAAGCATTTATTAGGCAGGCCCAGTGGTGCAAGCCTGGAGTGGCTGAGGCAGGAGGCAGGAAGATCATGAATTCAAGGCCTGTCTTGACACTTGACAACAGAGTAAGTTCAGCCTGGGTAATTTGGTGAGACTCAGTCTCAATTTTTAAAACATTTTCTTATACTGTGTGTGTGTGTGTGTGTGTGTGTGTGTGAGAGAGAGAGAGAGAGAGAGAGAGAGAGAGAGAGAGAGAGAGAGAGAGACAGACAGACAGACAGACAGACAGACAGACAGACAGACAGAGCGAGCATTCATGTGGTGGTCCAAGGACAATCCAGAGGTGTCAGTTCTCCCCTTCCACCACATAGACTCTAGGCTGTTAGCCTTGCCTGCATGTGCCCTTACTGGCTAGGCCGCCTCACCAGGCCACAGTTTTAAAATAATACAGGGATATAGCTCGGTTGAAAAGTACTTGCCTGACATTCACATGGCCGAGTTCCATCCCCAGTACAGACCTTTACTGAGAGGCCATGAAACACCAGTTCTGTATATACCTGGATGTCCTCAACCTCCTGGAAATTGTCGTCTTCTGAATTTGTATTCTTCATGTACCTTCTCCCTCCCAATCAAGATGTCGCTGTCAGAGTTTGCTCTTAGAAAATTTAGCCATGGCTGCTGCTGTGTAGGTCTTCTGTGGCTCAAACCCCTGGGCCTCTGCCCAGTCCACCCACGCTTCCTCACAGACTGTTCACCTGCACCTCAGTTTCTTTCTCCTGGAAACTCCGCTGTGCTCTAGGCTTCCCCACTGAAAGCCTTCAGTGGCCACACTGGCATTGACCGTACTCCTCTCTTCCCAAGCACAAAACCAACCTGCTCTGGTTGTTCACCTTTCCTGAAATGATGGCAGTCTTTCAGAGCAGCTCGTTGTCCCTCAGGCCTGATGCTGAAATGCAAGACATTTGCCCTGGCAGAATCAAGATGAGCTCAGAGGCACACTGCTGCAGGCCAGACAGCCATGCCCACTGTGCAAATGCCTCTACAGTAGAGCAAGGGCTCCTCAGCTATGAGACAACATAAGTCATGTGGGTCACAAGACAAAAAATGACCTGTTTACTTCACTACTATTGGCCTGCATTGCCACTACTGTTTAATTGTTGGATCTAGTTTCATTTCTGTAATTGTAATAAAAGCAACTCAGAAGGTTTTATTCAGCTTACAGTTCTAGGTTATATATAGTCTATTATTGTGAGAAACTTGAAACATATCTATAGTCAAAAGCATACAGAATAAACCCATGGATTGATTGACCCTTCCTTCTTTCCTTCAAGCTCACTTAGGTTTCTTTACTTTTTTTAAAGATTTATTTTATTTTATGAGTATACTGTTGCTATCTTCAGACACACCAGAAGAGGGCATCAGATCTCATTACAGATGGTTGTGAGCCACCATGTGGTTGCTGGGAATTGAACTCAGGACCTTTGGAAGAGCAGTCAGTGCCCTTAACCGCTGAGCCGTCTCTCCAGCCTGGTTTCTTTGCTTTTATGCAGTTTAGGGTCCAGGCTAGGGACTAGTGCTGTCCACAGTGAAACAGTTCTTCCTACATCAATCAACAATCAGGACAGTCCCCTGCAGACATGCCCACAGGCCAGTGTGATCATGTAATTCCTCATTAAGACTCTAGGCTCTACCAAAGTGACAATTAAACCAGCACAGTGTTTGCTAAACGATTCGAGGCTCTTCCACATATATGCCTCAGATGGTTTCAGAAATGCACATTTTGCCTTAAAGTTGAATTCTGCATATCTCCAGAAAATAAAGGTCATTTCCCATCAACAAGTTGAAAAGTTCTGAGCTCCTGTTAGCTTCATTGACAGACCATCTTTTTTCTACTTATTTTCCCCTTCTCTTCCCTGACACACTGATCTTGAACTGCTGGCCTCATGTGTTCCTCCTCACCCCACCCCAGACTATACTTTGTCTTACTATCTTAAAGCCCTTACAGTGAAATTTTCTTTTCACCAGGTAATACAAGCACACGAAATCCAAAAGGTGGCATAAACGGACACTGAAAACCAAGTGTCCTCAGCCTGCGCGCCCTCCCACCCAGTTCTCTCCCAGAATCAACACTAAGGTTACCACTTTCTCACATATATCTTTCCAAAGATGGCTTATGCAAAGGTCTCCATAAATGTACAGGTGTCTCCTTTATGATTTTACATAGTTAGTAATATGCATGCATATTCTTCTACACCCTTTCTTTTTCACTAAAAAATTGTCTTGCTGGTGATACCCTATCCACCAGATGGAGCAGCCGAATATTTTAATTATGACATAATATTCTCTAGCATGGTATCTTATTTCCTACTGGTGAACACTTAGACTTATCTCCACTCTTTCGTTGTTATACTATCACTGCAGTAGCAAATACCCTTGTAATATATAGTTTCATATATGTGCGGATATAACTGTAGGATAAATTTCTTGAAGTAGTAGTATTTTGACCAAAAGAGTACATGGTGGGCTGGATATAAAGTCATTTGGTGGAGTCCTTGTTTGATATGCATGAAGCCCTAGGTTCCATGCCTAGCACCTAATAAACTGGATGAGGTGGTAAATGCCTGTAACCCCAGTACTTAGGAAGTAGAAGCAGAAGAATCAGAAGTTCAAGGTCATTATCAACCACACAGTGAGTTCAAAGTCAGCTTGGATTTCATATCACGCTGTTATCAAAAACATCGGAGAATATATATATATATATATATATATATATATATATATATATATATATATAAAATACATATATATGTGTGTGTGTGTGTATGTATGTATGTATGTGTGTTAATATTGTAAATATTGTCAAACTATATCAGTGGTTTGTGGAAAGAATATTTAGTGAGTACTACCTCTTCTGGAAGGCCTGGGAAGTTTAGCACAGAAATATTCAAATGTTTAGCTTTGAAATGTTTGTCTATCACTTTAATGTAAGTGTGCCCCTCCTTTTTCTGTGCACTTTTGGGAAAGACCCATGTCAGGACAGATGTGGTAACTGGCCCTGTGGTATTTGTGGTCACAGTAGGATAGGGACTAGGAAGAGGACATGAGGAAAAAATAATTATAGACAACAGATCACATTGTTATCAAGTACCATGAAGAACATGGTGACCAAAAAAGTGTTTGATAAGCTTAGTCTGGGTAGCTTCTATTTCTTCTGATCATTACGAGAACTTGTCAAGACCGAGGGAACGGCAGAAGGTACGTGGAGTTTGTACAGCTGTAAGGGTTGCATAAACTACAAAGGGTCTTCAAGGTCATTTCATGTCAGTCTCCACTGTAGACTATGAGGAACTAAGGTCTAAAGAAGTCAGTGACTTAGTCAAGGTGACAGTGATAGTGGCAGAGCCAGGCCTAGTTCTTATGGTTTCTTCCAGGTGATGTTACTGAGGATTGAGGATTAGCCTAAGAGTTGTCTGGCTTTGTGTAGAAGAAGCCTTGAGTTCAGGCCTTTATGATTAGCCATCTACTATGCTCTGTTTCTCTTTGCTAGTAAGACACAATTTAAGAACACAGCAATCTAGCATTCCAGTCTAGCAGGTTGGTTTGGTCTTCAGCATACTTGTCTCTCCTCCAAGTTTAGATAATTATAATAATGACCTTAATGATGGCAGTTACTTATTTAGTGCTTGCTCTTTATCAAGTATAGTTCTAAGCACTTTGCATGTACTAAATTACTTAATATGAACAACAATTCTATAAGGTACATATTATTACTACTCCATTTTACCGAAAAGGGGGGGGCTCATACAGATCAAGTCATTTGCTGAAGGTCACAGGTGTGAGTTATTACAAGCCGTCTAGCTCCAGAGCCCCAAGCCTGCCGTGAAAGTAGCAATTTGTTTTCTACTTTTTAAAAAAAAGAAAGAAAGTAGCAAGCCCTCTAGTGAGGTACAGTAAGGATGTAGATGAGAGAGTGGATGGGACAGGAAAGCTGAATGAATCAAGAATTGGGCTACTTACTGACAAACAAAAGAGGACTGAATGAACCCAAAAGAGTACTTGCTTAGGATATTACAGGGTTCTAGATTCCGTCCCTAACACCTCAAAAAAAAAAAGTACCAAAGAAACAACATGTGGCCACATCAAAGACAAAGGCATCTTACAGTCCTATTCACCTGTTAGCTTCATGTTCTTTGCTCCCATTTGCTCCTTCCCTCTCCCTCCTCTTTTCCTTGTTCCTTCTTTACCTCCTCACCCCTAATGATGTGAGCTTTTCCAAATTGGTCCACATCAAATGTCTGCACATGTGTGTGGAAGTCAGAGGTCAATATTGGGGGGTGTTGTTCCTCAGAAGTCATCCACCTTGTTTTTAGAGATAATCTCTCACTGAGACCTTGCCCAAGGCAAGTAGGCTTGGATGTCTGGCCACTGAGCCCCAGTCTCTGCCTCACTAGCACTAGAATAAGCATGGATCATCAAGCCCATCTTTTCAGCTGGGTGATGAAAATTGAAACAAGACCTTCTTGGCAACAGACATCTTACTGTCTGCCCTCTATCTCCAGGCCCTTTTTGTTTCTTTTCTTTGAGACAGGGTCTCACATATCCCAGGCTGGCCTTGAACTTGATAATAGCGGAGGGTGACCTTGAAGTTTGGATACTGCTGCCTTCACCCCCCCCAATGCTACAATTACAGACGTGTATCATCATGCCCAGTTCATGTGGTGCTGGAGATGGAGCCCAAGATTTTGTTAGAGTGCTAAACAACCACTAAGTCTTATGGCTTTTTTGTTTGTTTGTTTGTTTGTTTTGTTTTTTTGTTTTTTTTTTTGCTCCCATTCTGAAAATCCATGCCACTGGTCCCTCAGCTTATCCTCAACCCCACACACTCCCTGTGGTTCATATTCAGCTGAAGATGAATGCACGGAAGGGCAGGTGGGGGCCACAGAAAGTCCATGGCCCGCCTGTGCTGCTCCTCAGCCTGCAGAGCCAGTCTTCTGGATGTCCTTTGTATATCCTTCATAACAGCTTTTTCAAATTTTACCAGGCTCCTCACTGCACACCCATCACCTCCCCCGGAGGCAGGTAGCCTGGCTGGCTCTTTCCTGGGGAAAAGAGAGTGATAACCAGATTCAACCTTTGGAATCTTTTCATGATATCCCTCCTTCTTGGTGGTGTCCTGGGTGTCACACTTCAAGTTCTTCTTGGGCACCATTCCTCCTTAACAGATGAATAAATTCAAGTCCCACCCATGTGACAAACAATTTCTTCCTCCAATCCAAACTTTGCCTTTCAGAACATTGCCCACTCTTATTCCCAACTCAACACAGCCAAAGTAGTTTGTTCTGATGCAGAGTTCTAACAGTGTGGACGGATATATAAATGTGTGTGACTGCTGCTTCCACCATTAGGACATAGAACTGTTCCATCAGTCCCTCAGTTCTAATGTGCCATCCCTTTGCAGTCAAGGCCTCTAGGACCACTCCTACAATGGTAACACTCTGTGTGCTCCCCATCCCTGTAGTTTTATCTTCTGAGAATAGCTTCCTCAGTGTGGTGACTCTAGAGTTCATCTGTACTGTTGTATTCAGCAATAGCTTATTATTTCTGTTTTTTAAAGATGTATGTTTAAATGTATATTTAATTCTATGTGTCTGTGTATGTCTGTGTGTGGATATGTACACAAGTGTGTGCCTACAGAGATCAGAAAATGGTATTGGATTTCCCTGGAGCTGAGTTACAGGCAGTTGTGAGCTATCTGTCGTATCTATTCGTTGCAAGGAGTTATCGGTGCTGGGAATTGAATTTAGTCCTCTGTAAGAGCAACAAATTCTCTTAACCACTGAACCATCTCTCCGGGACTGATTTCTTCTTTCTTTTTCATACATTTGTTTTATTATTTTAAATTATGTGTATGTGGAGGGTAGGTGTACACTCCTGTGTGGGCATGCCTGCCTCTGCCTCATAAGTACTGAGATTAATGCAACAAGAAAGTTACTTTTTTTATGAAAAACATGATTTTCTTAAAGATTTACTTATTTATTATAAGTACACTGTCACTGTCTTCAGACACATCAGAAGGGGGCATCAGATCTCATTACAGATGGTTGTGAGCTACCATGTGGTTGCTGGGAATTGAACTCAGGACCTCTGGAAGAGCAATCAGTGCTCTTAACTGCTGAGCCATCTCTCCAGCTCCCCCTCCCACCCTTTTTTAAAGTTCCCTAATAGTAAGGCTGGACTAAACTGAACCACCAGGTGTCAGTCTCCAGTAGAAGGGTGGCCAGAAGGTCCATAGATGAGAACTGGAAAAGGACTATGGAGCAGCTTGAGGCCTGGATAAGTACTTTTGTCATACAGTGTAGGGGACAAGAATAGGCAGTCAGAAGAATGCCATAATCACTCTGTTCTTAACCCTGTGACATTTGTGGTATGGGAAAATCAGCCCCTATTTGGTGGTTTCCCAGAAGAGAGATCAGTTAAGGAGTCAGGAGGGAATTAAAAAAGATTAAAGTCTGGGACTGGAGAGATGGCTCAGTGGTTAAGAGTGGTCTGCTCTTCCAGAGGACCCAGGCTCAGCAAGGACATGGCAGCTCACAACCATATATAACTTCTGTTCTAAGGAGACCTGATGCCCTCACACGTACATGGTACACAGACATATATATGCATATGCAGGCAAATCATATATATGTATATGATTTTCATATATATATATATATATATATATATATATATATATATATATATATGAAAAAAATAAATAAGGTTAAAGGCATAGGACTATGTAACAGGTCCATTGGGCATAGGCTAGATTGGAATGTAAGTATGAGATTGAGTCTATCTCAAATGCCTACTTTCTTTTAAACAAAATACACCACAAATATGTGAATGAGGCATGGTTCTATAGCAAATTAATATTAATTCTAAATTAGTAGCTCACACCTGTAATCTCAGCATTCAAGAGACTGAAACAAAAGTATGGTAAAGTTCCAGCCAATCTGAGCTACATAAGCAAGACTGTGTCTCAAAACACACTCATTCTAAGACTATGGAGGAAGATGAACTCTGAAGTTACTACTTTTTGCCACCATTTTGGCACAAAGCATCCAGAGTCCAGACTTGAGACCCTTTTTACTTTGTGTAGGACATTTACTTCCCAGCACTCACATCACTTCCCTGTACCTTCTATGTCCTGCCAGGCTCAAAGTCCTTATCTTCCCCACTATGGAGGAGTAGATGTCCACTTCTCAGGAGCAGCTGATTGCTTCCGGCAGATAGTGAAGACCCAAGGGGTACTGGGGCTCTGGAATGGACTGACAGCTAACTTACTAAAGGTGAGAACAGTGGCCAGTCTCCTGCTTCTCTGCCTCTTTCAGTTCTTTCCCTTCTTTTCTTCTCCATAAAATTTCAACTAGCACTAATAGATGATATGCAGCAACCCTGATGAATGTAATGGTTTAGAATCTAATACCACACCCTTGAAGAGCTGAGCATTTAGTATCAACTGGAAGTTTCCAACACTAGGACATATGGACCCCTCTGTGAGGAGAATACAGCCCCCACCTAAAATAGTCTGCAGAAGTATGACTATAATACATGAATATATCATAGTCCCATAGACTTCTGTAACCAGAATTAAGAACAAGAACTCTGGACTCGCCTTGTGTAAATAAGACCAACATATAGTGATGAGCAATGGCCAATCAACTACATGGATTTTAATGCTTACACAGGGCATACCCTTCGGTGGTTCTGAAATCTTTCATCCCCTTCCACACTGGACCAGTTTTCCTTTTTCCATAGTCTTTGATTCCAAAAGGAATTAGCATGTAGCACTGCCTTTGGCTATCATCTTAGTTTACTCTTGTGTAACTCTACTGCAGAAGGACCTTCTTGTAAGAGTTCAAAATATGGCTCCAAAGTGTTGAGTTCAGTTCAGGGCAGCTTCCCCATTCTGTTAATTAAACTTTGGGACATTGAAACTGGCTAATGGAAATGACTGAATAGAGAAGATTACTCTATTCATATACTTTCTAGTCTACATCAATAAAAAATTAAAATTTAATTTTTTTAATTTAAAAAGTTGTTTAACATTTAGGCTGCAGAGGTAGCTCAGTGGTTAAGTGTGTTGGCTGCTTTTCCAGATAACCAGAGTTTAGTTCCCAGTATCCATGTTGAAAGGCTCAGTATCACACAAAACTCTATCTCCTAGGGATCCAAAACCCTCTTGTGGCCCCCTTGGGTCCCCACACTCACACAGAACACAGATGGATAAATAAAGATAAGTCTTTTCTTTTGAAGAATTTAACACAGTTTTCATTTTCTGTTTTAACAGGTAGTTCCATACTTTGGAGTTATGTTTAGCATGTTTGAATTCTGTAAGAGAATTTTTCTTTATCAAAATGGTTACACCTTGTCCCCCCTGACCTATAAACTGACCCCAGGAGTGGACCAAAGTTTGAAGCCCCAAGAGTTACGAGAGTTAAAGAAGTTCTTTAAACCCAGCAAACTGCACTCGAAAAAACCAACTCTGTAAACTGAATGGAACTACACTGGTAGAGGCACAGTCACAGATGACTATGATCTCTTAACTGCACATCTGGAGGAGGAAGAGGAAACGAGAGCACTAGACCATACATCACCTCGGAACCTCAGAGTTTCCTGTGAATACCTGTGCTTTGAGAAGCTTCTCTGACACTGTCCTGTCACAGTGGCATCCCCACAGACTATAAGAAAGCCTAGAGGTAATCAGATGTGCAACATACCCTCTGAGGAGAAACACAGTGCAAAGAAGCCTAGCCTCAACGCTTCAGAGCATCTTGTAACTGAGGCAGCAGAGCAGACTGTGGCACAAGCCCAGTCACAGAAGTCCCCATGGAGTAGGGCAAGTTTCAGTGTCTTTGACCTGTGGCTTCCCCACACAGACTTCTTAAACTCGTTCCTTTGCTAGCTTCTGAGAGCACAAACCACCATGTAGGTTAGGACTTATCAAAATCTCCAATTAAAAGCTTTTTGTTGTTGTTGTTGCTTTTCAAATGATCTTGTTACAAAGTCCAGGCTGCCATCGGGTGCTTGTATGATGCTCCAGCCAAGACTCCTAGGTGGCTGGCATTAAAAGTATGTTCTGCCACACTAGAAACCTAGAGCCCTAATTCTTCATTGAAAAACCAAACATCCCAAGCCTTTCTAGCTTTTATTTCAAGAAGGCAGTTTTCTCCAGGATTTCTATCTCCAATCCTTGACCCCCAACCCCGAGTCAAGGTTTCTCTGTATTTCCTGACTATCCTGGGACTCACTATGTAGACCAGGCCAGTCTTGAACTCACAGGGATCTGCCTGACTCTGCCTCCCAAGTGCTGGAATTAAAGGTGTGCAACACCGCAGCCTGGCTCTCAGGACTTCTTAATGATGCACTGAGATAGATTCCTGACTACTGAAGCTATGTACAGTTTCAGTGACTTTAATTATCTGCCTTTTTAACTTACTATATAAGCATACCCTGAAAATTATTTAATCATATTCCATTATTTTCACAAAATGTCCTAGTTGCCTAGAAAATATCAGATAGAAGATATGACACACATACTCTCCCAAAATGTCATTAAATTAAAATCCTTTTAGATTAATAACCCATTATACAGTTTTGGTTTTAGATATTTTTATGTAATTAAACAGGGATTCCATGTCAAATTTATATGGCTGTACTTTTCAAATATTACCAACCAATGTATTTCTAAAATGCATTAATATGTAACTAGATTGCCCAGCTAAGGCAAGAGGATCATGAGTTCAAGGCCAGCCATAGCTATATAAGTACGTTCAAGTTCTTCTTGTTCAGAGTGAAATCTTTTTTTAAAGATTTATTTATTTATTTTATGTATATGAGTACACTGTAGCTGTCTTCAGACACACCAGAAGAGGGCATCAGATCTCATTACAGATGGTTGTGAGCTACCATGTGGTTGCTGGGATTTGAACTCAGGACCTCTGGAAGAGCAGTCAGTGCTCTTAATTGCTGAGCCATCTTTCCAGCCCCTCATAATGAAATCTTATCTTAGAATTTATTTCTTTACAATAAGTAAAGAAATAAATGTATTTCTGACATGAATTTACACATTTTCTTCTTTTCCTTCCCTCTACCACGTACCTGAAGTTTTTCCGAATGTTGAAAGTAGTTCATATCAAACTTATTTTCTAAAGAGGAAAAAATGGGGCTGGAGTGTTGGCTCAGCAGTCGAGAGCATTTATTGCTTGCAGAGGAATGGGGTTCATTTCCTAGCACCTGCATGGCAGCTTGCACCCACCTGTAACTCCAGTCCCAGGGAACCTAACACCATTTTCTCAACTCCATAGGCACCAGAAACACACATTGTGCCTATACATACAGGCAGACAAAACACACACACACACACACACACACACACACACACACACACACAAAGTAATTCAATAAATCTATTTTTTCTTTCATTTTTTGAAGAAGAAAATGTCAGTTATTTATTCCTAATCATAGTTATAAAACTATGGTTAAATTCTTAGACCTTTGTCTGATTTAAATATGCAAAAGAACTCATTTTTCCAACTCCTGTGACAGACCGTTTTATACAGAATGTTAGTGTTGGGGGGGGGAGGCACATACAAAATTCAGTCATTGCTCCATGTTTGCCAATTATTATTTCTTTTTAAGCAACACATTTTCCGAAAGCACTGAATACTGTAAACAAACACATTTTCTAACAAAATTTAAAATCTAGCCTCAGATTATATACACCTTAGTATTCCTTCTGTGCATTCTTCCACAAATACAAAATAGATGCTGCATGGCACAGAGGTGTTTCTGAGTTTCGGGCTGGTTTAGAGTTATTTTTAATTATTTCCATGTGGGGATGAGGGCACGTGTATGTGAGTGCAGGCGCCGGTGGAGGCCAGAAGCGTCAGATCCCTTTAGATCTGGAGTTTCAGGTGGGTATAAACTGCTTGTCACGGTTGCTGGGTACCAGACTCTGGTCCTCTTCTAAATCAGTGTGTGCTCTTATGAGCTGAGCCATCTCTCCAGTCTCACTGAGTTGTGATTTTTTTGTAATAAATCAAAATATGGCTCATTTTCTTATAGTTTCAGAATGACTCCTTAAAATTCTAGTTCGGTTCCTAAAATGAACTGAGCAATGGTTTTATTTACTTAGCGTTGTAACAAGATGCTCAGCCTAACTTCTGGCTACCAGCATGCACCACACAGAACTAAGAACTGCAGAAGAACCATAAAGAGGTGTGGTGGGATATCCAGGAGTAAATGTTAAGGAATAAACTGTATCTATAGCCATGAATGACTAGAATTACAAAGCTTGACAGAGTAGTATCTCCTATTGACAAGACTGTCATGGGGCTCAGTCTGTGAGTGCTGAATAAATGGTTAAAAGGTTCAGCACAGGAGAGGCTAGTCATGAGTAGGGACTCTGAGGTGATGAGTCTTGAACTGAGGTTTAGGATTTTTGCTTTTTGTTAACAGGGTGTCCTAGAATGCCATTCACTTTGTAACCCAGACTGGCCTAGAACTTGAAATCCTCCCTGTCTCCCAGGAGCTAGAATCACAGGTATGTTGTCCGGTGCCTAGCTTTGAACTACATTATTTTTGTGGACTTTCATTTGATTGCTGTTTTATTTTCTTCGTTTGCAGGAGTTGTTTTAGACAGGGTTTCACCTGGTAGTCCATTCAGGCAGGGCTTAAACTATTCCATAGTGGCCCCAAACCCATGGCAGTCTTCCTACCATTGCTGGAATTACAGGTATCAGGGCATATACATATGGCCTGCTAGGTTTTGGTACTTTAAGTAGGGACTTCATTGCACAGCCCAGGCTAGCTTTGAACTCATGATCCTCCTCCCCTTAGATTCCAAAATGCCAAAATCTGAGGTATGCCTCTCCATGCCTGGCTCTGAACTGAGTTTTGAAGGACAGACTGTCGTAGTTTGAGTGACAAATGTCCCCTATTACATGCATATACTTGAATGTTTGGTTGCCACTGCTAGTGTTGTTTGGGATATTCCAGAACTGTTAGGGGAACCCTTGCTGGAGGGCATGCACCACTGGGGGCAGAGTTTCGAAGTGTATAGGCTCACCCCGCTTCCACTCTGCTTTCTGGATGTGGCTGAAGATGGCATCTGTCAGCTTCCTGATCTGCTGCCTTCACTGACATTGTGCCCCCCTTGCCCTTCGGAATGATAAGCCAAAATAAACTCTCTCCTACATGCTGCTTTTGGTCATGGTGTTTATCACAGCAACAGAAAAGTAACACATAAAAGGACACAGGCAGTACCACAGAGATGGATACAAGCGAAGAGTGCTTGAAGCAGAGAGAGAAGACTGACTTTGTGCATTCATTCAACAACTGCTAGGCACTGTTCATGCACTGATATGAAAGGCAGATGTGACCACTGTCCTGGAGAGCCCATCCTAGGGCGCACAGAGGACAATAAACAACTATTTAAAAATAAGTATAACTATAAGGTAGTTTTACATTTTAATGTTGGGAAGAAAATAATCATAGTGCATTAATTAAGGGATTGTGTGGGAGAAAAGTAAAATTTTTCTCTCAGGGAGCCAGGGGAGGCCATTCTGAGAGGTGACATTGGAGATAGGGCCTAAATGATGAGAACGAGCACAGAAAGAACCAAGTGTGAACCTCAGTTGAGGAAATGCCTCCATGAGATCCAGCTGTAAGGCATTTTCTCAACTAGTGATCAAGGGGGGAGGGCCCAGTCCATTGTGGATGGAGCCATCCCTGGTCTGGTAGACCTGGGTTCTATAAGAAAGCAGGCTGAGCAAGCCAGGGACAGCGAACCAGTAAGCAGCACTCATAAGTGGCCTCTGCATCAGCTCCTGCTTCCAGGATTCTGCCCTGTTTGAGTTTCTGTCCTGACTTCCTTCAATAATGAACCGTGATATGGAAGTTTAAGCCAAATAAGCCCTTTCATCCCCAACTTGCTTTTTAATCATGGTGATCCATCATGGCATTAGAAACCCTAAGACACTGACCTTCTTGAGGGTTGGAGTATAAGTTCTAGGACCTGCAGCTGCCAGTTAACTCCAGCTCCAGAGGGATCTGACACTTGTAGCTTCCAAGTGTACACACTCACAGCCATCTACACACACACACACACACACACACACACACTTTAAAAAATAATAAAAATAGGTGATGAAAAGATTTCTCAGTGGTTAAGGGCACTGGCTGATCTTCCAGAGGATATATGTTTGATTCCCAGTACCCACATGGTGTTCAAAATTGTTTGTAACTCTATCCTCAAGGGATCTGACGGCCTCTTTTGGTCTTCTTCATCGCTGAATGCATGTGCTGTACAGTCGTCCATGCAGGCAGAACATCCACATGCAAAAAATAATATTTGTAAAAAAATACTAAAACATGTTTTGCAGTTGGACTTAGAAAGATTTACCGAACAAATAAAGCCAGAAAGTAAAGGGGGGACATTGAGGCTGGGATCTAACACTTTGGCCTTTAACTTAAATCAAATTATGTTGCCATTTGCTGATACAGGAAAAATGAGGGAGGGTCAGAGATTTGCTTGAGAAGGAACTAAATGTTCTATTGGTAATACATTAAATTCAAAAGGCCCAGACTAAATCCAAGTGAAAAAATTGTTAGTTGGCTACAGTCTAAACTGTCCCTACAACTGCCTAGTTTGTAGTAGATGGAATGATGACCCCCAAAGTACCCATATCCTAATACCCAAGACATTTTAACTAATTTTAATTAATTTAATTAGGAATTGATAGTTTTGAAACAAGTTCTTACTTACTATTATAGCCCATAGCAAGCCACCTGCCTCAGCTTCTCAGGTACTATGATTACAGATTACAAGCATGAGGCACCATTCTCTGTGACAAAGGAGATTTTGAACAAGTGATTAAAGTTATATTCATTGAGATGAAGAGATTATTCTGGTTTGTCTGGGTGTACCCAATCTATCACAAGAGTCATCAAAAATTAGGAGGAGAGACTCAAAGCATGGGGAGTAAGCGAGAAATACAAGAACAGAAGAGACATGACAAGGACTGTCTCTGAATACAACAGTGCCCACGAGCCAAAGATACGGACGGTTTCAAGAATCTAAGAATGATCCTCAGGTGACAGCCAGTAAGGGACAAGAACTTCAGTCATAACCAGAAGAAGCTATGGTTAGTCAATAACTTGAGTGAGCTACAAATGGGTTTTCTCCTAGAGCCTCCAGAAATGAATGCATTGATTCTGCTTCAGAGTTGTGACTTACAGAATTGTAACACAGTAAATCTTTATTGTTTACCCACAGTACTTATGGTAAGTCATTATAGCAGCAACAGGAAGTTCAAAGAACCCTAATAGTAGAATAAGAGGGACAGATTAGAAGTTTGGTGAAGAGTAATAGTGAAAGACATAAAAACAGTTGTCATCAACAAACACATGGTATTTAAAACAGAGAGATTGGGATGGAGATGGAGCTCAGTGGTTAAAACCACTAGCTGTTCTTTGAGGGGACCCAGGTTCAAGTCCCAGCTCACAACCATCTATAACTCAGATTTCAGGGATCTGATGCCTTCTTCTGGCTTCTGCAGGCATCAGACACGCATATGAAGCACAAACACACATGCAGGCAAAACACTCAAACACATAAGACAATTTTATTAAAAAATTTAAAACAGAGGACTTGAACAAGATTACTAAAATAAGGAAAAGGAAGAAACTTAGAGAATGAGAAAAGCAACAAGAAATGAAACTAAGGAGGCAGAAGCTAGAGATAGAAGAAATGAAATACCTGTGCCATACTCTTAGGGATATACAATGAATGGTAACTCTAAAGAAGAGAAAATAGGTGTAAGACACACAGACAGGGTCTGGAGAGATGGCTCAGAGGTTAAGAGCACTGACTGCTCTATCAGAGGTCCTGAGTTCAATTCCCAGCAACCACATGGTGGCTCACAACCATCTGTAATGGGATCTGATGCCCTCTTCTGGTGTGTCTGAAGACAGCTATAGTATACTCATATACATTAAATAGATAAATAAGTCCTTTTTAAAAAGATGTTTTAAAAAAGGCACACAGACAGTAAGGAAGGAAGGAAGCAAGGAAAGAAGGCAGGCTGGTTGGTTGGGTATGCTCACATAAAATAAGCAAAGAACAGAAATGGCTCAAATATTCATCAATTGACAATATGTCAAAAGCAGTCAGGACAAAGAAAAGTACATATACTGCATGGTTCCATTTATTCAAAAGCCTAGGGAATGAAAACTAATCTAAAGTGACAGTATGCTGAAAGCTGTCTGCTTGGTCGGGGTTACACAAGGACACAAGAAAACTTTGGTAATGGATTTGTTCACTATGTTAACCACCATAGTTTCATTAGTGTGCACATATGTAAATATATATAATCCCAGTTCTTGGGAAGCCGGGGCAGGAGAGTCAGAAGTGTGAGGCAAGCCTTAGCTACATAGTAAGGCCCTGTCTCAATAACAAAGATTGGGAAGATGTACCTCAGTGCTTTCCTTTCATGCAAAACTGCATAACTCCGTAGGCTTGAGGCCTCGAACAAGAAAAGAATGAACAGCTCTGTTGTATACCAACAACACTGCAGTAAAACTTGTTTGTTTTGTTTAATTTGCTTTATCTGGAGCAGTCATCCAAGGCTGAAATCCATCAAATACTTTCTCAACCTTCCAGAAACCAAATCCTTCCAAGCACTGGGATAGAAAGAAAAAAGAAAGCAGGGGCTTCAAATGCTAATCTGAGTTTAGGTTTCTTCCAGTAAGCAAAGAGAAGTCAGTAGGTTTGGAGAAACATATGTGCTATGATAAAAACTGTATGAAAGGTAAAGTATAGTGGCAGAAGCCTGTAATCCCAGTGCTGGAGAGATGGGAACAGGAAGATCAGGAGTTCAAAACCAACCTCAGCTCATAGTAATTTCAAGGCCGTCACAGGCTATGTGAAATCCTGTTTCAAAGTAATAGTAGTAGTAGTAGTAGTAGTAATAATAATAATAATAATAATAATAATAATAAGAAGAAGAAGAAGAAGAAGAAGAAGAAGAAGAAGAAGAAGAAGAAGAAGAAGAAGAAACAAACTGGGCAGAAGTAAGAATAGTCTAGAGGGCAACATACCAACCAACTAGGCAAAAAAAAAAATTCTCCTCAATAATTATACAGCAAACATAACTGTGACAATAGCTCCAACCGGAAATGTGAGCCAGGTCTGAAAATGAACAATGCTTACTAGGAATTCAAATCCTACTTATGTAGTCTCATATATTATTGTCAACTGGGTTAAATAGATCGCCACCATGTTTAAGCAAAGATAGAATGAATTGTTTGCTAAAATTCAGATGTGGGGGGTCTGAGGATATAACTCTGTGATGTAGTGCTTGCCTACTGTATGCCCAGGAAGTCTCAGGTTGTATCCTCAGCAATCAACCAACCAACCAACCAATCAATATTCTCAGTCAACGAGCATTTTTCTTTTATTAAAGATTTATTTATTTATTATATATAAGTACACTGTAGCTGTCTTCAGACATACCAGAAGAGGGCATCAGATCTCACTACAGATGGTTGTGAACCACCATGTGCTTGCTGGGAATTGAACTCAGGACCTCTGGGAAAGCAGTCAGTACTCTTAACCACTGAGCTATCTTTCCAGCCCTGCATTTTTCTTAATATTGAAGAAATAAGACATGTACTGAATACTTAATATATACCAGGTTTTATTTGACCTCTTCTCCAGAGTCCCTGATAAGTATGTGACTATTCTTTCTGCATGGTTAGCATTTCCAGTAATAATTAGTTCACCCCATCAAAAAGTCCATACCACCTTGAAAGCATTTATATTTTAAAAAGCAATGTCTTTCTGTAGTTTTAAATTATTTTTAGTGTATAAAAATTTGTTTCTTATACTGTTTTTATTTTCTTTGCCTCAAACTCACTATGTAGCCAAGATACCAGGAAATATGTGACCCTTATGTCTCTATATCTTAAATACTGAGATTATAGACATTTATCATCATGCCCAGTTCATGCAGTCCTGGAGTCTGAACCCAGGGTTTTGTGCATGCTAAATCAGTACCCTTTGGGGGCTGGAGAGGTGGGTCAGTGGTTAAGAGCACTGACTTCTCTTCCAGAGGTCCTGAGTTCAATTCCCAGCAACCACATGGTGGCTCACAACCATCTGTAATGAGATCTGATCCCTTCTTCTGGTGTGTCTGAAGACAGCTACAGTGTGCTCACATATATAAAATAAATAAATAAATAAATAAATAAATAAATAAATAAATAGCTCTAAAAAAAATCAGTACCCTTTCAATTGAACTACAACCCCCAGCCACATAAAATAATAAGTTTCATTATGACATTTTATACATATTATAATCTGCTCATATTTGACCCCACCCAAAAAATAATTTCCTGCTGGGCTGAAGTCTACTTTCATGAATATTCCAACAGTCCTGTTATAATAAGGAAAATTATGTTGCTTCTCCTTTATCCAAAGCACTTTCCCAATTAAATGTCTCGAATCCACTCAGCCATCTCTCATAAGATATAATATTATTTCGCTTTCACTTTCCTGATGTCCTTGTTTGACTATATTTTAATCACCCCCCCGTGTGTTTGTGTGTGTGTGTGTGTGTGTGTGTGTGTATCTGTGCAGCTCTGTGTCTATCTGTCTGAGTCAGGGTTTCTTTGTGCAGCCCTGGCTGTCCTGGAACTCGCTCTGTAGATTAGGCTGGCCTCAAACTCAAGAGATCTGTCTGCCTCTGCCTCTGGGGTGCAGGAATTAAAGATGTGAGCCACCTCACCCAACCTGTCCTAGTTTCTTTTTTTAAGATTTATTTATTTTATTTCATATATGTGAGTTCACTGTTGCTATCTTAAGACACACCAGAAAAGGTTATCAGATTATGTTACAGATGGTTGTGAGCTATTATGTGGTTGCTGAGATTTGAACTTGGGACCTCTGGAAGAACAATCAGTGCTCTTAACCACTGAGCCATCTCTCCAGCCCCCTGTCCCAGTTTCTTAATGCCCTTTTAAACATGGTACTCAGAAGTGAACCTAACACTACAAGCTGGCCAGCAAAGACAAAGTGGAACTCCAAGTTTCCCTCATCTTATGTTCTCTACCATGTCAGTCCAACTCAAGCAAGACTCAATCAAGTCCTCCCAGTTCTCTTCCTCTTTCTCTCTACTAATACAGAGTCCCGCTGTGTCTCTCTGGAGGAGGAAGTTTTAATGAACTCACCAAATGTAGATCATCAATATAATCATCATTAATATTATTTTTATTCTCCTGACCTCTTCTTAGTCCTGATCTTTTCTTTGAAAATTTTTAACTTTCATATTGCAAAAATAGTATAAGGGGGCTGAGAACATAGTATAGCACTTGCCTAGCATGCATGAGGCCCTAGGCTCAATTCCCAACTTTGCAAAAAAGGATACACACTTGGGATTGGGTTGACATCCACAATACGAGGAACTCCTAATCTCAACAAAACAAAAATAACCTAATTACAAAGTGAGCAATAGAGAGACAGAGGCAGGTAGATTTCTGAGTCTGATCTACAGAGTCTGATCTAGAGAGCCAGGGCAACACAGAGAAGCCCTGTTTTTAAAAAAGAAAAGGAAAGGAAAGTGAGCAATAAACCTATACTTGGTTTTAGTCAAAAGGCCAAGAAGCTATAGCAATAAAACTAACCAGACATGCCCTAAAAGATTTGTAAATTGCTCAATAATCATGAAAAAAAAAAGATGTTCTACATCACTAGTTATTTATTAAGGTAGTGCAAACAGAAACCACAGTGAGACAATAACTGCTCTTATCAGAAAGACAAAGGAGAACAGCTCTAGTAAGGAACTGGAGAAAAGAATTCTTACATGCCATTGGCAAGAATATAAATTAATAATTCCACTCTGAGAAACTTTGGAGATTCCTCAAAAGACAGGTGCACTATGTAAATTAGCAATCTCACTAGTAGGTATATAATTTTAAAATGTAATTTGGCATGTTGAAGAGGCATTTTTCCCATGTTCATTTCAGTACTATTCATAATATTAATCCTGAAATTCACCAGAGAAAAACCAATTCCTCCATTTGGGGCCAAATTTGAAACAAGCTTTATTAAATATCAAATACTGACCAACAGGTGGGCTTTGATCTGGACCATTCCCAGGAATTCCCAGCTGGGTGACCCTGAGACACGTGTTGCAAACACTGATACAGACAAAACCCATAAGCCACCATACTTTCCCATGAGGCTTTGTTATTTTCCAAGAACTACAACTCCCAGCATTCCAGGAAATTACCTGGCCCTTGAGCGGGTAAGGCTTACAGGTTAACTTCAGGTATTACAACAGTAAACCAAAGTAAACACAGCCTGTATATTCATTGCCCTGAGAAGTAGACAAAGAAAATATAGCATATACGCACGATGGAATGCTGTTAGTGTATCCAAATGGTGAAATCCTATCATTTGCAATAACCAAAAATAAATTAAAGATTTAAAAAGGCTAGAGATGTAGGTTCATAATAGAATACTTACCTGGTATTGACAAGGCCCCGAATTCTAGCCCCAGCAATATATAAAAAGAAAAACGGGAGCTCCAAAGATTGTTTAGTATTTAGGGGACTTGCAGCTGTTACAGAGGAGCTAGGTTCAGCTCCCAGTACCCACCCACTTCAGGCAGCTCTCCCTGCCTATAACTTCAATTCCAGGAAATCTGATGTCCTCTTATGAACTCTGTGGGTACCTGCACACCCACACACGTGCTATACATAAACACATACAAGCACACATACAGATAATGAATAAATAAATAAATAAATAAATAACATTTAAGTCAGTCAGCCAGGTGTGGTGGTACTTGTCTTTAATCCAGTACTTGGGAAGTAGAGGCATGTAGATCTCTGTGAGTTTAGGTCAGCCTGATCTACATAGCAATTACCAGGCCGGCAGTTACATGATGAGACCCGAAGGAAGGAAGGAAGGAAGGAAGGAAGGAAGGAAGGAAGGAAGGAAGGAAGGAAGGAAGGAAGGGGAAGGAAGGAAGGAAGGAAGGAAGGAAGGAAGGAAGGAAGGAAGGAAGATGAAGGAAGGAAGGAAGGAAGGAAGGAAGAAAGGAAGATGAAGGAAGGGAAAGGAAAGGAAAAGAAGGAAGGGAGAAAAAGGAAAAATATAAAACCCACATGCTTCAAATGAAATTCACTTCAGTGCCTAGTGTGCACGGAGTCCAGGATTTGATCCCCAGCACTGAAGTCCACGTACCGTTGCTTTAGCTGTTGTTTCAGTGGAGCAGTGACTAAGCTTTCACAGAATACACTTTACCAGTGTACCATTCTCAGGATGGTCATTTCTAAACCCGAATCACTGATACAATCAGCTAATAAAGAAACACTGTATCATCTCACAAACATGTATCAGAGTTCCCTTAGGATAAACAAGGCTGGATTCAAAGTTGCTTCTTAGGAAAACGTCAATTCATCCCTATTTACTGATGATAGTGCCGTAATTAAGGAGCCGCTGGAAAAGTTCTTCCATCTGATAAACACTTGCAACAAAGTTTCGGGACACAAAGTCAATAAACCACCACGGTGCTAGCACAAAATAGGCACATAAACCAATGGAATAGAATAGAGGACCCCAAAATAAACCCATACAGCTCTAAAAGAGTGATTTTGTTTTTAAGATGCAGGCCCCAAAAAACATACCTTGAGGCAAGATAGTCTCTTTCAACATACGGTCTGAGAAAACTGGATATCCACGCATAGAATGGAATTAGATCCATCGTTCTCACCTGTACAAAAAGCAATTCAAAGTGAACCAAAGACATTACATACATAAGAGGAAAACACCTCAAGATATAGGTACAGGCAAGAACTTTCTGGAAAGGACCCCAGTGGCTAAGAAATAGAATCCAGAATTCACAAATGAGTTTGCAGGAAGTTAAAGAGATTTTTCACAACAAAGGAATTAATGTACAGAGTGAACAGACAGCCTAAAGAATGGGAGCAAAAGTCTCTGCCAGCCATGTGTCTGACAACGGAATTTTATTATACCTTAAAGGAAAACAAAAGTATGCTATTTGCAGGAAAATATATGGAGTCTGAGGTCATCTTGTTAAGTGAGATAAGGCAGATTCAGAAAGATGAATGCTGCAGCTTTTTCTCATATGTAGAGTCTAGGTTTAAGGGTGTGTGTTTGTGTTTGTGTGTATGTACACACGCATATATGGCACATATGTATAAAATGGAAGATGGTAGGAACCAGTGAAAGTGATGGGGGAGCAAAAGAGTAATGAGGGGTAGATCTGAGCAAACTATATAACAGGCATGTGTAAAGATGTGATGATGGAACTCATTATTTTGCATGCTGTTAGTATCAAATAAAAATCGAGGGGCTAGGATTGTAACTCAGCACTAGAGCACAGGTCTCACATGTAAATGGTAGATATACTGGCTCAAATAAGGTAGCTCACAGGAACCTTTAAAGAAAGAAAAACACTCCTTGGAAACCCCACATGTATTATGCCCATCGTTTTGTATTGCTTGGCTTCTCAGAGCTAACAATTAACAAACTCTACCCCTAGAATGGCCCGAAACCCTGGGGAAGCTGTGGTAGACAGATATAGAGGTAGGAGAGGGTAAGAACAGAAAAGAAGTGACTGGTCCACTGTGCTGGCTAGTTTTATGTCAACTTAACACAAGTTGGCATCATCTGAGAAGGAAACCTCAGTTGAGAAAATGCCTCCACCAGACTGGCCTATGGGCAACCCTGTGGCGCACTTTTTAGTTTGATGATTGGTAAGAGTAGGCCCATTGTGGGCGGGGCCACCACTGGGCTGGTGGGTATGGGTGCTGCAAGAAAGCAGGCTGAGCAAGCCATGGGGAGCAAGCCAGTAAGCAGCAGTCCTCCAAGGCCTCTGCAACACCTGCCTCTAGGTTTCCACCCTGTTTGAGCTCTTGCCTACAGCGTGGACTACAAGCTGTAAAATGAAATAAACCCTTCCTCCTCCTCAAGTTGTTTTTGTGGTCACAGTGTGTTATCGCAGAAACAGAAGAAGCCTTAAGTAAGACACCCACTATGTCTTAAGCATGGACAGGCTTACTGGCATGTTGCCATTGGGAATTTTGAAAGTTGGACACATAAGGTTCGGATGCAGTAAAGTTTTCATCTGTTGCCTTTATTCCTATAAAGCAAACACTGGTTATTTAGAAAGCGCTTTTGTGATCTCGTTATCTGCTTCCATCCTGAACATGAGGGAGGACTCCTGACCTTAAGGTCATTCCTAGCAAATATTCACTCAGTTCAGGATTAAGGGGCTCAGGGAAAACAGGTCCATTGCCACTGCAGTGGGAGTTCAGCAATCCAACAGTCGAGGAGCACTTGGTGTCTGAAGAGTCGACTGCCAATTGCAATGTTAACCTAAAAGCCTCTTATCCTTCTGTATTAGGCTTCCAGTTAAAATTATTTTCTCACCTCGAGTCCAGTCCTTTGGACTTTCCTAGGCCAATTCCCTGAAAGATCTCTGTTAAGCTACTTGCAAAGCCGTCTGGGGCATGCTGACTGGATCACACCCTGCTGGTACCTCAGTTTTCTCTGGCTCTGAAGACAAACCTTCAAAGTTTGTTAGTGCCAGGTCTAGGGTGAAGTTCACAGGAATGGACACAGAACAACTCAGCAACCAAGATAAATGGATTTCATGCACAAATGTGATGTTTTAAAAACTGAAAACTAATTGCAAAAATCCTTGGGTTGCTGATGTTAAGAACTTTACAAAGACAGGGATCCCATTCTGTACTAGCATGACCTTGATTCTTGTGCCTCACTGTCATTCCAGTCCTAGTTCTTCAAGTACTTTTCTTTACAAAAATGGGTGACTGCAAACTTTAAGTATGTTTGAATGAAATCTTTTAATATACATTTCAATATTTATCTCGATTGCTGAAATTTTGGGGGGGGGTTGTCTGTCTGAAGCGTCTTCACCCTAGGCCTGGATTAGTTTTTCTTGTTGGTTTTTTGTTTGTTTTGTCTTGTTGTTTGGGCACAATTATCTTCACCCTTCCTCCCCATTCCTGACCCTTCTTAGGGTCCAGGTCCCAAGTTGTAGGTACTCCCGCCGGCGGCGGCCACCCCTTACTCTGGCCTGATCAGGTGCCAAGGGCAGGCAAGGCAGGGAGGACGACCTCCCAGGCTCCTCCCGCGTGTCCCGAGCCACTCAGCAGCTCTGCCATTCCGCGCGCCTGTACTGGGCGCCCGCCTCGGCCCGCCCCTTACGCCGGCAGCTCAGCGCCTGGCTGCCGCTATATAAGTCGGCCATTTGCTTTGCTCCGCCCCAGAGTCCGGGAGTCAAAGCCGGTTGTCAAGCCTGTCCTGTCCCCCACTCGCCTGCCTCTTCTTTTTTTTGCTTTCAACATGACAGATGCCGCTGTGTCTTTCGCCAAGGACTTCTTGGCCGGTGGAGTGGCCGCAGCCATCTCCAAGACGGCGGTAGCACCCATTGAGCGGGTCAAGCTGCTGCTGCAGGTACGTCCTGGGATCGAGGGGCCCAGGCAGGAAGTAAAGGATCCGCACAGAAAGGGGGTACCCTAGCGGGAAAGTGGGGATCAGTCTGTAGATTTGGGGCAAGGTGAAGGCCGGGCCTAACCACAGTGTCAGACCGAAAGGCAACCCGGAGGAAAGCGCCTTTAAGGACCTGGAGTTTGAGTGTCGCAAGTGATCGGGGCCAGAGAGAACTTGGGCGCTTGGGGACATCCCTAGCCCAGAGAACTAGAATGGGGCTGCCTGAGAGCCTCTGTCTAGCCTGGATTTTGAGTCAAGGGCAATGGGGCTGAAAGCAGGAGCTGGAAAACAGAGCACCTGGCCTTACCGAAAACCTCAAGGTCATGGCAAGGAGATTACAGCTCTAGGCAGGCCACGCGGACCGGTTCCGCGGCCACGCAGCCGGCGAACAACGCGGTGTAGGCTTGCCGGCCGGCAGGCCGGAAGTGGACGCCGGGAAGAGCATGTGCCGGCGACGTCCGCCCCCGCGCAGCCCCTCGCCAGCCTTCCTGCCGCGCACCGCCTCTAGGGGGCGCTCGCGGGCGAGAGTTTAGTCGTCGTCATCACCGCCCCTCCCGGCCGAAGTGGGGGTGGGGCGGAAAGGGAGCAGCTCAGGAGATCTAAGAAGTTGACTGTGGTCACCAAGGTGACCCGAGTCCTATGCAGGACCCACCCTAATGCCTCTGAACCTGACCTGGAAGGAATGACCTTTCTTCTTGGTCTAAAGGTCATAGGTACACTTGAGGGTGCCCCACTCGCAGAGGTGGAGGCTTACTACTTCTGGTGGTGCGGCTCAATTTTTTTTAAACACGCTCCCTACCCCCTCCCCCAATAGTGTCAGCAGTTAGAATTGTCCGGCTCATGGGATTCTGAAAGCTAGATTTGGAGAAACGGGAACCAGCCTTAAAGATTTTATGTGTATGTTCTTCCCTTTCCCCTTCTCTGTGGTTATAACTATCCCTATTGCCTTCTTCTATCCATCAGGTGCAGCATGCCAGCAAGCAAATCACGGCAGATAAGCAATACAAGGGCATTATAGACTGCGTGGTTCGTATCCCCAAGGAACAGGGAGTCCTGTCCTTCTGGCGTGGTAACCTGGCCAATGTCATCAGATACTTCCCCACTCAGGCTCTCAACTTTGCCTTCAAAGATAAATACAAGCAAATCTTTCTGGGTGGTGTGGACAAGAGGACCCAGTTTTGGCGCTATTTTGCAGGGAACCTGGCATCAGGTGGTGCCGCTGGGGCCACATCCTTGTGCTTTGTGTACCCTCTTGATTTTGCCCGTACCCGTCTAGCAGCTGATGTGGGCAAAGCTGGCGCTGAAAGGGAATTCAAAGGCCTTGGTGACTGCCTGGTTAAGATCTACAAATCTGATGGGATTAAGGGCCTGTACCAAGGCTTTAATGTGTCAGTACAGGGCATTATCATCTACCGAGCTGCCTACTTCGGTATCTATGACACTGCAAAGGGTAAGTTTGCTATATGCTTAGAATGTGGGAGCTTTGGGTACTTATCTGCAGAACTCAACTTAGTGCCTCATGCATATTGATCCAGTGCTGAGCCATATAACCAAACCCTGATTTCTTTCTTTCTTCCCTCTTTGAGACAGGGACTCACTGTGTATTCCTGGCTGGCCTGGAGCTCACTTTGTAGACCAGGCTTCTCATTCATGGCCATCTACCTGCCTCTGCCTCCTGGGTGCTAGGATTAGACATCCAACACTCTACCCAGTTACTGATTTGTTTCTTTAGATACACTATCACACTAAGTTCTAAAGCGAGCTGGGTGTTTTTGGTTTGGTTACTCTTTTGAGGCAGGGTTTCTCTGTGTAGCAAAAGTCCAACATTCATCTTGTTTTTAATTGCTGAAGGAAGCATCTGAAGCTCTGTTGGGTGTAGAAAGTAGGTAAGCAAGACTACATTTTGATTTTTCTTTCAAATCTCTTATTTTTAGGAATGCTCCCGGATCCCAAGAATACCCACATCTTCGTCAGCTGGATGATTGCACAGTCTGTCACTGCTGTTGCCGGCCTGACTTCTTATCCTTTTGACACGGTTCGCCGTCGCATGATGATGCAGTCTGGACGCAAAGGAAGTGAGTTCTGCTTGAGGGAGTCAAGGGAGTGGGGCAAGTTATGGCCACAAATAAGTAGACTGCTGCCTTTAATAACTGCAGTCTGGGGCTGGAGATCCATCTCAGTGATAGGGTGTTAGCCCAGCATACTCAAGACCCTGTATGTAATGTCCAATGTCATTAAAATGCTTTAGGCTGTGATAGAAGGACAGGACAGCATCCATGTTGGCTGCACAAGTGACTGAGCAGAAAGCCCTTTAAATACCTATGACATGGAGTGTTTCTCCAGTCACAACACTTAAGCAGTGCTTGGGCTAATGTGTAAATGCTGGGTTTAAAACTTGTCACTGAGTGCTTGGAATAGCTCAGTAGCAGAGAGGGCTTCCTTAGCATATTCAGGGCCTAAGGAAAGGTGGGGCTCTGTTTTCTTTAGAGTTAGGATTTGGGAGGCATTCACTGCCTTTTAATCATCAACTCCATGTCTTTATTCTTTGCAGCTGATATCATGTATACAGGCACGCTTGACTGCTGGCGGAAGATTGCTCGAGATGAAGGAAGCAAGGCCTTTTTCAAGGGCGCATGGTCCAATGTTCTCAGAGGCATGGGTGGTGCCTTTGTGCTTGTCTTGTATGATGAGATCAAGAAGTACACATAATTATGTCCTAGGTGTTCTCCCCGAGAACAGGCATGTTGTATAATATACCATATTCTTGAACATTCTGGACAGATTCTCTGGGCTTGTCTGTTGTCAATGGCAACTGTTTACCAGTTGAAAAGTGGGAAGCAATAATATTCATCTGACCAGTTTTCTCTTTAAGCCATTTCCATAATGACAATAATGATGGGACTCAATTATATTTTTTATTTCAGTCACTCCTGACAATAAAAAATTGAAGAAATAAAAAATATCCAAAACCAGTTTTGTTTGTTGCTTGTTTCCATATAAGAATCTGCTTTGTTGGAGACTGGGGGGTGGGGTGGGAGAGGGGAGCGCTGCATTTGAATAGATATCTCTTGAGGTGAAGAAACTTCTAGGACAGCCATGTGTCCCTGCCTCCTGGATGCCGGGTGGGGGGGTGTGTGCACCACCATTGCCTGGCTGGAAGGACTTTGAAAGCTAATTGTCAGCAATCAATTTTGCAGAAAATAACTTGGATATGTAGCCCTTGATTCCCAATTCATGAGCAAAATTTGGGATTAGTGTCTGAAGAATTTTGGCCTGTTGCCTGTAACCTGTCACAGATGCATGACTCCCAGAAAAGTAGCCTGTTCCAGTTTAACCTATTCCTGTGGTTAAAAGAACCATGAGCCAAAGTCCTTCACTTTCCAGTAATGTTAGAATATCGCCCCATTTAAATGACAAATATAAGGTAATCATAGTTCCCAGTGTTCATCTACTCGTCTTTCAGCTTCACCTGGCTCAAGCCATTTTTTAATGTCAGTCAAAGCAGAGGATTAGGGCTGGCACCTTTCTGTAGTGCCGAGATTGCAATGCTGTTCAAGATACGGAGAGTGCTGGATGACAGCCACCTGTATCTTGCCTGGCCTGCTCACAGCCTGTCAGTAGGGAATGTCCCTGTTTCTATTGGATAAGCTTTTATTTGGGATCCACAAGGGAGCACTGCAAATTTGGAAGTTCATTGGGGCTCAGAAATCCAGTTTGTTTTATTAGTACCATGAGATTTATATGAAGAATAAAATATTCCGCCAAGTCTCAATATACATAGGAAGAAGGATGGGCGATCTCACGCACAAATAAAGCTTGGGAACACATCCTGCTTATTGGGGTGTGTTAAGACTGTTCATAGACAAATAGTGGGATTGATAAATGAGGCCTGGGAGATGCAGTGCGCCGACTGGCCAAGCACCTGAGTAACGGGATATCTTAGTCCGTTACTTAGAGCTCTGTATTGACAAGGAGGTAACAGCGTTCTCTCCCGTGTGAAACTAGCACTCAGGGTTGCTTTGCCTCAATTCATTCATCTTCAGTCGTCATTCCTTGTTCGGGCAAAGATAAAAAAGAATATCATCTGAGATGTTTCTGAAGAGAAATATTTTTTTATTATTTATGTTTATGAGTACACTGGCACTGTCTTCAAACATGGCAGAAGAGGACATCAGATAGCCATCTGTAATGGCTGGGAATTATAGATGGATGTAATTCAGATGGATGGATGTTGCTGGAAATTGAACTCAGGACCTCTGGAGGAGCAGCCAGTAGTCTTAACCACTGAGCCATCTCTCCAGCCCCTGGAGGGAAGTATTTTAAAAGCAATGCTATTCTGGTATCACAGGGGCCTGGGCTAAAATCTGGACTCTGGGTTTGGTGAGTTTCTTAATTTCTCTAAGCTTCCATTTTTCTCCTGTATACAATGAAGACTCTGACATCTGTTTCAGAGGGTAATTGCAAAGGTGAAATTAGTTTATGTGAAGCGGATGCCACAGAATATACATAATAAGCACTCCCTAAATGGTACCTGTGATCATCAGGAGGGAGGTGAGAATTCTATGATCAGACGTACCTGGATTATCACACAGTATGACCTCAGGCAAGTCAGTAACTCTCCGAGAGCCCCAGTCACCTCATTGGTAAAATGGTAAGATAGTGACTCTAGCCATATTTCTTGGGGGTGTTACGAGGATAAAGAAGCCTGGTGACTAGTAGGTATAATACGTGACATCTAATCAACACCCCAAATGTGAGGATTTATTTT
This sequence comes from Micromys minutus, assembly GCF_963924665.1. Lineage (NCBI taxonomy): Eukaryota > Metazoa > Chordata > Mammalia > Rodentia > Muridae > Micromys > Micromys minutus. The sequence continues at coordinate 91,106,238 of NC_137970.1, forward strand.
GCTATTCAGTGCCCATTTCTAGTGAACAAAGTACAGCAGCATTTATGAATAAATTCAAGCCCACCTTAAAAGAAAGCTAGACACACCATATTGTGAAGCACTGATATATAAAATAAACTTCAGCCCAGGCCTTTCAGTTACAGATTCTGTTCCTGAAAGGGAACAAGAGGCTCTCCACTTAGGGTTTCAAACACAATACAAGAGGACCCAAGCCCCCTTTATGGTTATTACAATAGATGTGTACTCACTGAGCTGCCGGCTATTAAAATAAACGTAGGACTGGGCATTAATGACCAGAAAGCAAGAAGTGGTACCTCCTGTCATTGGGTGGCTGACACAGATGAGGTGGGGGTTTCTGTTGTTGTTCTTGCTATTCTTGTTGTTCAATGATTTTTGAAATTTAATTTAAAGACAAAGTGATTTTAATCTCTCCAAGCTGTGCAGGATAGTGCTATAGAATTCATTACGTCCATTATGCTCATGCAAACGGTGATGGTACACAGTCTCAGCAACACTGTAATTTATGCTGCTGTTTTGTTACTATTCAATGCATAACAGGATCTGTGGAGCCTGATTCCAGGTGAGAGAGCCGGAATACAGGTCAGCTTGCGCACAGCGCGGCTTCCTATTCCAGAGGGCCCTCTCCACTCAGTCTCTGGGAGCAGTGTGCGGAGCGGGTGCTCCAGACCGCCGGGGAAAGAAACAAGGGGTGCCTTCCCAGAGGGGCAGCTGTCGTGGAGGGTAAGTCATTTAAGCTATTATTTTTGTATTAAAAGAAATGCAGATGTGCTAGTCTATGGATTTATTATTTGAAAGTATTTTTTTTTTCAAAACCTAAACAGCAAAGTGAGTTCTTGTAAACAAGGACCATTGCTGGCACTTCCCCCCCAGACTTCCCGGGGGAAGTCCACTCCGTCTCCTGAGCTGTTATGAATACTTTGGGAGGAAAAGAAAATATTTTCAAAGTATTGATGTTATGCGCAATGGCTTTTCAAACATCCGTGTTACTAGAGTGCATTCTATTTCTCCTTTTATATTTTCGGGGGTGGCATTTGCAAGTTGTCTTTTAGTTTGTAATATAATGTCTGTACATCGGAATCAAAGCCAGGCCGTAGAGAGAAGGTATAAAATGCACAGGAAATATCTCTGCATCTGCCTCTTCCACTCCCAGCTCCCTCCTTAAGTCACCATTATTGCCAAATTATTTCTGATCTATCTATCCTCTTTAAATTATTGCTCATCGTTCCAACAGTAGCCAATTTATCGGAACCATGTTCTCACCAGTAGGATTTTTTAAAATGTCATGATTTCTTTTTTGCCTGAGGAGAGTGTCATTAAGCCAGAGCCAAGACTCACAGATGTTGTCGGAAGCAAGAGGGCAGGGAAGATGTAGCTTCTAAACTCCAAGCAAGGTTTACCGAGTGTGGCCCTTTATTAATACCCCGAACCAGCACTTTCCTTTGGGGTTTTAGCCATGATCACTGAACAACCAGGGGGCAAATCCCCAAACCATTTCTAACATCAGAGCCTTACTTTGTCATCCATGAAAGATAGAATCTGGGGAGAGGACAAACTCTAAAGTCCCTTCCAGTGTAGACATTCTCGAGCTCCATCATTTTTTTTCTTTTCTTTTCTTTTTTTTTTTTTTTTTTTTTTTTTTTTACAGAAAATGCAGAACCAATGAAAGGACTAGGATAGGGTGATTTAATCCTCCCAGAACACATTTGAAAACACCTAGCACAATTGTAACTGCATCGTCTCTGACTCGGGGCAGGTGTTTACAGACCGTGTGGGTGGGTTGGTGTTGACAAGCAAAATTACAAATGTAAAAGATTTGCCTCAATTTCAGGACCAAATTACAGCTCGGGGTTGTCAGTCGGAGGTGATCTGATTTACCTCCAAATAATTAACATCTGTCTTTTCAAAGCCTCGTCCTATTATGTGTAATGCGCACTTCTATATGCAGGTTGAAATTTATTTAAACAACAAATACTGGATGCCGCAAGTTGGAGTATTGTATTATAACCTTGTATTATACTCCACATGTTTGGAGGCTTTCCTAACATTTTGGCCATTATTTGTTGTGTGTGCAGGTGAACAAGGTCAGAGGCATGGTGCCCCTCTTATCCAACTGCTCAAAAGAGCCTTCGGTATCCCAGCAACAGATATAAACACTGTTCAAGTGACAGATTGGGTGGTTGCTTTCACTGGACCCTTTCGGGGACAAAAACTGAGTTGAATTAAAGAAGCCAATTAATCTGTGGTCTTCCTCATGACTGTCAACAGAGCAGGCAGTGGAAGGAAGCTGGTCTTGAACATCCATTCTGGATTGGGGAAGAGGAATCTATTCCCTTAGGCCATTTGCCTACCCAGGGAATACGTTTTGTGCTGTAAGATTTAAAAGCTGATCGCATTAAAAAGTATTTCATTGCCTCTGTTTTTACTCCCCAAAGTAAAGTCTCTTCTTTTTTTTTTTTCTTTTAAGATTTATTTATTCTATATGAGTTCAATGTAGCTGTCTTCAGACAGACCAGAAGAGGACATCAAATCCTATTACAGATGGTTGTGAGCCACCATGTGGTTGCTGGGATTTGAACTCAGGACCTCTGGCAGAGCCGTCAGTGCTCTTAACCACTGAGCCATCTCTCCAGCCCATAAAATCTCTTCTAAATAGCTCTTGAGAGGTCAATTTCCAAGGGTCCTCATGTTCGGGAGTGAAAAGAGAACTCTTCTGTCTGGGTGAGCGCCGATGGCTGGCTGTGGAGAAGGGAGACATGTTAGCCACACAGGCAGAGGAGATGATACTAAGGCTGCATCCTCCTCACAGGCATCCCTTGCATGGGCCCCTCCCAAGCCTTAGAAAGAGACCCTCAATGTATTCATTTGTTCGAGGTTCGGTAAGCTTTTCATAAGCTTTTAAAAACAGGTTCCCAAATTCCCTAAGATAACCCTTTATTGCCATAAACCCTGGATCCATTCCTACTGTGGAGCTGGAGGAGATGAAGTGGTTTCCAGCCAGGACAGTGGCAGATCCAACTTTGGGACTTCCTTATTACTTGCTCTCTCCCAGAGTTGAACACACCACTCATAGGCTTCCTGTTCGGGAATGTTCACAAGCTTTTGGACCTTCCTGCTACAGTGTTTCACTTGATGTTCAACTTTTCCCCAGCTGCCTTTCGTGCCTCACTTTCTCCATCTGGAGTACAAGAATAAGAGTAGAATTTACCTCCGAGGAAAACATGTTAAAGGGATTAGTGTGTAGAAAGTTCTTGGAATAATGCTAGAGACCTCTTCCAAGCAACTTTTTATGTTTGTTGTCTGCTCATTTGTCCTCTTTGTCTGTCTGTCTGTCTATGCTGGGAAGCAGAACCAAGTTCTCAGTTAGGCACATGCTATATAACTAGGCTATATGGCCAAGCTTCCATACAATTTTAATACTATTATAATGGATAATTGCTTTATCAAGATACTTTTATGTCACTAATGGGAAGCTGGTATAGATGGTTGGCACACTTTACTTTTCCTACAGTACTGGAGATACACTTAGGGTTTTTGTGTGTTCTAGGCAAGAATTCTTCTAAGCTATGTCCATAACCCAATCAACACAGTTTTTTGAAACCAGTCTCTAGAAAATTCCATGTATATTGGCTAGAAAGTGAATCAGACCAAGGTTGTAGAGGAAGAAAATGACACTCCTAGAATGGGCTGGACAATGGGCACATGTGGTTTTTATTTTACAACACTGATTATGAAAGGGAGCAAAGGCCAAAATTATATCCGGCCCGCCTCCAGGCAGTCTCGGGCTAGCCAAGCCAGTGCAATCGCTGGGGCCCTTGCGGCTCCCTTTGCTCAAGCAGGATTTCAAGGAATCTGTGAGACCCTTGCCTGATTGCCCAATCCTACGATTTCACTCCTCCCCAGAGAAAGAAACTGCTGAGAATAGACAACCCCTGAGACCTTTAAAGGCAATAATCTCCTTTCACTTTTGCAAGTTAAGTTCAGGGTTCAGGAGTCCATTCATTGTAAAAAAAAAAAAAAAAAAAAAAACTGAGCTGTAAGGGAGGGTAGCTCAATCGGTAGGGCTTGCCCTGCCAGCCCAAGGCCAATGTTCAATGCTCAGCACTGCAAAAATATTTTTAGAAATAATTTTTTAAAAGACCTTGTACTGAGTAGCTTCATCCTAGAAACAAGGGTCAGGAGATAGTAAGCACTTGAGCTTACAGGTAAAAGCATCCTGCCTGCAATTAGACAATTGGCCATAGACATTATAATCCTACTTCGGCACCATGTCTTTCTTGAGTCATGTCACATTCTATCAGTTTTTCCATTAGGAAAATTGGAAACCAATTTTTTTGTTTGCGTGCATGCACATGTGTGTGAGTGTGCGTGTTCGAGCGAGCAGGTTACATCCAAGAAAGAAAATTTACATCTTTCCACAAAGGTAAATTTTATATTAGTAGATCAATGGATTGATTAGTTGGTTGGTTGGGACAAGGTCTTGCTCTGTACCTCAGGTTAATTCCAAACTGGGAATCTCTGTGATTATCCTTTCTCAGCCTTCTGGGGGGCTGAGTGGAATATAGGTGTATCCCAGCACATCCAGCTTTCTATCTTCCTTTTTTCAGCTTATTTATTAAATGGGGCTATAATTCTTTCCAGGGTTTCTAAAACCAGACAGGTTGGAGAGAATGCACTTCTTGTTACAAAATAATTGCTACAACTACATATCAGGGGTTCCTCTCAAGCTACAGACTCAAGCTCATGGCCCATCATGGCCCCTCCCATGCCCCTGCTATGTAGCTGGTATTAGCCCCATTTCACAGTTGATAAAACTGAGTTGTGGCGAAGGAATGTGCTCTGCACTCCCTCCCTGGCTTATGGGAAGACTTCTAGGAGAACTTCAAGGTGACCTGTCAGGTATGAGCCATAAAACGTTTTGAAAAGTGAAAGCCCGCAAGGCAGGGTGATAGACCTGTAATTCTTGAATTCAAGAGACAGGAGGATCTTGAGTTCAAGGCCATATCAGGCTACCCATGTGGAGCCTGTCCAAATAACAGTGAAAGCCGATAGTCTTAGTATCTGCCAACAAAGTCCTTCGGACAGATACCAAACGGAAATTTGCATTCTAATAAACACTGCTTACAGAGACCACTCTTAGCTCGTGGGTGGCTTTCTATCTATTTTAGCCAAAGTTAGGAATCGGCATTGTACAAAGAACTTAAATGTAAAGCTCTAGATTTGTTTTATTTTATTCAAATGTCTTCAGCTTCTCCAAAACTGGCTTGCCTTAAAAAAAAAAATCTATTTATTTGTGTGTATGTGAGCAAGTTCGTAGGATGGAACTCACCAGGTGGCTTAGATGACAAGCATCTTTACCCACAGAGCCCTAGGTTTGCCTTTTAAATGAAGGGTCTTAGCCAAGACCCTGTGGGGATCAGAGTAATTAACCTATTGGGTGAGGCCTCAGTTAACAAGTACTAACACCGGAGCAAATGACATTGGGAACCCTTCACTTTTAACCATGGTGGCACTAAAAAAAAAAAAAAAAAAAAAAATGCTGAGGCTTTGCTTCAGACTCTTTGCTCTGATTTGTAGCTATTCTTTTTTGAAACATTTATTTCTTTATCTGTATGTGGGATGCAGGAATGCCACTGTGTACCCCTGGAAAGCAGGGGACAGCTTGCAGGAGTCAGTTCTCTCCTTGGAGAGATAGTAGCATCGCCCTCTGTTCTGTGACTTGTGCACATACTTATGTGCCCACCCGCAGCTCTGTAGTTCTGCTCAAACCACACCTCCTCTATGGCTGGCCACTAAAGTACGCCATTTATGTCAGCTCCATAAGGGCAGGGTTTTGTTGGTTTCCTTCACAGCTGTAGCCTCGGTGCCCATGCAGAACAGTATTTAGCAAGTAATAGATATTTAAGAAACATTTGTTCAACTAATTATTGTGATTGTTTCATTGTATGGCAACAGAGTATCTCCTTGTCTGTCTCCATTAGGTGGTCTGTCTTGTTCTTCTTTCTATCCCTAACAGCTGACAGAGCACCTAACCCACATAGTACATCTGTGCTTAGATGGATACAGTAGGAGTTTGGTCAGGGCACCATTTCTTTTTGCATTGTCACATTTTGCAAGAGAGCTCATCTGAGAGGCAGGGGCATGAAACAATCCCCTCCCCATACCTTGTGGACCACAGATGACTCCACTTCAAATGCTTTTACCACTCTTTGAACATATGCCGGCCACTCCTTCATGAACTTCTAACACAGAGCCCTTGTATTGTACTTGATGGGCATCTGGGTGTGCTGGCTACAGTAATGAACACTGGCTATCACACAAGATGATTCGAGCCACTCCAAGAGGAGAGGAGCAATCATATTATTGGAGCACCTGAGGACAGTGCCATTAGAGCTGTACCAACTGCACAGCCATGTGACTAACTAGGGCTTATTAGACCTGGCGAGCTCCTAGGCCTGGGTCTAAAGTGCCCTACTCTTCAGCCCATCCAAAGAAAACAGATGAAAACCTAGAGTGCATATGAGGCTCTGACAGGCTTAAAAAGCCAGTGCGCTCTATTTTTCTTGTATGCTGCTCCCTCTCATAATAATGCTCTTTGCTATTTCTTCGGCTTTTGCTGGAGAGCGGACTTTTCTCTAATTGAATGTGGCTTCTCCTATTTAATCCCCCCTACAGTCCTAAAATGCAGGTGCTGTATTCACCATTTCCTAGATGAGAAACTGAGGTAGCCAGTAACTAACACACACACACACACATCCTGGAACCACCTGCCCAGGGATGTCATCACGGTGGGCTAGATCTTTCCACGTCAATCATTAATTTTAAATATGCCTCACAGAGCCAATCTGATGAGGGCATTTTCTCAATCGAGGGCCCCTCTTCACAGATGATACTAGCTTGTTTCAAGTTGACAAAAAACAAAACAAAACAAACAAACAAAAAAACCTAATCAACACATAGGTTTTCACATCAAGAAAGCCAGCCATCCACGGTCTGCTGTCTGGAAAATGACGAGGTTTTAGAGTGGCTCGGAGCAGGAAACATGGCCCAACATTTACATATCAGAATTGCCTATGGAGAGGTGCTTCTGCGGTGGTTCTCCTTTCCACACGCGTGACTCTGGGACAGACACTCAACTCTTAGCATTTGCTTTTCTTATTCTATAAAATGGCCCGAGGAACGCCACCTGTCTAGCTCTGTGGTGAGGATTAAAAGAGTTAGAATTTTACCAGAGGCCTGGTTAAAAACCAAGCAAAAGAGAAACAAAAGCAAGCAAACAAACAAACAAAAAACCGAAGCCGTTTTTGTGTTCGTTCAGTAGCCGCCCATCTGGTTTCTTCAGACGGCGGCCCTTGCCTGGGAAAGTTTGCCGGGGCACTTTCCGCACGGTGGCGGACACAAACGCCGCTGGGAAAGTGGCGAGGAGTTGAAGGAAACGCCCCTGCTCGCCACGCCTAAAACCAAGGACAAATAGGGGAGAAGGCTGGGAACCCCCAGAGCGGAAATCGCAAGTGCGATGGGCGTAACCGGAGTTGGAAGCCGCTGGGTGTCTGACTGGACAAAAGGGAAGCAGAGGAAGCAGCGGCAGCACAGCGTGGTGCACCCGTAGGAGCTGCGGCAGCAGAATACCCGTCATTTCCGTCTCCCTCCGGCCACCTCCCAGCCGACTTCTAGTCGCCCTTCCTAAAATTGCCTACAGAGGGCGCGCTTCTTCACGCAGCCTGTTCCCCACACAGGCTGCCTGCCAACTATTGCAGTCCGCCCCACCTCCTCCAAGAAGCCTTCCCAACACCGCTCCAGCCATTCGCTTGCTGGCTTGAACGTCAACCAGCAGTGCATAATATAGAATTTGGGCATGTGCTGGCTGGTCGGCTAAGTGTGTGGGATGTGTTAGGCAAGTTTTAGCTTCTCAACAATATCATACCTAGTATTCCGGAACTTCGATGGCATATGTTTATCAAATGCTTGGCGGGCCTCGACTTGCTGTAGAAGTTCCTGAGGGAGACTTTCAGTGTCTCAATGACAGACCGCCTTGAGATAAGAGTTTTCACTGACTAGGTGAGGTCGGTGTAACTTACCTCAGAGCACAATGGCTTGTGCAAATCAAAGCCATGTGCAGGGGAACTCATTGATTAAAAAAAAAAAAAAAAAGATTCCTCAGCCCCAGCTTTAACTTTGAGTCGCTGATAAACATGATTCTTGCCCTCTGGAAGACAGCCCAGGGAAAATGAGAACAGCAAGAGACCGAGTCTGAAGAATCCCTCATGCACACTAAGTCGTGTGACCCCGGGCACACCAAGTTCTTTCTCGAAGCCTCATCTTCTGCCTTTGTATCTTCGAGTCTGTCATGGAAGGAGGGCTGATCAAAGAACATAGTGGTCGGATCATTCGTTCTTTCACTTACCGGAAGAGACTGTGTTCAGGAAGTCATTCGAAATGCAATTTTTTAGTTGAAAGATGAGATGGAAGCAGATTTTGTGACAATCGTGATAAAGTGGCCCTTTGTTAGCTGGAAGAACCTCTACAAAGGCTTGCCACCTTTCCCGCCGTCAAATCCATGATAAACACTCAGTAAATGCTTCTTAGGTCTAGACATAAGATCCACATAGAGACGCAAGAGTTATGGATAGAGAACACCAAATATGTGCTAAATGCATTATTCTGAGTCTTGAGTTTCCCAGTGAATTGTTTGATGACTTTAGAGAGAAGAAGGATGATTGTGTCCAGGGATCAAGAGAAACTCCATTGTGGAGGCAAGACATGAGGTGGGCCCTGGGAAGTGGCTTGCCTTTTGGCACAGGTCCATGAAGAGGATAATGGAAGAACTCAAGGCATGACTGGAGGGATGGTGCAGAGGCAGGAGGGCACAAAGGGCAGGAAAATTGAAAGTGTCACTAGACACAGTCTCTAATTGTGGCAAAGACTCTGGCCTGTGTGGACTCTCAGTATCTGTTTCTGTCAAGGAAAAGGGGAGGGAAGGAAGGAAGGAGGAAGGGGCATGTTATTTAGCTAATTGAAATCAAAACTTCCTACAAAGGAGAGTTGGGACAAGTGGACCAGCAGAAACTAGGAGAATACAGCTGTGTGAAGCAAAAAAAGAAAAAAGAAAAAAAAAAAAAAGAAAAAGAAAAAAGGAGAGAAAGAAAGAAAAAAGAAAAAAAAACTATCTCCCGTGAGATTAGATGCTCTAAAAGGGGAGACCACAGACATGCCTGGTTTGTTCAGCCCTATATTTTTAGCAGTGACCAGCACCAAAGAGACAAGGAGAGAAAGGCAGGATGGAGACAAAAGGGTAACAGGGGTGAATATGATTGGAATACATTACGAATATATGAAAATGTGATGAAACCTGTTACTATGTATAATTCATACATGCTAGTAAAACATTTTTAAAAAGAACAGTACCCAGCACACAGAGAAAGTTCTAGAAAAATTATCTGATGGAGGGAGTGTGACCATGGTAGAAAAAGCAAAGAGTATGGAGTCAGAGGGTCCCGGATTTAAGTCCTTGTTCCCATTTATTGCCTGGGTACCCTCGGGCAGGCTGCTTAGTGTCTCTAAGATTCATTTTCCTCTCTGAAAAATTATATCTGCCTCAGAGTTGTCCTGAACATTAATAAACATAATGTGTATGAAGTGCACACTGTGTCCCTTAGCGGTTTTAGTTTCCTTTCTCTGGCCGTGTTAGAGACCACGATTAAAGGAAACTGCAGAGGAAAAAGTTTCTTTGGCTCACGCATCCTTTCACAGCCCATCACTGAGGAAACCCAAGGCAGAAACTCAAACATGGCAGGAACCTGGAGGCAGAAATCCAAGCAGTGAGTATGAAAAAATGTTGCTTGTTGGCTTGCTCTCCATGGCTCTCTCTCAGCTTACTTTTTTTATACAACACAGGAGCACCTGTCTAGGGGAAGGACTACCCACAGAGGGCTGAGACCTGCTGTGTCAATCAGAAAACTGTCCTGTCCCAACCAATTCGCCTATAGTTTGGTGTGAGCATTTTTCTTAGTGGAGGTTCCTTCCTTCCAGATGACCCTAGCTTGTGTGAATTGACAAAAACAGCAACAACAGCAACCCAACACACAAAACAAAAAGCACCATAGTCGTTGTGATCACACACTTTTGACTGGAGCAGATGCCTGTGTAGTACATTGTATACAGCAGGCAACCAGATAGTATTTGGTGTCTCACAGGTAGGTTGGGACCTATAGGCAGTGAGAGCTAGGCATTGGAAATAGAGAGTTGGATGACTAACATGTGTACCTTATGGTAAGAAATGGGTTGAAATGGAGGTCCAAGGGTGAGGTTGGCCTAACAGTCAGGGTATTTAGTCCAGGATGGAATAGTAGCCATAGGCTTAGCAAGAAAGGGATGGCAGGAGAGAGGGAATCTTTTCTCTCTTGTTTGATTTTGTGCTTAAGAGCATGACTGAAAATTAGGAAAGGAGACTAGAACGCTGCCAGCACCTGCATTGTCAGCAGGGATGCTGGGTTATTTCAGACATTGCATGTATTTCCTCTCCCATTCCTCAGGGTCAGGAGAGCATCGGCCACAAGGGGGCAGATGATGTCTGCCCAAGTCCAGTCTCAGCAGCAATTCAGTGACTTGTAAAAAGACTGTCCTCCTCCAGATAGTCTAGTTATCTGAACAAGCACAAAAATGGATACTGAAAACATTCCTTCTCCCTTCAGTATGAAGAGGAAGGTAGATCACAGAGGCATTCGAATTGAGATGTGAGGAGCTGAGCAGTGGGGAAGCCCTGGCTGGAGTATGACACATGGAGTATCGATGTGTTAGTCTTTCTCCCACCCATAGCCCATGGCTGACCTGCTGTCTGCATCTCCTTAACAAGGCTAGAAGAGGCAAAGGGACGTCTTACAGAATCCAGGCTGAGGTGTGGTGGAGATCCAGAAGAAATGGAACTTTGGGTTTCTCTATGCAGCCCTGGAACTTGATATGGAGACCAGCCTGGACTCAAACTCACAGAGTCTCACCTGCCTCTATCTCTGCAGTGCTGGGATTAAAGGCATGTGCCACCATTGCCGTTGAGAGTTAAGAGCACAGCTCTAGGACCACAGAGATCTGGGTTCAGATCCCAGTTCACCATCTGAGTTCCATTGCCTGGGGCCCACTGCTTAACCTCCTGAGCCACAGTTTTCCATCAGTAAGATGAGGAGAGTAATACCAGTGGTCACCTCAGAGGTGGCTGTGAATTTTCAGAGATCATGCCTGCCACACAGTGAGCACTTAGGACATGCTGGTAGGAATTTTTGTTCCTGCTGGTAGTTCTGATAAAGAAATGCAGTCTGGCCGAATAAACTGAATGTAGAACAATTGGAAGGTGCAGATGGCAGGTGAGTAGGGGCTTCCCAGGGCTGGTGAAAGCAGACGAGCAGAGGTTAGGAAAGCAGAGAAGGAAGAGTGTTCCAGGCAGAGGGAAAGTGGGGATGCTCAAGTAATTACTGGGCTGGTAAATATACACTGTCAAGGACAGAGTCTGTTGTCATGGGTGTGAGCAAATGCCTGACCAGCCAGGCCCAGCCCAGAACCAGCCAGGTTGTGCCAGGTTGTGCTTTGCTCCTGATCTCAACAGTAAGAAGTCAGTAAAGTGGTTGGAAAAAAATGTCTTGGGGGGATTAGCAGAGTAGTCTCCTCCTCCCTAGGTACAGTATTTATTCATTCAGTGATTGGTTGATGATATGTGTATGGGTGTTTTGCCCATGTGTATGCCAGAGTAGCACATGTATGTAGGGCTCATGAAGGCCAGAGAAGGGTGTCCAATTGCCCTGTATCTGGAGTTCATGTAGTAACTGGCAGAGGACCCAGGCTCAATTCCTAACACCTGCCAGTTACTACATGAACTCCATTTCCCCAGGAATAACATGCTAGAAGGGAATTCTTTTTGTAGAGCTTATTTACTTACTTGTCTTTTTGTGTATATGCACTGTGTGTGTGTGTGTGCGCGCGCGTGCGTTCACGTGTGTCTGCAGGTGGATCCATGTGTGCATGTTCATGTAGAGGCCAGAAGTCTTCCCTGATCACTCTCCCATTATAATTTTTGAGACAAGATCGCCCACCTAACCTGGAGCCCACCATTTCAGTTTGACTTGCTGACTAGCAAGCCCCTGGGATCTGCCCATCTCTAACCTACCCAGGACATGACACTGTGCCTGGGCTTTTCTGTTGATGCTGAGGATCCAAACTCAGCCCCGCATGCTTGTATGGCAAGCACTTTGCCTCCTGAGGCCTTCCTCATCACTGGGGTTTTGTTGCTGGTTTTAGCAGTACTTAGATTTTTAGTTTTACAATTCATTTATTTACTTTGTGCATGGGTATTTTGCCTATGTGTATGTATGTATACCTTGTGAATGCCTGGTGCCCAGGCTGGTCATCAGATCCTCTTGGGATTTGATGTTTGTGAGTGATGGGTAGTAGGAACCAGACCCAGGTCCTCTGAAAGAGCAACAAGTGATCTTAACCACCGAGCCATTTCTCCTTCCTTCTGTTTTGTTTTCTGAGATGGGGGTCTCACAGTATGGCAGGCTAGCCTAGAACTCACTATATGTAGTAGGCTGGCCCCAAATTTGCAGCAGTCCTCCTGTTTCTGCTTCCTCAGTGCTGTGACCAGCATGCCAAACTGGAAGGAGATGCTCTCAATTTCTTAGGTCAAAGACCTGCTCTAAGGTGTTTGTTGCCTTTCATAAGCTTACCTTGCCCTGTTTGCAGATTGTAGTGGAGCCCTGACTTGGATCCCGCACAGCTGGGATCCTTTCTGCTCAAATGGATTAGTCCTGGGTATTCCTTAGTTACAGGTCTTGGTAGGAAGCCTTGGCCTAAAAGAGCCCCAACCAAGAGATAATAGGAAAAGCATTTTATATTTAGCTTTGGGACATTAGAAGTGATTTCTTTTTGGCACTGTATTTCCTTTCCTAAATACTGTTGGCTTAGGATAATATTAAAGTTCACTTTATGGGAGGCAATAGAAGAGAGTGAGCAAATTAATACCTTTCTAGCCAAATGGTTATGGGCTTGTAAGCACAGTTTGATTTTCATTCCAGGTACCACCATTGTTTGTCATTCCGGGGCTCACTTTTCTCCATGCAAATCACAGCCAGCCAGCACACTGCACCGGGTGTATTTGTAGCCTACGTGAAATCGAAGGCATTTTCATGGCCTTAGTCTAAGGTTGTGCCCAGAGCCTCTGCATAAAGTAAACTTCAGCAAGGGTGTCTCGGACAAAGTCAGGCCAGGAAGAAAAATCGTCTTCATACAATTCAGAAGGAAACACAGTCCACAGAGAACAAGTCATGCGGTGGGTCCCCTGAAGCCCACTAGAGACTAAGGTCTTAACTGCCTTCTCACGACTGTGCTAATTCCTATCAGCAGGTTTAGGCAAGAGCAAGCAGGTGGTGTTGACCTGAGATCACGTGACCAGAACCTGTTGGGAAACATTTTCTCTCTGCCAAGGGCAGGGCCAGGGCCAGTATGTGTGTACAAGGTGAGTGGCTATTACCTGTGACAAAGCAAAAACAGCTCTTACCTCAAAGAGATTAGAGAGTCTATGAGGGAACACAGCTTCGGGGCATTGCAAATACAAATGAGGTAACCATGTTATGAAGGCTCTATAGTTGCAAAAGAAAAGTCATAATTTTTCAATGCCTTGGTGGAGACATCAAACAGGTGGTTACAGCAAACTGGGGGTAATCGATGCGGTAGGCCTCACGTTATCTGATGGTATTCTTAGCCTTTGGCTTAGGTAAGCTGTCTGTGAGTACATTCCCAAAGTTTCCACATGATAGTCACGTGTATATTAAGTCAGATAGACAAGCAGGCAAGGAATGGCTCAGAAGGAGGCTAATGATAGCCCATGACAGTTTGGCTCTATATCTGTAACACCACAACTCCACAACCATGAACTTCTAATCAGTCCATCAGACTTGTAGACTCTTTTAACAGAGGGTGTTTTTCTTCTGAGAAATTCATTTCATGCCTTTGCCCAGGACCGGGTGAAGGGCAGGGTAAGAAACTCAAGCCTCCAGCTCATGAGAGATGGTTCAGTGGCTAAGATTACTTGCTATTAAACGTGACAACCTGTTTGATGCCCAGGACCCATGTGATGGAAGAAGAGAGCCAACTCCTAAAACACATACAATTGTGGCATATAAGCACTCACACAGACACACACCCTCACATAAACACACAAAATAAAAAAGGAACAAAGCCCAAACTTGTGGAAGGACACCTCTTTTGCCTTAGACAGGTCTCACCTGCCTCAACATTCTTGTCTGGAAGACAAACCTTTTTTTTTTTTTTTTTTTTTTCATTTCCTTCCTAAGTCTTTGGAAAACCAAAAACACTTGAAAATAACTGTCCTGGCAAAAACCAGCATTCTGGTCCCAGCCAGGAAAAGAAAACTGTCAATGCAGCCTATATCTTGTCTCCTCTCTTGTCAACAACCCTAATACTTTAACAATGCTTTTGGGGAAGCTGAGGAAGAAGGATTCCCACCTGCTCAGGCTCAGCTTGGATTACATTGTGAGTTCTAAACAAGCCTGGGATACACTAAGATCTTATTTAGGAATAAAAAGAAAAAGAACAGGAAAAGAAAGAAAGGTGGAAGAAAGGAAGACAGGGAGAATAGAAAGAAAGGAGGAAGGGATGAATGGAGGATAAAAAACAGTAAAACATCCAACTTTCCTACATATTTACATAAGCATCTCTCCCTCGTTTTTATTTATCTTTTTGTGCATGAAGCTGGGTGTTAACATTTCTTCTAGGCTCCGCCCCACAGTTACCTAGCAACAGCCAGGTGTGCTTGACTCACTACAAATGGGGCTGCCTTGCCCCCTCCACACTCTCTCTCTCTTGCCCTCTTACTCTCTTCCCTCTCTGTCCTGTCTCTCCCCATCCCCCTCTTCACGTGTTCATGGCTGGCCTCCTCTCTCTCTGTCTGTACTCCCTTTCCATCTCCCCTTCCCTTTCCCTAAATAAACTGTATTCCATCCTCTACTGGCCGTGTGGCTGGTACCTCAGGGGGAAGGATGCCTCAGCATGGGCCCACAGAGGCATCCCCCCCCCCCACCATACCGCACCACACCGCGCCTCTACCTTTGGAGTCCTTTTCTTTTTTTAAAAAACACAACACTGGGACTCATTCGTCCCTGCATGGGCTACATGTATATGCCCTACAATGCCAAAGTCCCAAAGCATAAATGACTCGCAGGTACCAGGTCATCACTCCCTCCCAAGTTAGTACCCCACCTCTGAACGGGCTATCTGTGTCACCGCCACATTCTGGCAGCCGTTTTCGGAGGTCATTCATGCACATATACATACAGATTCATGCACATATACATACATGTAGCATTTTAGACCCGACGAAAGCATTCTTACTCATGTTTATATTCTGGCCTAGCAGAGTGCTAAACCTAAGCATGCCTTTAAAACAGTGGATTGATTGAACGTCTGTTTTGTTCCCAGTTTTGCCACCCTTATCCTAACCACAAAGGTCTTGGAGAAACCCTAACCACTAATCTGTCTTGGAGAAATGTCTGGATTCATGGCTCAGGTCTAGTCAGGAT
Source organism: Micromys minutus (assembly GCF_963924665.1). NCBI lineage: Eukaryota > Metazoa > Chordata > Mammalia > Rodentia > Muridae > Micromys > Micromys minutus. Next base: position 91,121,837 of record NC_137970.1, read on the forward strand.
TTCCCAAGACTGGAATTCACAAAATAAAATAAAACCATTCTGTTCGTGCTTAATATAAACAAGTCATTTTCTTTCAGGATAGCACTCAGAGTACCCAGATGTACGTGTTTTCTCCCCTCCTCAGTACTGAGTACTAAGGCAGAGCTTAGGCCTGGCTCTTCCGTGGTTGATGATTCCCTAAGGAGAGGGATGAAGAGACTGGTGTTGCTCTCACCCACGGGGACTCCCTAAACACAGTTGGAAAACAAAGCGCGGGAGTGTAGCCACTGCTGTATCCCACAGTTCCTCAGCCTCTCTCAGGGCTAGCTTTCCCAGACAGTACTGCCTCACATTCTCTCTGCCCTCCTCCCCTCCCCCACCTCTCTCCCTTTCTTGCTCCCCACCCCCACACACTACCATGGCAAGGGGGAAGGGCTGGATTTCTGCACTTGATCCATAGTAAAGAGCCCAGGGAAGAAAGGAGAGGGGAGGAGAGACAGCTGCCCCTCTGCCTGCCCTATTCTGACTGGCTTATCAGCTCAAGGAGGCTGAAGAGCGGAACGGTAAAGAAAACAGAGACCAGAGTGGTCCCAGGCTGCAATTCTGACTCTACCACTTATACATTGTGTGGTGTCGGGCATGCTGCTTTGTTTCTTTGTGTTTCCATTTCTTTCACCGTAAAGTGTGGAGGACTCACAGCTGTGCCCTCTTTAAAGAGCCGTGATAAGAACGCAATGAATGAGTCAATAGATTGTGAACCGTTTAAGAGTGCCCGGCATATAGTAAATGGAATGTAAGCGTACTTTTGTAAAGGCTAATAGTTTTATTAATTCTTTGAGACTTGGCTCCTAACCACTCCCAGATCTACCTCCTACCTCCTTCCTACTCCCCCCCTTCCTTCTTTGCCCCCCCCCCCAAGACAGCGTTTCTCTATGTAACAGCCCTAGCTGGCCTGCAACTTGCTTTGTAGACTAGGCTCACCTTGAACTCAAAGAGATCTGATTGCTTCTGCCCTCCAAGTGTGCCACTATGCCCTGCTATTAATTTTCAATACAATATTTGAATTATCTGACTTCATATATGTATATAATGTAGTTTGATCATAGTCACTCTCACTGCCTAATAATTCCTCCTGGATCCATTCCCACTGCCCCACCCCCTGTCCAACTTCACGTCTTTGTGTTTTTATTTTAAATAGTCCACTGAGATCAATTTGTATTGCCCATATAAGAATGGGTATGGGTTTTTTGTTTGTTTGGTTGGTTGTTGTTGTTGTTGTTGTTGTTTTTCTAGATACAGTCTCCTGTAATCCAGTCCGGCTTCAAGTTTACTATAGAGCTGGAGATAACCTTGAACGTTTGATCCTTCCGGTTCCAGCTCCTGAGGGCTGGGACTATGAGGCACTATTCCTGGTTTCTATGGTGCTGGATATCAAACACAAGGCTTTATTCATTCAAGGCAAGCACACCACCAACTGAACTACTTCCCAGCCCATATATGGTGTACGTCTAATATAGAGAAGAAAGAAACTAAAGCACGGCCTATATTTAGGCTAAAATGCTTGTGTACAGGCAGAATTTGGAGGCTGGCTGAGTAGTTCAGGGATACAGCATTTGCCTTGAGGCCCTGGGCTCTATATCAAGTTCTAGAGAAACACAAACATCACAGGTGTTTCCTTCCTCACTTCTCCCCACCTGTGCTGGTATTGAGACGGGGCACAGGAGAAGCCCCCAAACCTCTTGGCAAATAAGATGAACAGAAATAATGAATTTAAAAATAATCGCACAGTGCAAAATTTCTGAAAAATTAAAAAAAAAATGTTTACATGAAACTAAAAAATCAATGCACACACTCGGAAACTACAGGAAAGAAAATTGTGCCTTAGAGGCTAGCCTGGGCTGTGTAGTGAGCTTAAGACTGGTCTAGACTACACAGTGGGACTCTATCTCAAACAAAAATACTAATGAGACTGGACACGATGGTGCACCCCCTTAAGCCCAGCACTTAAGAGGCAGAGATAGGTGGCTCTCTGTGGGTTCCAGGCCAGCCTGGTCTACATAGCAAGCTAGGGCTATATAGGGCTATAATCAAAAAATTAATTTATAAAAATCCATTTTTTTTCAAAAAGGGTTCAGTGGTAAAACACGCATGCACGAGTCCCTAAGGTTCCATTTTTAGCACTGTAAAACAAAACAAAACGATAAAAAATGTACTTTGCTGACTTTTTCCTGGGGCTGTTCTTCCAGCCTGACTAAGCCTCCGGGGAGCTGAGAAGAATCCTTGGAGAGCTCTAGCAGTACCTTCTGGGAACAGTTGTTCTGGCAGCTGCACTGGGCCAAACTCTCAGCTTCCCCAAAGATGCATGTGCTGCTATGGCAGCAGGCCCATGGAGACATGGGAGGAGGGAGAAGCCACAGGGCTGCCCAGCAAGACATCAACCCAGCATCCATCAGAAAACTCTTTCAGCCAGAATGGCACTCTGCAACCAGGACCCCAGGAGTTCTGTGTGTTCTTCAGATGTGGGACTATATTACCACCCTCACCCTCCGAGGCCTCTTATTTCTGCATTAGCCCAACGTAAAGAGCACGCCTCACACAGTCAGCTCACCCAGGTTAGATGTCAGGGGTGAGTCTTTTCAGAGAAACCAGACACTATCAACTAGGAAGGCTTCAGAGCTCCTAGAGGGATCCTTGACACTACTCCATTTCCATTAGAGGTTCCCCTCCAAACATCCTGATGACTCTGATCACACAAAACACATTTCTTTGGCTTCATTCCCAATCAGGGCTGGATCCAGCTACAAAGCAATTCAAGGACGTGCCCCAGGGACACGGAGCTTGCCTACACAAGGTTTATTTTCCTGTGGTTCTATAGAAATGGGAGTGGGGAGATATCCTAACAATCAGTATACACGTGTGGACTCAGCAAACATTTGTTGAGTGCCTGTAATGAACAAAGTCCCATACCACGTACTGAGGGGGAAGAGCATACAAAGATGAATCAAGTGTATCAGGTGCCCTTCTGGACTTTGTCTTCTGACAGCAAAACGCTCGCTCTCTCTCTATTCCCCTACCTACCCTCTCTCTATATGTGTAAGATGGCACATTAACTAAAAATATGCCAAGTAGAGTTCAGTCCCCAGATCCCAGGATAAGAAAACTGACTCCTAAAAGTTATCTTCTGTCCTCCGCATGCACACAGTGTCAGTAGTGTATCTGCACTCATGATGTACATAAATCATACACACAAACACACAGGTGTGCACACACGGGCACACACACACAAAGACAAAACATTAAAGGTTATGAGATGTCCCTTAAACTATTTTAAGTTATGCAATGTTGTATAAATTTAAACACACACACACACACACACACACACACACACACGCTCGTATGAGACATCCACTGAGCACACACACAAAACTGGCTAGTCTTAGGTGCTGTGGATACACACGAGATGGGGGGGGTGGACCTTTCCTCCTTATGAAACTTTTAGCCCAATGAGAGAGGCAGAGAAATAGGAAGGCAACTGCAGTGTAGTACCACAGGGATGACAATAGGGGTCTGCAAAATGTCTGGAGAACAAGCAAGGAAGAATGATTAATTGCCTTGTGGGGAGCGTCCTTAAGAACCTAGAGCCACTGCTGCTGTGTGAGTGAAGGGCGCCCCCTAGAGTTGCACACTGCAATTTATGCCCCACTCCCCAGGCTGGAGGATGAGCAACACTTGGGAGGCACTGAAGAACCAAACTGGCTGGAGTAACTACAGACAGTGTGTGGAAGTTGGAAACACGTTATTTTGAAATGATAAAGACAAGACTGGACACGAACTGGATCATTAGAGGCTAAGTCCAGGGAGGGATCAATGAGAAGCAAGATAGTTGCCTGATTTTAAAGTAACTCTTGCAAATTGCTTATTATGTGACAAGGGAGGAACCTATACACAAAGTAGAGAAATTGTGCACTACTTTTAAAACATTATTTTTATTTTGAAGTATGTATACACTTTATTATAAAGTATGACTGTGGGTTTGTGCATATGAGTGTTGGTACCCACAGAGGCCAAAGGTGTCAGACCCCCTGGAACTGGAGTTACTTACACACAGTTGTAAGCTACCCACTGTGGGTACTGAGAACTGAAGCCAGCTCCTCTCTAGGAGCAGAACACACTTTTTAAGTGCTTGGCCATCTATTCAGCCCCTACTATTAAGTAGTGATCAAAACTGACACCATTCGCTAGGCATGATGGCTCAGACCTGTAATTTCAACACTTTGGAGGCTGAGACGAGAACTAACTACCTTGAGTAAGTTTCAGGTCAACCTGAGCTGCATACAGAGTGACATCTGGTCTCAGGGGAAAAAAGCAAGGTTGACATCGTGGATGAAGCAGATATAGAATAAACAAACACCAAGCAAAGATGAACTGTTCCAATGTAGTCAGAAAGAGCCATATGCTCAAAATTCTAATTGGAGAGGAAACTATAATATTCAAAAGGAATTCTCCTTTTTTTAAAAAAATAAAAGACCAAAAATATACATGCTACCAATACGTTCTACATTAAGGAAAGTTAAACAGAACAACTAAATTCTGTCTGACCCTCCAGCATTGGCCCTGTAATTGGAGGGGAAAGTGTTCTAAAGGACATGCTTGTGTCAACTGAAGAAACCTCAGTAAGGACAGTAGATTAAAGTGGGGCATGAGTTACATTTATGAAATTGATACTTACAGAAGATTGGCTGTGTAAAATGAAATCTATTTTTCTGTTGTTTTTCAAGGCAGGGTTTCTCCGTGTAGCTCTGGCTGTCCTGGAACTCTCTGTAGACCAGACTGGCCTTGAACTCAGAGAGCCTGTCTTTACCTCTCAAATGATATGATAAAAGGTATGCACTACCATCCAGCATTAGATACCTCCATTCTTTTTTAAAAAGATTTATTTATTTATTTTATGTGAGTACACTGTTGCTGTCTTCAGACACACCAGAAGAGGGCATCAGATCCCATTACAGATGTCTGTGAGCCACCATGTGGTTGCTGGGATTTGAACTCAGGACCTCTGGAAGAGCAGTCAGTGCTCTTAACCACTGAGCCATCACTCCAGTCCCCAAGATACCTCTATTCTTAAGAAACACACAGGAGAGATAGCTCAGAGGTCAGCAGTATGTACTGCTTTTGCAGAGGACCAAGTTTAATTCCCTGTAACTCCAGCTCCAAGGGTGTCATACACCTCTGGCTTCTGTGAGCACCTGCATTCATTTGCACAGACACACATACCATATATCATCTTTAAAATAATACAAATAAATATTTTGAAACACATGGAAGAATGTGGGTAAAAGACCATAGCATATACAACTTACTCTCAAATGTTTCTTAAAAATGTTTGTGGGTAGTTAACATATAAAATTCATAGAGACTGTATATGCATTGCATATATGTGTACATACACATTTTATAAATATAACATACATCCATCAAATGCATGTACATTCTTATGTAAGTGTGTTTGTTTGTGGGTTTATATTTCTATCCCCATATCTGCAAAATGTGAACAGAACATGTAAACTCACATGGAAAAGAAAATGTGACTAAATGTGGAAGTGACCAGGGAAGAAATTATGAGGTGTCTCTTATACGGTTTTAAGTCTTGTCATGGTTTAGAAATTTGAACTTATTCATAAATACAACATTTTTAGAATACGACCAGACATAGGCTTCAGAGGATCTGAAAATGGAGGCAATGGGCTGAGAGGAAAATAAGCTGGACATTGTGACAGAGGCAGGCAGATCTCTAGGAGTTTAAGGCCAGCCTGGTCTACAGAGTGAGCTCCTGGCTGGCCAGGGCTACCCAGTGAGACTCTGTCTTTAAAAGAAAAACAGAAACAGGAAAAGAGAAATGAAAATAGTGGGGTGACCCTGGAGCTTTGCACACCATCTGAACGGGGGGTACATTCTGTAGTTGGAGTAAAGGGCCTCAGAGGATGAGTAAGGTCAGAGAAAATACCAGTGCCTGAGCAGAGGGTACGTAGTAACCATTCACTGAATGCCTGGGGTGTTTGACAACTATCTTACTAGAGGTATAAAGATCAAGAAGGCACAAAGGTCCCTTTCCAAAATATCTGGAGGGGAAGCACCACAGACTAGTTGGGATAAAGTTCTGGGGACATCTGTGACAGTTGTGACAGGGCTGAGGCATTGCCAGTTTGAAGGGACAGGTGGAGGCCACAACCACAGTGAGTTCTCCTAAAGGCTTGGAAGGATTTATAGGGTTTGAAATGCTCTCCTATGAAGTTAAATCATCAGTGCTTTAAAAATTTGATTTTCTATCCATGTCACACGTGTGCAGGTGCCCAATGAGCCACCTGACACGGGTGCTGAGAATCAAACTTGACCTTCTGAGAGAGCGCATGCACTGTTAACCACTGAGCTATCTCTCTAGCCCCACAAGTCCTTTTACTGTTTTTTAATTTTAAGCGGTGGTGTTATATACCCTTAGTCTAGACTTAGGAACAGAAGCAGGCAGGTCTCTGAGTTCGGGGCCAGCCTGATTTACAGAGTGAGTTACAGGATAGCCAGAGCTACATAGAGAAAACAGCCTCATCCCCACACACACAAATATTTTGAAACATGATCTTGCCAAGTTGCCTAGGCAGGCCTCAAACTTGTGATCCCCCTGCCTCCAAGTGCTGAGAGCACATATGTGTGCTACCACACCCAGCTCTGTACAGTGATTTCACATCACTTGAATCATTATTATCCACAACCATAAATACAATGGGAATCCAGGTTCTAGACACTAAAATGCAGAGTTATGCCTTTCTGTAGACCCTATCTGAGGCCTCCACTCTTCCAGATGCCCTGGAAGCATTGGCAAAGGCATGTGCTGGAAGGCTGTGTGAATCCTGGCATGTGTGTGTTGGACAGGTCTTGGCAGCTAGCAAGAGGTTTCTAATTTCTATTGAGGTTTAATCCTTTCCTTTCATAGCATTACCGACCCTTTAACATCTGTGTCCTCACCCTGGTCACTTCCCATCCTGTGTATTACACAGAGGGCAGCGCCATCCTCTCAGCTGCACAGGATGTTCTCAGGCTGATGCCAAGAGCAAATCAAGCCCAGTCAGCACTTCTGCCAGCTCCCAGAGACACGGGTTACAGCAGCGTGCCTGGGAGTGGGCAATAAAGGCTGGGAGAAACATTATCGGCACCTGAACTTCCTGGTTACAGACCATCTGGCTCATAAAAACCTGTGTGTGTGTGTGTGTGTGTGTGTGTGTGTGTGTGTGTGTGTACACTAGTGAGTGTGTGGGGGGAGGTTGAGGTTTCCCTTCCCCCAAGTGTTAGCAGTAAACAAGAATACTCCCTGCCCAAGATAACAAGATGAAGGCTCTCCTGCAGGACTCCACACTGTGCTTTGCTTTTTGCCAGAAAGAAATCCTGTCACCCAGGCTTGGACTGGTTGATTCATTCAGTCACCAATGGCTGATCTTTGTACTGAGTGTTGAGTGGGGTGGAGAACTTTCAGCCTAGGTGTCAGCAATGAACATTCATCTGTGCAGTGATATCAGAAAAAGGCATCAAAAACATGGCCCCAAAGTGTACATGAGAACTCACACCTGATCAGCTGCCTAAGGAAGAAAGACTGGTATGTATATATAGCCTTCAAGTAGACCAAGTTCATCCAAAGCTTACACAGGGAGGATGGCCAGAATGCTGGGTGGTTTTCCACCAGGAAACATTGGGCCAATCCTGGCTCAGTCAGCAAGAGGCCCAAATACAGGCCTAATGTTTCACGGCTTACCCACTTGCTCAATGTAACCAAAGACTAAAATGTAGATTCCAAGACAGACATGGCTTGTGCCTGTACTTGGGAAACTGAGACGGTAGGATGGTTGTGGATTCTAGGCCAGCTTGAGAGATGGTGAGACAGACAAAAATAAGACAGGACAGAAAGGTACCCTCCAAGGGTTCATATGAAATCACCCCCAGAAGTAGGTTCCAAGGCAGAATAAAAGGATTTGCACTGGAGCCCCATCCCCCACCCCAGGCCTATAGAGTAGTCCCAGCCTCTCTGGAAAGCCTTCAACTATCAATTACAGCCCATGGAGCATGGCCAAATGGATAAAGGGCTAAGCTACTGTGTTCTGGACTTCCTCCTCCAGCTTTCTTCTTCTCTTTAGGCTTGAGTGCTGGCCAGATGTGCCTTCGAGAATCAGGGAAAGTGTTTTCTGCCCAGCCAGAAAGGGACTACCAACCTATGGGAGGACTCGTGTTGTCAGTTGATTCCCAGGACACTCAGTCGAGGGGGAAGGAATGCTTTGGTGCCAGCCCGGGTGAACTCTAAAATCTAAGCACTGCCATCAAGGCAGCAGAATGGAGGTTCCTCAGTGAATGCTAAAGGGAAGCTGGAGGCAGGAGGGTCATTAGGGACCTAGAAGTGTACTTGGTCGTGTAGGTGGGTTTTCTCCTCTTGGCCCGTGACAACTGATTGCTGAATTTTTTTCAGAAACCGTGTTAACCAGCTAAACACAGTTACTAAATACACAGGAGGGCTGGGGAGGTAAAGGGCTAAGGGTGAGGATTTGAATCTTCAGAACCCATTTAGAACCTTCAACTGTTCACCTGTAATTCCCAGTACAGAGAAGGCGAAGGCAGTAAGTTTCTGGAACAAGTTGGCTAGTCTGACTAGATGAGCCTGAGAGCTTAGGTTCAGTGAGAGTCTGCCTCAATGTATAAAGTATAGAAAGACTGAGGAACTTTCCGCGCTACCCGGGGACGGGTCCATATGGCGTTGTTCTTGGTTTCCATCGTAACTTAAAAGGGAAACTTTCACAATGTCCCGAGCCCTTGATGTCCTGCAGATGAAGGAGGAGATGTCCTCAAATTCCTTGCTGCAGGAACCCACTTAGGTGGCACCAACCTTGACTTCCAGATGGAGCAGTACATCTACAGAAGGAAAAGTGGCGGTATCTACATCATAAATCTGAAGAGGACCCGAGAGAAGCTGCGGCTTTGAGCTCGCGCTATTAGCGTCCTCTCTTCCAGGAACACTGGCCAGCGAGCTGTGCTGAAGTTTGTTGCTGCCACAGGAGCCACTCCAATTGCTGCCGCTTCACACCTGGGACCTTCACTAACCAGATCCAAGCAGCCTTCAGAAAGCCACGGCTTCTAGTGGTGACGGATCCCAGGGCTGACCACCAGCCCCTCACAGAGGCCTCTTATGTCAACCTGCCCACCATTGCTCTGTGTAACACAGACTCTCCCCTGCGCTATGTGGACATTGCCATCCCGTGCAACAACAAGGGAGCTCACTCAGTGGGTCTGATGTGGTGGATGCTGGCCCGGGAGGTACTCCGCATGCGAGGTACTATTTCCCGTGAGCACCCATGGGAGGTTATGCCTGATCTTTACTTCTACAGAGATCCAGAGGAGATTGAGAAGGAGGAACAGGCTGCTGCGGAGAAGGCTGTGACCAAGGAGGAATTCCAGGGTGAATGGACCGCACCAGCTCCTGAGTTCACTGCTGCTCAGCCTGAGGTGGCTGACTGGTCTGTGGGTGAGCAGGTGCCCTCTGTGCCCATCCAGCAGTTCCCCACAGAAGACTGGAGTGCGCAGCCAGCCACTGAGGACTGGTCAGCAGCTCCTACAGCGCAGGCCACTGAGTGGGTTGGAGCCACCACTGCGTGGTCCTGAGCTGCTCACCACACACCCGAGGAAAGGGGGGAAAAGGTGGAAGGAAAATAAAGTTTCTAAAAGAGAGACAAAAAAAAGACTGAGGAAGACATCAGATGTTAACCACAGGCCTTGACAGACAGACACACACACACTCCCACAAATGTAAACATGTATATACACATGCACATATACCATATACATAATAAAAGAAGAAAAAATGCATGTATTGTTGGGGAAAGTACTTTAACAGCATGTTCAAGGCCCTGGATTCAATCAATCTCTAGTATTACCAAAGTAAAAAAACAAAAGAAATACATAAAATTAAAATCCCATCAAAAACCAAGATGATTGATGTTTCAAGCTCATCACTTTCCAATCGTTTTACTGTATTATATTACCCATGTGCCTGAAATTATTTATATCATGATACCCAAGGAGTTGAAATGTAAACGGATGGGCATTTGCCCCTTTCCTGAATATTTCACATTGAAAAGGCCAGCTTGAAACTAGCCATGGTAGCAAGATTTAAAGTTCAGAAATCCGTGAAAGCTATAAACCAGAATCTGACTCAATGCTCTGCTGACTAAATCTAAGAAAGTAATGGGAGGAAACATTATTCAGACTAAACCAAAAGGTTTCCATATGTTACACCGTGAATAAACCAGAGAAAGAGAGTAACAGAGCAAGGGAGGGGATAGCTACCAGTGTTTGAAAATCATTAGCCTATTAACCAAAGAAATTGCCTTCATTGCTGACAAATGGCATTCTACTATTTTTTCCAGTTCACACTACCTTTCCAGTGCAAGTCTTAACCAGTATTCATGCCAGGACTGTATTGGCCTATTGCAAGTACAGATGAATGAGTTGGCAAAAATGAAAGCATTTTGTGAGAATCATGTTAAAAATATATGTAACCAATATATGCCTATTATATGATATATGTGCACTATACATCTGGTCTAGGAACTCAATTTGTGATTACCTTTATAGTACACACACATACACACACACACACACACAGAGAGAGAGAGAGAGAGAGAGAGAGAGAGAGAGAGAGAGAGAGAGAGAGAGAGAGATTTCCCCTAAGAGACTTGGCTATTAAACATTTAGCAGCACTGACTAAGTAAGCCCAAGGTTCAAACCACTTTGGCACCAGAAATACAAAGGTCAAAGGTTCTAGAAGTACTTCAACCCTGACCAAACTTAAGAAGACAGGCATGTGAGGAGAAAACACGTGTGTGTGTCTCTGTGTGGGTTGATTTTTTTTTTTTTTTGAGACAGGGCTTATTATATAGTCTTGACCAGCACAGAACTCAGAGGTGTTTATGTGTGTGTGTTTTATAGATTTATTTATTATATATAAATTCACTGTAGCTGTCTTCAGACATACCAGAAGAGGGCATCAGTTCCCATTACAGATGGTTGTGAGCCACCATTGGGTTGCTAGAATTTGACCTCAGGACCTCTGGAAGAACAGTCAGTGCTCTTAACCACTGAGCCATCTCTCCAGCCCATGTGCGTATATTTAAAGCAACCAATAAACACCTTTTAAATGTTCCTAGGCTATAAAACACAAGAAGGCAGAGACTTTGCCCTTTTCATTCCTAGCAGGTTCTTTGGCACCAAACAGGTACTTGGCAGACACTGAAAGAGGCGCTCTTTCCATTTTTCTTGAAAACTAAATAAAATGCAATAGTCCTTTCAGCGAATTGACATTATTCTAACTTCATTACAACATCACCCAGAAATGGCCCTGATTAGAGAGCTGTCCCTATCCTTGTTAACCTAGAAAGTACAAGTCTCTGGGGCCCCCTGCTCTAAGTCAGTGTATCCTAACAGTACCTCATCTGCATCAGATTTTGATGGTGCCTGACTGGTAAGCCCCCTGATATGCTTCTTGTGGCAGCTCACGGAAGACCTGACTGGCTCCTCCACAGGAAAGGCACCAAGCTAACAGAATGCCTCTCTGCCTTGTCAATAGGCCTCACTGCCCTAGCTGCTGGCTGTGGTCTGTACAGACTGAAGAAAACAAATCAGGGAGGGATGAGGGCAAGGAAATCAATAGGGAAAAGCCTAGAAAACGTCCATCCAAATGAGAGGCCAAGCATCAAGCAGATTGCCTGACCACAAACTTCCGACCTTTCCAGTATTGTTGAGAAACCTTGAACAAGCTGTTTTGTTTCTGAATGTGATAAAGGGGTCTACTCCAGAAAGTACTCTCTACCTTGTACTACCACAATGACAAGAGTTACTGCTACCATAGGCATCTGCAACCTGAGAAGAGAAAGAGAATTATGATATCCTACAGGATGGGCATTATTTGGGAGAGAAATTTTTTTAAAGATCTATTTGTTTATTATATATAAGTACAATGTAGCTGTCTTCAGACAAACCAGTAGAGGGCATCAGATCCCATTACAAATGGTTGTGAGCCACCATGTGGTTGCTGGGATTTGAACTCAGGACCTCTGGGAGAGCAGTCAGTTAACCATTAAGCCATCTCTCTAGCCCAAGAGGAGTGTTTTGAATAGCAGAATTTCACTTTAAGAGGAAGCAAAACTATGTCTAAGCCACCCTCTCTTGGCGAGGCAGGCTGAAAGGATGCTGCAGATTCTCAAAAGCTGTGGATAAATTCCCTGTTGGCCTGTGTGCCTTATGATCCATCCCTCAAACACACGGTGGCTTTTTTCTTTTTCCTCTCAGATTTGTTTACATTTCATCAGGGGCAAGTGTGCACTCACATGTACGTGTGCGTGAATGCACACCTCAGTGCATGTGTGGAGAATAGATAGCAACTTTTTGGAGTTGGTTACCACCTTCCAACTTAATTGACGTAGGGTCTCCCTTGTTTCTCTGTAGTGCTGTATATGCCTTACTAGCTGATCAGCCAGCATCTAGATAATTCTCTTGTCTCTGCCTTCAACCTCACTATAGGAATTCAGCTTTGGACATGGGTTCCAGGAACCCAAACACAGGTCATGAGGCTTGTGTTCCAAGCCCTATTATCCACAGAGCCATTCCTCTGACCCTATGGTGCAACTTTTTGTTCCTCTTTTGTTCTCATGTCCTCCCAGCATCCGGCTCCAGTTCTTACTCACACACATAAACACAAACGTTCTCCCCATACTTTGAACTCACTGCCTCAAGACAGGCAATATCCGGTAAAACCAAGGCCTCCCTGCTTTCTGAAAAGAGGCAAAAAGCTTCTTCTAGGGACCTCCACCCTCGACACTTCCCAGGAAAAAGGCAGATTCCGAGGCCCATGATTTTAGGAACAGTCTGTCCCAGTTGAAATGTCAGATCAAGTTGTTAGTCTTAGTCTTCTTTGTCCCTCTTTCTCTCTCCCCATTTTTGTGTTTAGAATAGAAAACAGGGCACCCTAAATACTTTTAATTGTTTTTGTTTTATATCGTTGGTTTGTTTTATGCTTTTTTTGAGACAAGGTTTCTTTGTATAGTCTTGGCTGTCCTAGAACTAGCCTTGTAGATCAGGATGGCCTGGAACTTGGAGATCCACCTGCCTCTGTCTCCTGAGTGCTGGGGCTAAAGGTGTGCACTATCACCGCCTGGCCAACTTGCTGTGTTTTTAAAAAGACCTATTTGTACTTATTTTAAGTACATATGCATGTCTGTGTATATACATGTTGGGGGTTGCCCTTGGAGGCCAGACGAGGCTACTACATCTTCTGGACTTGGAGTTACAGGCGGTTTTGAACCCTTCAACATGAGTGCTCAGAACCAAACCCTGGTCCTCTGCAAGAGCAGCAAATATACCTACCTGGCTTTGCTGTTGTTGTTTTGAGAGACAGAGTTTCACTCTATATCCCAGACTGTCCTCAGACTTCCTGTGTAGCTCATATTGGCTTCAGACTTTTAGCGATCTGTCTGCGTTAGCCTCTTGGGCAGTACAGGTGTGTGCCACCAGCCCATATGTTTTATGGTGTTTAGAAGAGCACTTATAAGAGTAACAAGGCAGGCATTGTTGGACCCTGGCTCTGCAGGGCAATAAGAAGTGGAGCCTCCTTAATGGTAGTTTCTTCCTCCTACTTGTTTGTTCAGGTTGCTTCCAACTGCCTCCAATTGTGATTCTAAGTTCATGGCCTGACCTTCAAAACGAGGCTGTCATTAAAACAGCATTTGCCATGTGTCAGACACTGGGCCTAAAAGTCACATCCACTTGAGCCTGGTAGCATGAATAGGTTGTACAGGCACCCAAATGGTTCTTTTTTTAAAAAAAGATTTATTTATTATTATATATGAGTACACTGTAGCTGTCTTCAGACACACCAGAAGAAGGCATCAGATCCCATTACAGATGGCTGAGAGCCACCATGTGGTTGCTGGGAATTGAACTCAGGACCTCTGGAAGAGCGGTCAGTGCTCGTAACCACTGAGACATCTCTCCAGCTCACCTTAATGGTTCTTAAATGATCGGGTGAATAAATCTTCAGAACAAGCTGAAAAGCAGATATTATTAGTTCCTGTATCAAAAATGGGGAGACCGAGGCTTAGAGAAGTTAATCAACTTGCAGACGAATCAGTTAATAAGAGTTAGGCTCCAGATCCAGATCTCTGGGATTCTAAATCAAAAGGAGGTTGTTACATGGCTCTTCAAGTTCTGGCCCAGCAGACATGGCCCTGAAACATTAGTGGTTCTTTATTCCCAGAGAGATACTATAGTCTTCAAGGAGGAGGCCCCACATGCCAGCTCCTTTACCTGCTAGCCACCCCCTCTTGGAAGTCCTTTATTCTCCAGAGACAGCAATATAAAGAAAGAAATATGCACACTCATCCTGAGATAATCAAATCCATAACCACCCACCAACACTGGGCTATGGAGGAATTTCTCGGAAGTCCTGGTAGTATTAGAAGTTCCTTTTAGGGACTGGAGAGATGGTTCAGTGTTACTGCTCTTCCAGAGGTCCTGAGTTCAATTCCCAGCAACCACATGGTGGCTCACAATCATCTGCAATGGGATCTGATGCCCTCTTCTGGTGTGTCTGAACACAGCAACCGTGTACTTAAGTGTACTTAATATATAACACATAAATAAATCTTAAAAAAAAGAAGTTCCTTTCAGGAAACTACTTCCACAGAGAGCACCCTGCCTTCCACTGTGCGGGCCTTTCTGTGCCCACTGACCTCTTGTGGGCAGAGTATAAATTCAGTGTGTTGGACAGTCTTGTGGGGATGGAACTTGGCTAGTTATCGGTCTAATTCAGCTCTCCTGGAGTCGATTAGTTGTTTTTCTCACTTCTAAGATCTCAGCCCTACTTTAAACCATAGGAGGTCTGGGAATAAGCTCAGTTGGTAGAGTGACTTGCAGGAAGCCCTGAGTTTGATCCCCAGTACTGCATAAAACCAGTGTGGGTGTTCACACCTGTAATCCCAGCACTCTGGGGGTGAAGGCAGGAAAGTCTAGAGTTCAACGTCATCCTTGGTTACATTGTGAGTTTGAAGCTAGCCTAGACTATATGACATCCTGTATCAGAAAAAAAAAATGGAAAGGAAAAGGAAAAAAAAAAAAAAAACAGAAAACGTTTTCACATAGGGAAATTTATGTTCCCAATTTGGCACTCATGACATTCTTGGGACCATCATTATTTGAGATTCGGTAACAGCCTTAATCAACATATTTTTCCAGGTCACAGAACACAGAAAACATTTCTCTACCAAAACTGAATTAAGAAGAGAAGTCTGAGAGGCAGGTGAGGGGACTCATGTCAATTATTCTAGAGTTTAGAAGATGAAGACCGGAAGCTTGTCATGAGTGGGAGGCCAACCTGGGCTACATATTGAGTTCTAGACCAGCATAAGAAACACAGCAAAATTTTGGTCTCAATTAATCAACCAATTAACCAGCCAATGGAAGAGACTGGGATTGAGGGTTTAGTTCACCATAGAACACTTTCTCAGCATGCATAAGGCTCTGGATTCTATTCTCAACACCAAAAGGTTCTGAGAGAAAGGGAGGGAGGGAGGAAGAGAGGAAGGGAAGGAAGGAGAGGGGAGAATGCCTCTTTTGAGAGAATTGCTTCAGCTTTAGCCTGGCTGCTCTGAAAGCAGAAGCATCAGCATCTCAGGATTTCTCACATCCTCCTCTAGCAGCTGGGGTGGCAAAACTGCTGGTCTACTAGAAAAGCCGTTGCAGGAGCTGGAGTGACTTAGAAAACTGTCCCTTTGTTCCAGATACTGTCGTATCCATCCGCAGAAATGAGCAGTTGAGAAAGGGTCCTATATGCCTGTCCCCGAGCACAGGACAGAGTTCTGAGAGCCCTGCTCCGCTTCTATTCACTGTTTAGAGATCATGGTGACAAGCTACCAGCAGAGTTGAGTAGCAAAGCGCTTGCCTAACAACTAGGAGACCCTGGGTTCCATTTCCTGCATGAAAAGAAGAGGAGAGAGGAGGAAGGGAAGAAGCAGATCACAGTCTCACTCAGATCTGGAGAAAAAAACAGATTGCCTAGAGTATTTGAGACCATGTGAGTCTGTCCCAGGCCATAGACAGGATGCTTCTGCAGAGCTAAGTTGTGAGACAGGAGCATCTGCCTTCTGTCTCTCATCACACCTTGTTCGCTTCCCTCCTGTTCCTTCTCATCCATACTTCAATGACTTCATGCAACAAGCACTTACTTGAGCGATAAAGCACATGCCAAATTGTGCTAGGTATTGGCACAAAACTGCTGGCTTCAAGGAACTCAACTTGAGAGGTACCAGGGAGGGGGTGGTATGTCCAATAGATGTCTATGAAGAGGGACAGGGGCTTCAAAGAGTCTGGAAAGTTGGGAAAGGCACCTGAGGCTCTGTAGGGGTGATAAAGGAGAGTCAGCAGGGAGTAAGGTACTTTCCCAAAGAGGCGGGCTGGGGGTGGGGCATGTACAAAGAAGGCCCTGGAAGGAAGGCGGCATGCTCAATGACTTTAAGTAGTGAGTATTACTAGAATGGCAGGTGTTGTGAAGCCAGGTAGGCAAGGCAGGGTTGAGAGGGATGGCAATGGAAAGAAACCCTACTTCACTCTGAAGGCAGCAGGAAAGTCTTGGAGCCACTTTGAGTGGAGCACTGCGAGGATCCACACTGCTTGCCTGAAAGCAGTGTGGTTCTCAACCTGCCTAATGCTTTGACCCTTCAATATAATTCCTCATACATTTTCACTGCTATTTCGTAATTATAATTTTGCTTCTGTTATGAATAATAAGGAAACATATTATGTCCAGGATATCTGACATGTGACTCCCACGAAAGGGTTGGTTGACCCAGAAGGTGTTTAGACCCATAGGTTAAGGACTATTGCTTTAAAGGAACTCCACTCTGGATGTGGAAACGTATGTAGTAGCCCATCTGGTCTAGAAATAGTGGGAGGGCAGAGTATTAAGGCAGGAAGAGAGGCTGCTGGCTCACGTGGCTTTGAAAACTAACTAAGATGCTGAGGGGTGAAGAGATGCAGGAATCCGAGAACCCTTAAAAAAGTGGAGCCAACAGGGTGGTTTGGGGAAGATGGGGGGAGGGATTATGCCAATAAAATCTGGTCTTTGGCTTGAGTTAAGTGGGTACCAGGGAGTAGCATTCACTGAAACTGAGAAGACATTCCGAGACAAGGGATAATAGAAGCCACTGTGGCTATGTGGGGCTGAAATGCCTGTGGGGCGTTGGAGTAGAGATGAGAAATAGACACTTGACCATGAAAGTGTCTCACTCAGCAGCAGCAAAGACTGAGCTGAAGATATACATTTGGGCATCTTTACCGTGAGGTAGTGTGTTAATATCAGGAGGAGGGTAGCTGAGCCCATGATTATGAATACAATGAATGAGAAGAGGGCTAAGAATGGACCTTTGGTGATCACAAGCGGCTAAGGACTGGAAAGTAAGAGAGGGCACTCCAAGTGTCCCAGCCCTAGGGAGGCTAAGACAGAAGCATTTGCAAATATAAGGTCAGTCTGTACTACATCTGAGACCACGCTTCCAGAAACGAAAAGGATAGTTGACGAATAAAAGGGAGGAAATGGCAGAGGTGAGAAGGGAACTTTATTGAAAATCTCTTCACATTTGTTTGCCTAAGACATTGGCTTTGCCAGAAAGAGGAGACGGTGATAAAGTCCAAGGAGAGGTGAGGGGACCCATATCTGAGCACTTGGGCTGCAGGATGAGCTCACTGAGGAGCAGACTTCATTTTTTCTTTTATTGATTTTTATTTTACCTGTAGCAATGTTTTTGCCTACATACAGTCTGTGAACCTGGTGTATGCAATACCAGTGCAGGCCAGAAGATGGCATCAG